>NC_052532.1:25723046-26033046 GCF_016699485.2 Gallus gallus | reverse complement strand
TGACTTTCAAGTGGGTGTGATGTCATGCTAATTTTCAGAATTATTGCTGATGAACAAATGCCTTTTAATAACAGAGAGATGACTTGTTAATGAGAAATCACTGAAACCATCTCTTCACATCACCATATCAGCATCATGATTTCAATATATGTGATTTAGGCCCAAGTCTGCCAACATGAAACTTCATTGTAGTGATATGTACTAATAGTCAGCACATGAGCATTCTCTTTTTTTTCAGTAGATTGTTGTTCATTAGTAGAAGAAGCTTTGCGGTTCAAACTTATTTCATGAACAATATTGGATATTTTGCCATGGAAGTCTAGATGGTATCTGTTTAGTTGGCATGAAATTAATATAATCTCATGAAAACCTATTACTCTTTTTGTGGACCTGGAATGTGATATCAATTTCCTCAAATCTCATATTCTAAGTTCCCTTTTCAGTAACTTACACCCAGAAAAAGGTTGTTTTGATACTTTCTATCCAGCAAAAAATGACAATATGACCACAGTTTATGGAAGGTCTGATTACAAGCTAAGTCTACTTGACATTCTGCAGGACTCAGCGATGGTTCGAGTTCACAGTGTTTATGGGCCAAATATGGTTGACTTTGACAGAAACCATAGTAACAATGATCAAGGGCAAGTTCAGCAAGGGATGTGGAGACTGAACAGGAGATCAGTGAAGACTGGAGCCTCCCTCACCTGAGCAAGGACTGATTGCACTGCTAGCTCATGCACCAGCAGTGCAACCACTGTTAAGATTTTGAGGCCTAAGAGAAAAGGGAGTTTTAAGATCTGATTGGATTGTAGTAATGAGTTGAAATTGATACATATTAACATTTTGTGTCTATCTATAGTTATATGTAGAATATCTATTTCTTTAATGAAACCTGTAAAACAGTTAACTGGAAAAAAAAAAACACAGAAAAATACTCACATGAGTGAGTAACATAACAATATTGCTTCTCTTTAAGTAAGAAATATATGACTTTAGTGTCTGCATACCTTGTGCTCAGCCTAACATGCCAACGCATAGAACTTTCAAAAAGTAACCAAAACATTTTCTCTTCCTGTTCTTCATTTGCATTCCTTTGTGCTCTCTGTAACTTCATTTACAGATCAGCGAAATTACATTAATTGATACTCATAACTCCCTTCTCAAATCAATTCATCAACTCTTTCTTCCCTTCTTATTCCTTTCTTTGTCTTTCTCCCTCCCTCCTTCCTTCCTTCCTTCCTTCCCTCCCTCCTTCCCTCCCTCTCTCCCTCCCTCCTTCCTTCCTTCCTTCCTTCCTTCCTTCCTTCCTTCCTTCCTTCCTTCCTTCCTTCCTTCCTTCCTTCCTTCCTTCCTTCCTTCCTTCCTTCCTTCCTTCCTTCTTTTCTATTTACTTTTAAATTAGTTAAAAATATGTTTAGATAATTGTGAAATAACTACAAAATGGTTGGAGTGACATGCTCAATAAAAATGGGATGAAATCTATCCCAGTATTCTGCTTTGGGCTATAGGTAACATAGAGCAAAATAGCACACTGTCAAAACAAATGAGAAGAACTCACCATTCTGTTAATTTAATGGGTGATGTGTTGCCCAAGAATATGTAAATTCCCTTCAGGAATGAGGGGTACCCCAGAAATCAGAAGTAGGCAAATTTTTCTAAGTCCATTCTGGACATTCTCCAGTCAAAATCAAAATATTCTGATGCAGTTTCAGACTGGAGAGCCTATTGAAAACTCATTATCTTCAAATAGGATTACACTCAGTTAATATGAGAACATGCACATTACAATATCACATAAAATCAAAAGTTCCAATTTGCTCACTACATGTAAATCCAATTCAAAATATTTCCATAACATATATCCGCTGGATGTTACACTATTTGTATGTCACTCTAGAATGGATTAACTCCATGACAGGCTGGTCTCAGTTTTTCTGCATTTGGTGTTTTTAAACAGTTTATATTTGTTATCATATCAAAGACAGGCTTGCAGTTTTCAAAAGGAAGAAGAGAACACAGCGCCCAAGGCTCTTCCAGCATTACATTTCTTATTCCATTTTATCTTTCTTGGTTTTGACTAATGTCAGTAACAGCTACTGGTAATAAACTGCTTGTTACAGCTTGCTCTTGCCTTCAAGCACTGGCTTTGATACATTGTCAGCCAATTGGAAGCATTTCCTGATTACATTTCCAAATTGCTTGTTTATTGATCGAAAGTTAATAAAGCAAAAGACAACTTTATGGCTTAAATTAAATGAAAGGTTCCTTTGATGTTCAAATTATCCAATCAACCAACGTGCAATGAAATGTAAGCATTTGAAAGTTTTATCTGGAAAGCAAAATGTACTAGATAATGGATTCTAGCACAGACACTGTATCTAAAAGCTAATGAAAAATACTCATAACTTTAACATACGAATATTTCATTTATTTTCTGTTGAAAAGTAAATGACTGAATTTTGTTATTTTAAAATACCCGAAAACATGAAAGTGCAAATACTGTATTTACTGTACATCTTTTTGATAAACTGTAATTCATATCACAGGTGCATTTGGTTAGCTGCAATAAACAAAGTAGCATGCATTATAATTTCCTTTGAGTCTGGCATTTCCTTATTAATCTACTTGCTTCTGGTGCTGCATGAGAATTACTGTGCTCTGTCTGCTATTAACTTCCCTTTCAAGGGGATACTGCAGCCTCCCTGGAATATTTATCTGTGCTAGAGCTGCCTTTTCTCCAAAAGTTGCTACATACATCCTATTATACTGTTTCTTCAGGTTATTTTGCTTACATAGTGATACTTATTTAAGCCATCTAGACAGATATACCAAACACCGTTGTGTTTTACAAGGAGTCAGGCACCTGAAGTACTAAAAATTTGGGCAACTATTCTCAGTACGATTTAAGCTGGGAAAATTGGAGTGGCTACAAAATGTGCTATGTACAGTAAGAAAAAAATAACAAAGGCACATTTTAGTCGGTAAGCAAGAATGACACTAGGAGAGGTACAATCACACTGTAGCCCAGATCTCTTTAGGAGGTTAAGGCATTTCATGGCAGAGTAATCTTGACATTGGCATGTTCTGACACTAACTAAATACATAAATGAAGAAATATACTAAAAATGAAGAAGTATAGAAAGGGAGACATGTGGAACTACAGGTTGGTGAGCCTCAGGTCTGTGACTGAGAAGAGCAGGGAATGAATCCTCCTGGAAGATATTTTAAGGAAAATGAAGGATGAACAAGTGATCCAAAACAGTCAGCATGGCTTCACTCAGGGCAGATCATGCCTGACCAGACTAGTGGCCTTCTACGATGAACTGACAGCATCGATGGACAAATGAAGGGCAAATGATTAGTCTATCTGGACTTGTGCAAGGCCTTTGACAGGGTACTGCACCACACCCTTATGGAATAAATAGAAATATGGATTTGAAGGCTGGACTATTCAGTGGATAAAGTGTTGGTTGGATGGTCACAGCCAAGGGTTGTTGTCAATGGCTCTATGTCCAGGTGGAGGCCAGAGACAAATGGTGTCCCCTAGAGGTCTGTCTTGGGTTTGACATCTCAATCAATGACATGGACAGTGGGATGGAGTGCACTCTCAGCAGGTTTGCTGATGGCACTATGCTGAGAGGTGCAGTTGACACAATAGAAAGAAGGGATGCCATCCAGAGGGATCTTGACAGGCTTGAAAAGTGGGCCCATGTGAGCCTAATGGGATCTCTATAAAAATATCGTTAGACTCAAAATCTAACTTGGAAATTTAAGCTTGTTTTGGGGCGTTGTTCCTTTCACAACAACTTGGGATTTCCATTAATTTCTCCTTTGGATGGAACCAAAATAGATCAGAAAAGACCTTTAAAAACAAAATAATTAAAATTAGAATTTAGGAGAGCAGTATTTGTGGTCTGTGTTTTTATCCTAGTTTAGATAATGAATGAAGTCACTTAGTCCAGGAACTCCTTTTAATGTCAAAACCCTTACTGACTGACTTAGTACTAATGTGAATGAGTCATTTTAAGCTAACTGAATTCTAAGTATCCATACTAATCTTCAAAAATAGTAAATATCCCCATGGATATTTAGCAACCTAATAATTTTTACTCTTATTAACTTCACAGTGTCAGCAATGTAATTAATGGATTTTCTACTTGAAACTGTAGGTATATTTTGCATTCTCCCTTCTCCTTACAGGACATTTTCCACTATCTAGACTACACCTATCCTCTGTATGTATGAGTCCAGGTTCTTAATCTCTTTCTTACTTTTAACTTTGCTAATCTAATATAGCAGTTTAGACGTGTTTATTTTTAATGACACAGAAGTGCAGGAAAATGTTCCATAGTGGTCTCATATTTCCTTATTCTGATCTGAGTTTTAGGGGCCATTAATTTTTTAAGGATCTTTGCACTTGGTGTGAGCAACTTTGGTTCCAAATCACTTTGAGAAGATGTTGTACTTTTGAAAATAAACTAATCAAATTATGCAAATTATTATTTCTTTTTTCAAGAGTAAACTCACCATTAACCAATCTTTCAGCAAACGATTTCCCTCCGAACCCCATATCAACCATATATTAGATTTAATGGTGTAGTTAGATTTAATTCTAAAACAAGCACAATACCAGAGGCAATCTGAAACTCAGGCCATTAATTGGGTGACAGTTTTGTTTAATTTTAGTGAAAGTAAACTAATAAGTACTGTCAGAAGACAGAAACTACTATATGCAACGTTAACCTTTCTCCTGCTACGTAGGAGATGTGCCTTGGGGTAGCTGCTTTAAGTTATTTACTTAGCATGTGGTCATTAGGAAAATGTAAGGGCAAAATCCAATATAGTCTATGTGCACAAAGCTGCGGCTCTGTTCTTCTGTCATATTTGTAGTAGCTGGAAATCTCGTATCACTTGAAGAGTTAACCTGCTTAGACATGTTCGTGATTTTTAGCTACCAGAGACATTTGTTTGCATCTAGGCAGTTCTTTAAAAAACTGCTGTCTCCTAAAATGCTTCAGCCATTCTGGCTCACAAACAGCAATGCTATAAACCACAAAGCCCTCACTTCAGCTCCTCTATTTTCTTCCTGTCCAATGGGGAGCGTAAACTATATTTCTGTTTTAAAGACAAGGCTACATGACCGCTCCTGTATAATGCAGATGTTTAGGAAGAATGCAGTACTGGGCAAAGGCATTTCTCTGGTATAATTTGTCACATAATCACAACAGAATGCTCAGTCCTTCAGAGGGCTGTAGGAGTCTAAGCTGTCTAATAAATTCAGCCTCTGCACTGAGAAAATGTTTCACAATGAAGTAATAAAATGGGATTTCAGTTAGGAAAAAATGAGATAAACTAGTGTAGCAAATAAGTAAAGATTATACACGTAGGCAACCCACTGATCAAATATTTCTTAGGGCTATCAGGAATCTATCAAGGATACTGAGCCAGTTAGATAAAGAAATTACTGAGGAGTGATTTACTGAGTTGCTTAAGAGTCATGTTAGAAAGATTATTTTGCTCAAAGCAATAAGCTAGCTTTGTTTTATTCAATGATTAGTTAAAAGCTGTAGTAGAATATTGTCTGTATGTGTGAGCCCTAGTCGTTTATTTAACTGTTGGTTATGCTTACTTCTACACTGTCAACTTGAAAGTATTAATCATGCTATCAGAAGCTTAGTTTTACCAAAATTTCCTGTACTCAGAGTCAGCATTAAAGCAATATGTACATTAAAGTATACATCTGAGTGTTCCAGGACATTGTCATTTTGGGCACAGACTTTTGCAATTCAGACTCCTGACTAGTGATTCATACATTTGAAAAGATGTGTATAGAAAATGGCCTTTACTTGTGTTTACAGATAAGTTAAATATGAGCTATTTTCATGGGTTGGTTTTAATTTCTTGGGTCCTCTGGAAAAATAAAATAAAGGTACTATATTCCATCAGTGTTTCACAGTTCTCAATATCACAGCATTCATCCCAGATAGAAAAGCAAACCCCTCCGTCTCTTGCTTTTCTGCATCTCTCCCTGTAAGGCAAGTGTGGACACAATATACATTTTTGGGAAAAGAGTTCGACTCGAGTGCTCTTTATTTTGATATTTTGGATAGGGATTGTCTATACTTTGAGTTCTGGGAACCACGAAGTAACAATAATTATTACGTTAATTGATTTGTCTTTCAGCATCTTCATTGATCAGGTAAGAGGGCAGAACGCCACAGAGGAAAGCCATGGCCGGCAGCTCCCTATTCCAACAGTTGATTCCTTTGGCAGATCACTTATCTCCCAGTCTCCGCAAATTCGAAGCAACAAGTAATGTCCAGTCCCAAGAAATAGCATTTCCCTCCTCAGCACTTCCCCATCTGAAGACAATTCCATGAATTTTGTAACATTTGTTCCACACTAGTTTCCCATGAACCTTTTTAATTTTCTTTTCCAGCATAAGTTGAAACTTGAACTTAGTCGAGATCCAGTTAAAAAACTAATAAGAGACACATAAAAAAAAAAAAAAAGGAGACAAAGTGACAGAAGAGCACATCAATTTGCCTGTTTGCAAATGTGTGTCATAAATAAGAAGTGCTAGCATGCTTATTTCCTATGGAATGCTCTTGTGAAAATACTCAATTGCTAAAGTCTCCACTTGATTTATGATAAATCAGTAATGGGAAACACTAGCTATATTATGGATACATCCTAATCTTCATGTTGTAATCTTCTGGATTTTCTGGGGTTACAAGAGAGTGAGACATTAACCCCAGTTTTGTAGACATTTTTCTTCTTTTCTTCTTCTTTTTTTTTTTTTTTGGCTCAGCCATTATGTTGTGAAGAAGCACTGGGGTAACTTTGACTCTTCCTCATATTTGAAAAATTAGTTGTTTCACTTTAGGCAGGTGAGCATGCTCATTACTGACAAAATCATAAGAAAGGATCACAGAAGCTAATCGACACCAGCATTTGCAGCAAATCAACGTAAATAGCAAATATACATAGCATAAGCTCTGGAATGAATACACTCTAATAACATATTTCCAGGCTCTGGATTATGATGGATGTACCCAGCAGGGATAAACTACTTCTCTCCACAGCATGACTGTGCCTAGAAGACACATGCTCTGCCTTGTGTACTTTTATCTTTCCCTATACTTCACAGAATCAGAGCAGTACCAACATATAAATGTTCTTGTTTGCTTGCCCCACATAAAAGAACACATGCCACTATCCTGTTCTTTGCAACACAGGGCTATACTCACTGAACTGGATGCCCATCTTCACAGGCAACTGCACAAGCACATTTCATTTTTGCTGTTAGATTCGCTCTGCCGTGCTTTAGTTATTCCCTTGGGGCTGGTATCTAACACAGGGGAGCTTGACAGCTAATGGATGGTGTACATTCTGGCTTCCTGAGTCTGATCTGGCAAACACATACGCATAGTGGCTGAGCCATTTAAACACTAACAACGGGGAAGGGAAGTTTGTGGGGTTACATCTTTCTGCTATTATTGTTATTATATCAGTACAGCCATGAGTGCTTAAGTTGTGTTTTAGTTGCTGCAGGTTGACTGAGTGAGACTAAGTTAAAAGAGAAAAAATACTGCTAAGGTGAAAATCTTTTGCTTGCAGAGGTATTTTAAGGTGTACATAAGCCTTCCAAGAGAAAAAGCAAAGGTCCCTTTGCTTGCGACATTTAGGTTTAGAAGGTAGAGAGAGCACAACAAAATGAACAGGAATAAACAACTCCTAGTTCTCAGGGAGAACTAGGGGCAATAACAAGGAGAAATGTAATCTCTCAATATTAGTAGGTAGAATGATAGATCAGCAGTAATATTTACATGTCAGTTGCCAATGCATTGTTTTTTTTAACAACTTCCACCTTGGACAGGCTTCTAGTGCAAACCCTTAGTGTCTTGGGTCATAAGTCAGCTAAGTTCTGTAACAGGTAAGGAAGAAATTTTCCTGATTATACTGTGATTATCAATAACAAAATTGCTTAAACTATCCTTTAAAGCAGAGGGTAAAATGAAATAAAAGTAGTTATAGTCATGAGCAACATAAGGGAAGGACAGAAGTATCAGTAAGGGAGATAATAATCAGTGATATACTAACTAAGGAAGATGTAAGCAATTTAAGCAGCTGAAACAGTTACTGGAAAGTCTGTAGCTCCCTGTTTAAAAAATTATCAACATTTAATATGAAGCATCAGAAAAACTGGATGATAATAAAATGAACCTGAGTAATGAAGTGAGAGAATAGGAACTGTTAACATAGCTTATGAGACTATGTACTTACAAAATGCGTGATAAATAAAGTAGAATGTCATCCCAGAATAGAACACTGTTACTAATGTACATACTTGTAAGTAGCAATATATAAAATAAGTAAAACATTGTTATGGAGATCTGTATTTTAATGACATGACAGTCTGTGAAGAGAAAAGGAATACAGAAAAATACTTTTTATCATCAGAATCACTTTGGTGATGAGCAGCCAAAGTGGTTTGAGTATAGGCCAACAAGGTCAGATTTCACAGGATAGGTCCTCTTCCTTCTGGGCAACAGATTATTCACTTGTATCTTGATTTTTTGCAAAGAGGGCATTAAGAAAAAGCTGGTAGAAAATAACCTATTATCAAATCATCACCGATTTATTCTGTTTAATTAACTGGAAGAGTAGTAGCTTGGAGGGGGGTGTGAGGGGACGGTGGCATCCCTTCCCATTAACAACACTTGGAGCATCACGCGGACCAACTGACATGCCAGCACCAGCAGCTGCACCACATTGCAGCCTCCACCCCCACCAACACAGCTGCATCCACGCTTGTAAGGGTCTCAATTTCAAAAGGGTAAACTTCGAAAAATTAAGGAAACTAGTTAATGAGGTCAACTGGATTAAAGAGCTTAGGGATTTTAATGTGAAGGAGGCGTGAAATTTCTTTAAATCAAAGGTGTGAAAACTGTCTGGAACTTGCATCTTAATCAAGGGTAAAATCTTGTAGGGAAGGACTCCAGAGCTGACTGGATAAATAACCACTTCTGAAAGGGCAGGAGAAATATGCAGATAGCCTAGAGGGACAGGGAGTATACTATGTCTGAGGGGCCAGGAAATAGAGAGCTAGAGATAAGTGCCAAAAGTCAAGCTGAATTAGACCTTGTAAATTAGAACAAACAGAATAAAAATGCTTTTTCTTTTTTTTTTTAAATTTCCCCTAGACATGTACGTTTAAATGCAACAGACAATAAAGAAGGAGAGGCTCTAAACAGTGTAATGAGTAAGAAGTCAAGAAAAAAATGCAAGTGTGGCATCAACTCTGAATCAAATGTCTTGTTCATTTTCTGCAGGGACAGAAGCACTGACTGTGGGAAGCAAGGGCAGGCTAGAAATTAGAATATCCAGGCTGAGAGTAATGCTAAAAGCCCAATGCCATTGTGTTATGTAGGCCTGAACATTTCCATCCCCAAACACCAAATAAGTAAGTACATGGCAGTGCAGATACAGTGGCAGTGGTCTGAATACATCTCTCAAGAGCAATAAAGAAGCTCTGGACGGAGATCAGCAAATAGGGCCCTTATATTTTAGATGACGTTGGGGACCCAGAGTAGCTTGAGCACTGGGGGCCCATTATTCTTATTGCAATATTATGCAAGGCTACAGGAAAAAGCTTAAAGGAATAATTAAGGAAAAAGAAATAAAGCATAAAATGCAACATGGGTTTTCCAAAGGCTTGCCCTTGCCAGACTACCTTGATCTGTTTTTCTGATACGATAAATTATTTCCTAGGCAAATGAAATACAGTAGATATAATCTATCTGTCATTCAGTAAAGAATTTAATTTAATGCCACCAGGGAAATGTTTTAGAAAAAGTTAAAAAAAATGCTTGGGTAACCTTTAAGGGACTGCCCAAAATAAGAAAGGAACAAATATCAGTAAATCTGAAAAGCAGTTAATCCCCCCTGAAACAGCTCATACAACTGGAAAAAAAAAACAAAAAAACAAAAACAAAAAAAACCCTAAAATCATAAATTTATTAATTTTGTTTTCCACTCTAACACGGAGATAACTGATATTGAGAGAAATGTGTGTTGCATTAACCAATTTCAGGATATATTTATTAATGTACTAGCTGGACACAATATTGCTTGTTTTTCAGTAGAAATAATGAAACAAAATGAAATTACATCATTAGAAAAATATGTTCATTTTAATTACATCATATGGAAAACAGGAGAAAAATGGTTATCTACACTGGTGCTGAAATTAATCAAGCATAGTAACAGATTGCAGAAAATCCATGTTTTTGCTTAAATGTATTAACTAAAGAGGCCAATTGAGATTACTATAGGCAAGCCATCCCTGGACACTCTCATTTACAGCACTGCCTTGGAGAATAACGTGCGGGCGCATATTTCTTTCTTGTTGACTATGGTTCCATTCACTCTCCAGCTGGGAACACATGCTCAATTTTTTCTTGGTAATGGTTGTTTTCATGCCTCTACTTTCTCTGTTTACCTGAGCATTTGTGTGAAGTCCATCCAGGGTTTGTGGTCTGAGGACTGATTGCGCTCCGAATAGTTCTAAATTCTTTTGGTGCATCAGTAATAAAACAAGTTGTGATTGTGCTCCTGTGCAAAAAAGAGAAAAGAAAAAAAGAAAGCTTCTGTGTGCAATGTCACCTTTTACAAAGAGTCTTTCCCCTCCCTTTCCTGTATTATTTAATAGCGTTTGGTATATCTGTATTTTTAAATGCCTGGATTTGGGGAAATAGCCAGTGGTATTGTGAAATTTACCTTCCTTAGCAACGATTCCAGAAAACAGATCCCTAAAGACTTTTTCTCCTACTTTAACCTTCTACATATGGAGACAGAAGATGCAATAGGGAAACCTGAATATTTTTTAAAGCTGAAGTGTGGTTCTTGCTAAAGCACTTTGTAATTCACTTGCTTGCTGGAGATGCTCTGATGCAGATTATGTTTCAATGGATAGTGATTTGTGAATAAATACTTGGCAAACAGTTGGGAGGCAGAGATGTGAAACAATCACAGGCTTGGCTATTGCGTTAGCCACATTTTAATGATTTTTTTCCTCTCTTTCTGAGGGAAGCTCAGCAAAATTATAATTTCTTTAATAAATAATTAACAGTGTATTATTTCAATAAATAAATTAGTGTTTATATAGTAAAGAATACAAATGTTTTGTGCATACATTCTGACCTACTTCTCCAGTCCTTCTTGGCTGTTTCCCAAAGAATTATTTTTAAAAATTAATGATGAACATCAAAATATTTCTGTTTATAACATCATATCAATGGTAGTTAAATCTATAAAATAATTCAATCGTTTATCCTTCTTATCTTGGGAATGTTTAATCAAGCTTGATATTTGCTTTAAATTAGCACTGTCAAACGTACATTTGTATAAAATCTCCCAAATCATGAAAGATTTATAATTTGAAATGTATTTGGATTATTCTCTAGTTAATCAGCTAGATAAAAATTAGTGGTACTGTAGCTAGAACAATTAATTGGATTTAAAAATTAAAAAATAACTGACACATGCTACACCATGTACTGCTTCACTTTAGAAACACAAATAATATCTTATCTACATCAAATGATTTTTGTGAACTATTCAGTAAACCTTAAATTCCTTATTTTATCTTAAACTGGTAAAACTTACCTTTTTTTCCTAACAGGGTTTTGAACAAGAAAGGGTGGAATACGTACTCCAGGTAACAATCTCATAACAATATTTATCTGCTCCAGTTCAGTAAAACACAAATGCATCGAGCCACAGATGAAATACACAGGATTACATTCTTAGTTTAAGTTTAGGGGCAGGTATTCTTTTACTCACCATTGTCATAGAGGTTTTTAGGAAGTGAGATTCATCTACACGATATGCTCACTTAGCTCTGTACATTATTTTCATTAAGAGCTGGTAAGGGTTTAGCATCATTAATGATCAAAATCAACTTGTAAGTGGACAACCAGTGGCTAGACCCTTTTTTGTGCATCCCTGAGAAATGACTTCCCTGAAAATTTGCAGAAAGCTTCTGATGATTTCACCATTTCTGTGAATGATGAGCTGAACTGGTTGGGTAAGGGTAGCATGGAAAGCTTCAGAGGCAGTTTCTGGGCTGTTTAGAAGAGTCAGCTATGGAGCAGGGAGCTTGATGTCTGGCAGATACACTCAGTGGGAAGAAGGAGAATTTAGAAGGAAGGCATATGCTTGCTCTTGTCTGGAAGAGCACAAGTAGGCTGGCATGGGCAAGAAGAGGCTTACAGATGTCTTTTGCTCCCTATATTATAAGGAGTGCCAGGATTTATAGTTTCTGTAGCTTTTGGGATAGGAAATGAAGAAAATTTACTAAGACAGGAAGGAATAAACAAGATGGATTTACATTTACAACTTGATCCCTCCATCTTTCAAGCCAGTCCATATATTACAGGAGTGTGAAAATATTTGTCTATCATCTCATAATACATTTATTTACAGGAAGACATGAGGTGAGGTGCCATTTGGGTGAACAGGACTTCAGCCTTGGTAAGGGTTTCAGGAGACCACTGGGATGCAAACTGAAATAAACTGATGTGTCACATCTCTTGTGTTCTCCAGAAGAATTGCTATTTCTAACTGCACTGACCAAATATTAATTTATTGCCTTTTTATTCTACTGAAACCCCTAATCTCTTCCCTTGTAGTCCAAAATTTTAAAACGATAAAACGTAGATCTCCTCATTCACAGCAGGATGTGCTTTATTCATTCTAGCAGGCTGGCTATGCTTTGTGCCTTTAAATTATGTAGACCTGCCAGATAAGTCAGAATCTGTTTCATCTGAACCTTGTTGTTGTGCTCTATTTTTTTCATCTCACTGTTCTGCCGTTAGTTTTCACAGCCAAGCTTACAGGCTAATACAACATTTAGTTTATCTTCTGGTACTGGAAATGCTGCCCTGGTCTTCCTAGGGACCTCTTCCAGACCTCTAAAGCAATTTAGAGAATTCTCTGGAGACCTGGGAAATAAACAAGAAACTACCAAATAAGATAGTTGCAATTTCCTATAAATCGTTACATATGCTTGACTAGCTTTCTATAGTCAGATCTAGATTTCATAATGTGAAAATTACGATGGACTTTCATTTGTGACAGTATCCTAAACAGGCACATTGTGGACTAAAATGGATTTTCTGAAGCTTCAAATAAAAAAAACCATCTATAATAACAGCGGTTTTATACTACTGAAATCATGGAAGCATGGAGCTAAAGGACCAAGGAGAAGGCCGGGTTGTTTCAAGCAATACGGTCTTACAGACTAGGCAACTTAAATAAGGCAAAGACTTCAGCAGGGTCCCTGTGCTCCACTCTTGTACTGTAAAGAAACTACAAAGCAGTTCTACATTATCAAGAAAGTATTTTGGGATTGGGCTGTATGGCCAGGTAGCAAGAGGTATCTTACTGTACTGCTCTCCTCTGTTTGGTGAAATGGCTCCTTAGCACACAATTGAAGTCTTGACTACTGAGTGTGCAATTCTGATATCTTCCCTCTCCTTGACTAGTAGAATTATACCTGTGGATTTGCAGCCTTTTTCTTGGCTTCTTGAGTATATGTGCTAACAGTATCTTCCAGACAGATGAAAGATATCCTGCTAGGTGCCGAGGCTCCCAGCTGCAGCCCAGCACTCCTACCTCTGCCTTCTCACATGGTCCAAGTGCAGTCCTGGCTCATCATTCACAGTCAAATGGCTTGGAGAAGTCTACCAAATGCTGTTATGAATTGTTATGAAGGCTGAAGTTGTCTCTAAGCAACCTAAAACCCTAGAAATTCCCAAGTGATACAAAATCATTCCTGCTTATTTTCTATCTTTCTACCAAGAAAACCTGAGCCTGTAAGAGCTGTGGTTACAAAACGTAAAGCCATAATCTGGCTAACCTTGAATATGAATGACCTGTCTCTGTCTTAAAAGCATTGTGCTGTTGCAATGTAGTATTAACTACTGAAGGGACATACAAGGAGTAAGAGACGATGGAAGCCAGAACACAGTGTTTGTCTTGAGCTATATGATCTGCTCACAAGAGGAAATTGTGGCTGCAGCAGGGAAATGCACTGAAAGCATTATTTGGGTACCTCAGAAAAGGTAACAAAGTTTTGTGGAAAACTAGCCTATGCGCAGATCTGCACAAGGTTTTAAATTAGGAAAACCTATAGCTCTCACACCTGACAGCTTTGTGGCACTGAAGTCACGGGGAATAGCAGGTGTTCACAGCATGGCCTGGTGCCTGCTCTGCAACATCTTCATGTTCCTTAGTGTCCCTCACACATGGAAGTGCTGGGAGCACCACAGTGGACACAGGCAGGGGGAGGGCTACCTCCTCCTCAGAGCTTCTCCTTTCCTCCCCTCTTGAGAGCAAGGGAACAACATGCACTGAGGAGAACCCACGCCCTCTTATATTTCAGACAATACAAAAATATCTAGTTGCACCCCTTATTGTTGACAAAGAAAAGAGAAATCTGATTCTGCTCTGTTTGGAGTGTGATGTCTGAGTTTGGCTGGTTTGGGAAGCCCTGTTTTTCATGGCAGTGAGTTCTCATGAATGTTATCAATTTATGAGTAGAGAATAATGAGGGCTTTCAGTTTGTTTGTCTTTCCTTCTCCTTCATTTTCCTTGTTTTATCTTACTAAATATGTAAAGGAAAGACAGAGGTTCTTGTTTCTGAGATCAACAGCAAGATATAATTGCTCAGTTTTCTTTCTGTCTTGTTTTTGTTCTGTGGTATGGCAATCACTACTCCACAGCAACTTCCCAGCAATGCTTCTCCCCAGACTTTCCTTATTGCTGGCTGTCTCTCACTAAAAATCTCATCTCAGCAGGCCCTAAAAATGAGAGCATTTTTTTTTTTTATTCAGTTACATAGAGCTGTCCATCAGCAGCAGGAGTCTGCAATACTGGTTTTCAAGAAATACCACAAAGCAGAATTATTTGCCTAAGTCACAGACTCTATTTTTCTGTTTTTATCACAGTAGCTTAGTCTGGAGACCTCTCTTTCCAGTGGTATTAAATCTAGAAAGCAAACCATAGTCTTTGGAATTCAGATTTGGAAACAGGGGCTGAGATGTGACTTTCTGTCTTCTGTCCTATCTGAGCAGCCCAATGTGCATCTTCTTAATCTACAGGAAGGAGAGAGCAGGGACCAGGGCAGCATCTAAATCTGAACGAGCTTTTGTGCTCTGTAGGCCAGGGCTTTCTGCCATCATGTTATGCTTTAGGCATGGGGTGAATTTTCCAGCTTCTGCAAGATGTTATTAAGGCTGTGACATTTGTGCTGCAGCCATCGATCAGCTACAATGTGATTTTCTTAGCGATTTCCTGGTCAAGTAATCCCTAGATAATTTAGGAAAACACGACGTAGTTGTGCTTCTTTCTGCTGCTTACGTGACATGAGTGCTTTATCATGAAGAAGAAAGTCAACACTCCAACTCATCCACAATTCTTTGCAAGTTTTGGAGGTAAATGTATTTTTTGCTATGATGTTTTGATTTCACTAATGTGTCTGTAAAGTCAGGATTTATTCTTTGGACTCTGTTATCTCTCTCAGAGACCAGCAGGCCTGCATTACTGCTGTGGGTTTGGATCTTCACTCTTATTTTAAACCTCACTGCAATTCAGGGCCTCTGGGCAAAAGGGTTTTGGGTTTTTCTGGTGGCTGTGCCTGTTTCCCATTTTAGAGAAAGAACAGCTCAAAGTCTAGATACAATGAGATTTCCCAGTGCATAGCTTAGCTTTCTTTCCAGTCTCCACAATATTTAGATATTTTGTGATATTTAGATATTGGATTCTGCTTCTGTTGTAGCTTATGACCTGGACAACAACAGACATTCAGTCATCTTCTTTATGTATTCATTATTTTAGTCTTTATGTTTTATTAAGTTTCTTTGCATTTTAAAGAGAAAGAAGATGAGCTTTCAAACACCAGACAGTCTTTCACTCTATCAGCCACATTCTTGCTTTTTCTGGGTCTTTCAGTTTTCAAGAGGGAAACAGGTATAATGATTAAACCAGCATCTATTGTATGTGAAAAAGTAATCAAAAAGTATGCTACCAAATCATGGTATCCTGTAGTCTCCAAATGATGAAAAATATTTTTTGAATGTTATGTTCAGAGGAAAAGATATTTACCTGGGATGTGTACAGTGATGGATAGAGCTGCATGGTGACTGGGAAGGACTGGGCAGCCTTCAGAAGCTGCTGATATCCAGAGATGCTGTGAAAGTGAGCAGGATGAGGAAAACCAGCCAAAAAGCTGGAGGGTAGATATCCCTGGAATAATTACGGAGCGTACTTATAAGTTACACTTATCTCAGAGATCATGAAAAGTGTGCTTACTTCACAATTTTCAAGATAAATTATTTCAGCTGTTTAATTTATTTTTTGTTATTTCAGATTACTTTAAGCAGAAGTTTTCATCTGAGGAGCATGCACTCTCAAAGAAAAGCAAAACATTACCAAGCTGGTTCCAGAGGAGACTGAATGTTTTCCATTTTATAAAAGTACAGTGCTAAAAAATGTTTATTTTTTAATACTCTGTTGCCCATAAAGTAACAAACACAACTATGGTATTTCAAAGTTTATTGCTCTGGGTAGGCTTGGATAAAAGGACGTATGTTTCTAGCAGGGTCTCTTCAGACCAATAAATGTAATGTTGCTTTGCTCATTCAGAGCAGAGAGATTCAACTGTATAACCCTTTCAGTTTACTACAGAAGCTTCACTACAGAAACTTTTACTGCAGAAGCACACCTTTATCCATGGGGGCACTTGCTTTGTTTCTATAATGCTAATAATGTCTTCCTTCTTTCTTGGAATATTTAAATATGATTATTTTAGCTGGCTGGCACATCCTTTGAATGCCAAAGTCTTCTCAGCCTTCTTAAAAATTCTGCATTGGGTATTATTCATTTAGTTTTTAATTATTAGCATTTATATCTGTTTTTATATCTTTTGCATATCACTCAGCTTTTCAAAGGGAGTATTCCCATGCTGCTGGTCTGAAGAGCTTCTGTTTGAAGGTATCGGCAGCCCGGGGAATCCTCCCATATGTTGTCTGTAGCCAATCCAAAGGGCTGACAACTGGGTTCTGCCAGTGTATATTACACTGATGCTATTTTGGAGACACATTATCTGTGATCTTAATGAGCTCAAAAAGATTTTTTTTTAGTGTCTATCTAAAAACTTATGCTTGCTTTGGTTCTTGCAATTTTTTCTTACTCATAAGCGCTTTATTTTCTTGTACATATTTATTCATTACAGCCTGACGCTCTAGTCATCTGTCACTTCTAAATGCACTCAAGGCTGTTGTGATGGACTTGGCTGAGAATCTCCTGTAGAGGCTGCTAGAGAGACAAAGTGCAATTATCAGCATTATCTGGGTAGTGCACATAAAAAACTGTATTTGATGACATCTAGAACATTTTTCAAATGAATTACTCAGCATTTCCACTAGTCTCCTCCACAGTTTCTTTGTATCTGGATAAGTCATTTTATCAGTAGCTTAGAAAGCATGTAAACAACTCTGTGAGTTTTACCCCATTTTTTGGGTCAAAATTAATTTGCACTTAGAAGGTCTTAATGATATAAGCCTATGAACTGTTAAATTTCCAAAGGTAACGTCTCTTGATGTCCATCCTTCTTGCTTACAGTCTCATCTTTTGCTCTCACATTTATAATTGTTTCTCTAAAGATTCTGATCATATTGTACATGCTCATTTAACAATGTTAAAATTTACTGATGTACACCTCAATACAGAACTGTAAATAGCTACCATTTTTGTAGAAATACTTCAGAGTGCAGATCTTGGTTATTACTCTAGAAATACTTGCAGTGTTGAAGTAAAATTGTATTAGATATCAGAGTTATCAACATTTAAGTTGGGGTAATGTAAGGGAGACATTTTTTTCTAAAACTTAAATACTTCTATAAAACCAAAGCTTGCACTGTATTACAAATCAAATTATCTGATCTTCAGTTAGGTTTCTCTAAGGTTTCCTCTGCATTTTTATTTTCTATCGGAGTTTTTATTTTGATTTACATTTTTTATACGATTAGGTCATTATGTTGTTTTCTCTCCTTTGGATTATATGATAGCTAGGCCTGGCCTACTCTGCAGCCTTAATTTACTGAAGAATAAAAAGTGAACCAACACAATTTATTTCAAAACCAGTCTAGCTGTGTTCAATTTTTCACAAAACTTACTTCTGTTTGCTTCACAGTTTCCTCTAGCCCTTAAATCCTGTAGCCCTTGGGTATCTTTATATCATGCTATCACCTGCAGAATAGAGAAACTCTTTCTGTTTGCTAGATGTTTTGTTCTAGATTTGCTGTTTCACTTGAAAAGTTGGATGAATTGTTTGATGTTTAATACAAGGTAAGCCTCTGCATGGGTGTTAGTTCAGAGGAGTTAGCAAACCATGATTTGCCCACCTGTATACCAAATACTCATGTGAACTGAACATATTTTGCCTTGTCCCACTGATCCTGTCTGCAGACTTCCCAATTCCTCTTCATAATGAGATACATTCAAAACTGAAATGTGCATGACTTTTAAAAATATTATTGTCTTGTCTGGTGGAAAATTTTTGACCAGCTACAATTAATGACTGAACTTACAGAATAGCATGCTGTGTTTTGTTTCTTGTTTTCTTACCTAATGCTTTTTTACCTAATGACACAGTGTTCTGTGGGACAGAACAGTACTTCGTGATTTCAGAAATGTTTGTGGGTGTTATTGGCTGCCGCAGTTGCTACGCTTGCATACTGAGTTGCAAAAGCCCCATGGTATAGGTGCAGTATGGGGCAACAGGATTAGACTTACATTTGATGAAGTTTCACCTGTTTCCTGAACATAAGCTGAACACACTTCAAAAAGCACAGCTCTGTTGGCAGTGAGGATTTTATTTTTGGGGATTTTGTTCACCAAGCACACCTGTAGCAGTAGTATTTTCATGCAGTCTTCCCCTTTTTATTAATTGACATGTTTTTGATTTTTTTTTCAATAAATAAAAATTAAACCTGAAAAGACTAAACATCAGCCATAGCCAATCCTTGGTGTATTCTTTTGTACTCATCAACAACAGAAACATCATTAGAAATGCCTGTAATATCAAAAGTTAAAAGCTTTGCATTATGTCTCAGGTATCTCAGATGGTTTCACATTGCTTAGAAGCTAATGGAGTGCTGTGAGCATGTGATCCACTTGCTGGATTGCAATGAAAGACGGCTAATGAAATGGTATAGAAATTCTCTACCTCTGTCTTGGCCCACCAAGTGCTGTTTTTTACTCCACAACAGGTAGCTCTTCTGCTTTTTCTGTAGGTCATGGAGATAGTTTTTCAAATGAAACGTTTCAAAACTCAGATACTAATTTCATTGTTTTCATTATTATTTTTACCACCCTGCAACATTTCAATATCAATTTGAAATGTTTTTTAATCTTGAGACATGGCACTATGCAGAATCTTAAAGGAGACAAAAAATGAAGTGTATGTACTAAGTTTCTAGAAGCTGAAAATAGTTTTGGATGCATGTGGCAGTTGTCACCTGGCTGCCTTCATTGGATGCATTGGATGCAGTGCTAAAAAGGGGACAGTGTTGAAGCCTTTTTCACAGGTCACAGCATCAGAGAATTAAGTCCTTGAAGTCTTTAGATGTGGTGCCAAATGAGATTATACAGCAATAAGCATGCACAGGTATTATATAATATATTATCTCCGGTGCATATAGGCATTTGGATATTGTAGAAGACACTAATGTGTACTTCAAATCTGTACAATGGTTTTCTGAAGGGGAGGAATAGTACCTACAGAAGTACTCTGTACTTCCAAATTTCCACTCTGATGTTTCCAGTTCCTTGAGGACAACAACAGACAGAAAGATGGGGAGAGAAAAATGTACATACCAATCAGGAGAAAATTTGAAGGTTACTGGTATATTGAAGTTTTACAAAGCATTAGAGTTCTGGATACACTAACATGAAAAAGGTTTTAGGAAGAGATTTGGTGCTAAGCTGGTAGAAAGGTGAAGGACAGCAACAGGCAGAGTACAGAATATGTCCCTCTAAAATGAGCCATTTCTGAAACACCATTTACTGTGCCTAGTCAACTTACTAGTGCTTTGAAAATCTGAAGCATGTGTGATGCACACCATCAAGTAGAGGATTTCTTAAATTACAGTTGTATGCTAATTAATCATTTTAGGCAGTGGTTTGTCTGAAGCAGTAAATGATCCTAGTCTTTTTGTCTTAGTAAGAAAAAAACCTTACCACTAAAATGTTGGGGACTGTTAGTCACTAGTGCAGGAATCGCCACTTTTCTAAACCTTGAGTAGAAATGAATTCAATAAAAAGAGACATAATGACAGATTTATAAAAGTAACGTTCCTTTACATAATGGATTTTCCATTCTAATGTTTCTGTACTATAATCCTTTAAAATTATGCAAAAAATTTATTATTTAAGTGATAGTAAAGAATTCATTAAAAGATTAATAGTTCTGGTTTACCAATTCGCTTACCAGGTCACTTAATTATTTAGTTCATTAATTCTGTAAATGTCAGACTTACCGTGAACTCTAGTGATTTGCATAACTAAGGTTATAGTTCTGTGAGCAATTGTCATTTAACAACTTCAAACAAGAATTTGGCATTATTCCTACATTTCAAATGAAATAAAGTTTATTTGTCTACTTTTATATATGGGTAGATGGGAAATCAATCTAGCAAATTGATGTATCAGTTCTAGAGATGACTATTTAAAAGGCTTTGGGGTGGGCAGCTGGAGGAAATATTTTTATCCAAAGCATCAGTAAGACTTCAAATTAAATTGTATGACAGGGACTTCTTTTAGGAGGCACACTTCCCATTGAAGGAAAAAAAATCACTAACTGAAAGAAATACACATCTTCTGAAGTTTCTTTCTTTTTTTCCCCCCTTTTTAATTAAAAATTATTGCGCACTGAAATAGTGAGGTATTCATTGCATTTTTCAAAAACATCCTAATGCAGAGCTGACATTTCAGATGAAATGAACATTTACACTAGAAAAATGTGATACCAAAACCAGTACTTACATACATAGAGATACGTGTACACACATCTATATATTCATGTTCACAAACACACCTTGAGGAATACGATAAATACCTGCAAGAACACTGGAATTAACCCAAGTAGCCATTAGCTGTGATTTAATCTTCGTTAGTAGTCATCAATGCAAGACACTGTACAGTATGGCATGATGAACCTTCCTTTTACATAGGTGAAGTTTTCCATTCACTTGGTAAGCTTGAGTGGAGAACATCAATAGCTGGTCATTATGCACCATGTAAAATAATTTGATGCCCTATGATGCATACAGGCTAAGTAAGGCCATCTTAAATAATTTTTATTGTGGAATGATTTCTTCCATTACAGATTCTATGCACTGTAAAATAGCACGGGGCTGTAACAGTCACAAGCCGGTGTGTACCCATGTATCTTGCTGCAGTTCAGTGTGAAAATGAATCCTTTCTGGCAGGCTAAACTCATGGCCGTCTGTGTTAGTGGCATCTGCTCTCACACGTGAATCAGTCTGAATTCTACTGAATATACGCCAAGCAAGCACAGGTTTCTAGGGGGTAGTGCACAGTTTGTTCAGAGCCTGTCCTGCAGCCCCTGAGACAAGATCCATTAAATACAGTTACTCATGTAATTAGGAGTCACAGTATCAGGCCCTTCAAGTTTTATTTTTGTCTTTTTGACTACACAGATCAACCTTGTGACAGCTTTCCTGACATAAATCTTAGATTTTGGTAAACAAAGTGCAAGGCTTATCTGTAAGCTGATGTGAAAGCCAGTAAGGCATGAGATGCTCTTATACAAATCTGTTTCCTTCAGATCTGTGGAGTAAATAGAATAATGATAAATGCAGAATAAAAAAAAATTAAAAAAAAAAAAAAGGAAGGAGAGTGAATTGGTATTACATATACAAAAAGAATGGAGGTATTAAAAAAAAAAGTGACCTTCACAGACAAAAATCTTTGGGTATTTTCACCTAAAACATTTGCATATATTGGATATTTCTTCCTGTAACAAATTGTTGCTTTTGCATTGTCAGGAACTTGGGGAGAAGTGCTGTGAGTTTTTTTATGGTGCTAGGAAACAGCTCTAAAGCTGTTTTGTGTTTAGTTTTGTAAATTAATCAGCTACTATGTGATTTCTTGGGATTGTCTCCATGTGTTTGTGGACAGAAAGGTAGCATCTGGGCTGATATCAGCAGCTCTGAGACACAAATGGACCATAGAAGTCCTATGTCCCTTAAAAAGCATATCATGTTAAAATGAGATCTTTAAGGAGAAATGACTGAACAGGAAAACAAAATGAACCAGCAATGTCATTCAGTGAGAACTACCAGACATCTGGCTCTGAATAGGACCCAGAGTTTGTAAACATTCAAGAATATTTGCTGACAAACTGGAGTGACCCTCAACAAATGACAGATATCTTATAATCTGATCTTGTTTCATTTACAGCTTTGCTGGTAGTGCAGAACAGTTACTCAAATATTTTTATGAGCTCTGAAAACTTTTGGGGAGAACACAAACCCAATCATTCTAAAAAACATCTAAAAGTTTTCAAGAATAGCTATACAATTCTTTAACTAAATTAGTTTTGAATGAACTGCCATATTTTTTTAGTTTAATCAATGCTTTTATTTATTAATTGGATGCTTGATTAAAAAAAAAAAAACAACACACAAAGCAAAACAACAACAAAAATTCCAACTAAGCAGATTAATAAAGACAAACATTTGTGCCATTAATCCTTGGAAATCAGATGGTCACAGCCAACCTTAAGTCAGAGCATAACAAATCTGAAGATCTCATACTAATTGACCACAACAGCAGATTGTACAAGTCACTACAAAAGCTGGGTATGACAGCACCAGTGGTCTTGCCTTACCTTCTGATGCTTCAGTTCTTCTGTGTTGTACCTGTATTAGTAAGGAAGTTCTTCATGGTTCACACAAACAGTAATAAAACAGGTGAATAGGATGGAGATGGCTAACATCTGAATAACATCAAAACAGTTTCCTTTTCTTGGTTCCTCAATTGTCAGCCAGAAGGCAAAGCAGAAATACAGTCTGATAGCAACCCCCGTCATTTCGGTGAGAGGCAACAAGTCAGGTGGCCTCACCCTATAAAAATTACTGGCTGATAATCACCAGATGAGTTAATTGCTCAGTAGTGTCTGAATTATGTTTTGTGCTTTGTCATTTTCTTACATGCTTGGACAATGACGTGAATGCTGCAAACCAGAGTCAGGATGGCAGAGTACAATACCTAATCCTGTGCAGCTTAAAGTAGGTGTGCCGTCCTGTTGTTAACAAACATTAAGTTTCTGACCGTACAGAGCTTGCATATGCTGAAATCCTCTAAATTATATATGTTAAGGCACATAAGAACAGCAAAATTGTGCTTCTAAAAACCTGTTACTGATTGTGATATATTGGTTTTGAACATGAATGACTGAAGTGATACAGCGCAAATCAAGGAACAGAAATAGTTCAGGCAAAGTTTGCAAGGCAGTTCCCTTGTTGCTTGCAGCTGCAGCTGGTTTGGGTTGGAGGCCACAGCTGGAAATGAAGTGTGGCTGGATGCGGCTTCCAAATATCGGGCCAGAACCCCAGCTGCTGTGTACTGGCACAGCTCCGCTGAAGTAGTAATGTTGGTTTACACCAGTTAGGCTCTCGCTTAACGGCTTTTCTGATGTGCTAACTTGGCGTTATTGGCATTTGTATTTATTGCTTTTCTGATCTAGATAAGATAATCCTGATTTCATAGGAAGACCTTCTCAAAGCAGGTGATATTTGTACGTATGCCATTATCAAAGTAAAAAGAAAGCGGACAAAACTAACGTGCTAGTCAAATGGAGGAAAAAGCTCACACAATCAGTTTATGTTGTAAAATAAAGTAGTGTTTGGAATAAGTGAAATGCCACTTGCAGGGTGTATTTGGAAATACAATGCCTTTTGGAGGTGATGGATGTCAATGTATCGTCAACTTTGTATTACTGAAAAATTTTAGGGCTTCCTAACAACTGTTAACAGCCAATTTGTTGCTACATTCTGGTCAGTAGAGTATTATGTAAATGTGCTGCCATCCAACAGATGTGTCTCCTCTGTTACTGTGATCAGTGTTAGTTGTATCTAACTGGACTTCCTGATTCTAATAGCACTTTGAAATTTGAAGATTTAATAATGCTTGTAAATTATGCAGCACATATACACTTCAAAGTTATAAATTAAGAACTGAATCCATTTACATCTTTACAAGTGCCTGTATGTTAAGTGTTTACCTATATTGTGTGATAGAAGAATGAACCAGATGTAAGATCTCACCATGTATTTTATGTTGTTGACATAAAAGCATTTAAAAGATATATTTTTTTTAACCATAAAAACTACATCTTAGAGTAAAAATATTCTTTCTGAAGAACCAGAGAGATCTGACATAATCAGTTCTATTTTGAATGATAAAGATTTAGCACTACAAAACAACAATAGGATTAGTATTCAACCTGTGACTGTTCAGACTATTTTTCAGATAAAATGACAAAAACAAATGTGAAAGTTCTACAAAAAAACATCCAAGGCAGTGAAAGTCTAGGTACAGGGGACATATTCTGTAGTGTCTGTTCCTCATCTTTCTATGGTTTAATCAAATACCATGTTAATAACTCTGATTCTGTAAGACCTTTTACCAGCTTGCTCTGATGTTTTTCTGTCAAGGGCTAACTAATAGTTTTAGCTCTGCAAAGAACAACATAACAAAGATAAGGCAAATGCCAGGAAATGTATTCATTAAATAGTCAAGAGAATGCCAAGGACAAGCTCACTGTATAATGTGTTAGGAGAACATCAATATTTGAGAAAAGGAAGATGCTGCTTTGGTATAACATATTTGTGAAAACTGGAATAAGCATGTTTTAAGCAAGGCTTCTCTTTAATTATTGTCTGAGTTTCACATAAAGTCTGCTTCATCAACTGGATAAATATTTGACTGCTGTTCAGTAAATTGCATTAGTTTACTTTAACTGTATGCTCAGCCTTATTCAGGCATCCTACATTAGGCAATGTAGTGTGTAATGCATCTCTGCAGGTGACCAGAGCTATTCTCTGTATGAGGTAAATTAAAACTCATATTTTAAAAATTAAACATTCTTGCACTTCATGATTTCAATATTTAATTATAACCTGTGTCAGGGCCTAATCTCTGACTGAGTCAGGCATGAAATTAATCAAAAACGAGGCAAAAGCTTAGCAATTCCACTGCACTGTAAAAATAATTCTTTTTTCTTTTTTTTTTTTCATCAATTCTGATCATTACAGCTGTTTTATGAGAAAGATGGTAGTGATCAGGTAGTTAGGGCAACAGTTAGAAGGCAAGTAAGTTGCTAAAATTATAATCTTTGTTGGTTGCCTTGAAGAAAAATGACAGACCAGTTTACTCCTGAGATGTGAACGCACACAGCACATTGTAGCATGACAGACGTGATTAGAAAATAAATCTTTGACTCTTTCTAAATCTATTTCAGGAAGAACGTTAAAAAAATTAACAAAAAAACAGCTTTATCATTCTCATAGAAGTTGCATCAGATTACTACTACCGTAGATTATTTTATGTGCAGTTAAGTATAATATAGCTGTACAGAAGGAAACTATATTTTACTTTGCAAATACTTTTGCAAATTAATTTGCTATAACTTAACCATACCTGGTAATATCTTTTGATGAATAGGAGCTGGTAAAAAGAAGTGATGAGTTTCTTTTTCATTGTGCAGAATTTCTCCTTTCTAACATGCATTTTTTAAGCTTAGCAAGTTCACCACCAAACTTAATGGTTAAGAAACAAAAGGTAAAGTTGGGGTTCCGAACGGGGCTGCAAATTCTTCACAAAGTTCAAGCTGCTTTGTGCAAAGTCACGAGATTGTTCTTTGGTATTACACGGAAGAAAAAAAAAAAAACAGTTCAGCCAGATATGTTTTATTTTGATGAATTTGTATAGATTTTGCAGTTTCAGCACTTCCTGAAACATATCATAAAAACAGGAAGTGCGGATGTAGCCAACAATAGTGGAAAAATTCCCAAGCAGTTGACTGAATTGTTTTACACACGAGGATATAAAATGCATAAATATGTTAAATACACGGCATAGAGGGTAACTTTCCCCTATCTTGGCAAAAAGCTGACTGGCTAATGAAGGCACTCAGGTGACAGGACCTACAATTATTTTATTTAGCTCATGTCTACACTCTGCTCAGACAGCAGCTGCTGTTGTGGTTTTAGGCTAACCATGTGCAACCTCCCATATTTCACCTGTTGAAAAACCGTTCATACTGCTAATGAGTTGCTGAAAATTAGGAGGGGAAAGAAAAGATTTACTGTTCCTGGAAGAAAGGTTTGGAAGGCAGTAGCTGAGAACTAACTTAACTACTAGTTTGTTTATTTGGGAGAAGGATTAGTTCTAGCAGATGGAAGTATTGAAGTGCCACATTTTTATTCCTTCCCCCCCCCCCCCCCCAGAAAATGCATACAAGCTTTTATGCATACAAGCTTCCTGTCCATGATGTCCCTTTGCAGGGCTTGCCTTCCATGATAGTTCCAAAACCATCAACTTAGTCTCACTTTGTTTTTTAGGATTGTCCCTTGGCCCTGAACTTCATCACTAAGAATGCTTTGTACCTAGTCACAACAGACTGAAAATCAGCTCTCAGGTCACCTGTCATGGAGCTGTTATGTCATGGCCTGAACTGATGATTGAGCACCTGGTGAAGGGGGAGCCTGGCTCAGGGAGCACAGGTAGAAGCAATTCACCTGTGCTTCACACCTGACCAGAAAGAGTAGAACCAGAAAGAGTTCACTGCTCTCTGAGCTTGTTTAAGGGCTAGTGGCTGACTGGAGAGTGTCCCCTGGATGAAGGTTACTTTCTGAGAAGGAGTGTTCTGTAGCTAAAGATCCTATTACTAGTCAGGTGACTTTACTCTTTTCCT
Organism: Gallus gallus; assembly: GCF_016699485.2. Lineage (NCBI taxonomy): Eukaryota > Metazoa > Chordata > Aves > Galliformes > Phasianidae > Gallus > Gallus gallus. Next base: position 26,005,976 of record NC_052532.1, on the reverse strand, counting down.
CTGTATAATTATTGACTTTCCTGATGATGTTTTGCCTGGTATTGCAAATAATTTATCAGAAGAAATTCACCTAGCCGGACTGGTGTTCGTAGGGGAAGCCTCTAGTTCCCTGCATGTACGTAGTATGGGATGGCTGGTGCTGGTATTATGCTGCTACTGTTCTTTATGTGCAGGTGAGATCACTACTTTAGTCATCTCCCTCTAAATTAGGCAAGTAAGTGTAGACTAAGTAATTCCCTACTGTACTCAAAAGCCAACCATGTGATCCTGTCCTTAGAAAGCTAAATCTTGAAAGGCTGACCCAGGTGAAACCTGCCGGGTTGCATTGTCTGGGCTTTACTGAAGCTCATCACCCAAGCAGGGTTTTCCATCATTAACGTAACTCCTAGTGAATTTATCAATTACTTCAATGCTTTATAAGTAATGTAACTTCATGATAGCACTGCACAAATACATGGAAATGCTATGCACGAAAAAACAAGCTGTATGATCTAATGCATTGGTAAAATAAATAATTGCAAAGAGTGTTCTTAATGACATTGAACAGCTTCCAATATGTGACAAGAACATTCCTTTTGGTCTTTGAGCTGAGTCTGTTAGGAAAGGCTTAGTGGACTTTCTGAGTGTTTTCAGTAGACTGGAGTTCTGTACAGAAATTCAGAAGCTTGTTTTTTTTCAGTTGATCTCAGAATATTTTGTCAGCATTAATATTTTCTTATTTTATTCAGGCTTCTTAGGCTTCTTTGAGAGCTGGAGGGTCCGTTGTACTTTTGGTTACAGGTTAACATCTATTTCTTTATAGGATTCTAATGTACAGTGAATACAAATGATTCAAGTAGTTCGCCTAGCCAGGTTAAGTGTTGCTATCACTCAAGTCTTCCATGCTTTTTTGGAATTTTCAGCTATTGTTCAAGTGGTGTCCACCCAGAATCTTACATCAAATACAACTGGGAGCACATGGCTTGTGCATGCTGCTCCCTTTCTTATGGTGAGAGAAAGGTTTGGACCCAGGTTTCACCAAAGAGAAAAGATATTGCTCCAATGCATTGTATGAAAATACCTGTTTAGTACAGGCCTAATGTTGAAGTGAAATCAAATAACTTATTCTTTTTAAAATAATGAATTTTGCTGTTTGTTTTTAACTTCTTTAGATTTGAGTTGATGTGTTCAACAGTTGCTGTAAGAATATTCACTTGCATTTGCTAAGCCTTACACGGCAGCATTTGTTAAAGCTTATTTTTATCTTTTTTTTTCCTCATTTTAAATTATATAGAATACACTGTATTCAGAATGATAGTTGCTTTGTTTATTAAACATAATTAATGAAAGCTAGGATATTGTTATATGTAGTTATTGTTATACATAGAGTTATTGTTATGCAGTAATAGAAGATGAAAAAGTAACCACTTTCCTTTAATGCAATTCAGAAAGGCTTTTCTTAGCAGCCTGAGGGTTATTCGGTGTAACACCCTATTTACTGGGAAACTTCAATAATTTCCCAATATTTTCATTTCTAATAATGGCATAAAACAATTACAGTTTTAGGAGTTCTATAGCCCTTACTGCTCTAGAGGTTTTCTAAATATTTTCATTATCTGATAGAAAATGGCTTTATGCTCAGTATACCGTACAAATCTGACCATGAAGTTACTTACTAGGGTAAGTGGAAGGTGTTGGTCTGTGCTTTTATTGCCCTATTTATGGAGTGATTGCTAAACCCAACAGTACCTTATAACCTCATGAATAAATCATGGAATCAGTCACTGTATTTATAAAAATGTCTAATACTTCTTTCCAGTTTCCAGCATTTGAACATCTTTGGGTGACTGAAATATATAATTACTAAATGGCAAGCAAATAAAGTTATCAGAGCTGGCTTTTGTGGCTCAAAATGCTCACAAGGGCTTCCCTGAGTTAAAGAACTCTGAACTTCAAAGCTAATTCATCTATGTTTACATGTACATACGCTTTTTCATATTTTTGTGCTTGCCTGGCTAGGAAGGAGTTTACACTTCTTTTTGAATGTAGCGATTGCCTGGTGCTGAGAGGCAAAAATCTCAGCTTTGGAGAGGTGCCGCAGTGCTGTACCTCTTACCTAAGCCTCTTCTCTCTGTATGGTCTTCTGGTCATGAGATCTGGAAGTGCAGAAGCAGAGCAGGCAGCTCTTCAGGCAGGCTGTTGGTGTATTTCCACAAAGGGGCAATGATAGCACTGCTGACTGCAGACTTGGCCTGCTGCACACCAGTTCCTCTGTAGCCATAGAGGAGGAAAACAAAAAAATAGTCGTAGAATCTCCTGAGTTGGAGGGGGCCCACAGGTGTTATCAAGTCCAACTCCTGGACTCCACTCAGGACTATCTGAGAGTGTTGTTCAAATAAATGGACAACAGGTCACCAGGTTCCATCCTGCCCTGTGGCATTAGGAGATGGGAGCCTGCAGAGATAGAAGTATGGATGTTGCAAAGGAATACTGAACAGAGTTCATGTTCCTCTTGTTTCACTGAACCTTCAACCTGGCTTTACCAGAGGCTAGAGAGAAAAGTGAGATTTTCCTCCTAACATGCAAAGGCAGACTTAGACCCATGACATACGTGTTGGGAAATCTAACGTTGCTGCCAGGGCTTGAAAGCCTTCTTGTGCTTCCCTTGGTGCTTACAGTGATATTGCCAGCCATTTCCTATTGCATGGTTGAGTACTGAAAGAAAATGACTACAGCAACAAATCTCATTAGTTGCCATACAAATATAATGCTGCATTAATATTCCATAGACCCGCATGCTTACTTTAAGATGCGTTTTGTGGCTTTTATTTAAACATCTGCCATCCCTGCTGATGACTTTATTTAGTGCCTTCTAGACAGCTGTGGACATGTTGACAGTATCTCAATTTAAAACAAGGTGGTAGTGCTCCTCTAGCTTTTTGTGCTACCTCTTCCTAAAAGTCAGCCCCTTATTGTTCAGTGGCCTTGGAGTTTCACTGAACCTGGAACTGCTAGTCAGTCCTGCAGGTGGTTGAGAAGAAGCTGTAAGTGGTGGTATTGATATTTGTCCTCAGGCACTAATCTCCAACCACTGGGTCCCAAGTATCACAAAGCTATGACAAAGGTTATTCCTCCCATTCACAGATCACCTATTTAGGAGAGTGAGAGCCACCATCTACACTGGCTCTTTGATACCAAAATGTGGACAATATACACAACTGGGCCAAAATCCTATTAAGTCTCTGGTACGTAATGGTAAAAAGCAGGTTTAATTTACTGAAAGCAAGTGGCACCTCTTGTAACAGCAACTGTGACTTTGTGTTGTTTTTACTGCAAAAAATTCAAGCTGGTGAAATCTTTCTTGCATCCATGTGCAGTTTGCCTGCAAACACTCCAGTTCTGCAAATAGGGAAATGATAAACTAGTTTTCATTTCAGTGCAGTAAAAAGTAAGTTTACATGATTTACCTTGCAGGAAGTGTAAACATTTCCATGCAAATTGGGTCAGCCTGGGACTCATTTGGAAAGGATATGAGAACATTCGTTCTTTGAATGCCGAAGATATCTAACCTAACAAAATGTAGATTCAGTGTTTCTGACAGGCGCAGACTCCTCTTTAGAGATCTCAGGAATAGTTTTTCTCTTGCCTGACTTGCCAAGTGCAATTCATTAACCTTCTCCTGCATTTGCTGCATTGTTTCACATTGGTTCTGATCGTATTTTGGATTGTTTTGTCCTCTGTACTATTTTGTTTTACACTTCAGATGCCTTAGAAGCAGTCAGCAAGACCTATCTTTTAATATCTGGAAGTCTGTGCTCACGTATATGTATATATAAAGTGCTAGGATTAGATACAAAGATAGATCACTTACACTTGGACTTTCAAATAGTGACAGTTTTTTGTGCACTTCTGATACATTTTCAGTCCTTTTCAGATATGGCCTTCTGTTTTTGAGCACACTAAAGTAAAGTAAAACAGATAGAAACAGATATGGACTGACATAATAGCATAGGAGGCATTACTTTTGGAGTAGCCCTTGTAGAAATATTATTTTCCATATAAATGAGGAAAACAAACTTATTGCTAGTCTTAAGCATGTTCTCAGTTAACTGGAAATCTATTTCAATTTAGATAATGTCAGTTACTTTTCAATCCAGACATACAGGAGTCTTACTGAAGATAAAGCCTTGCAGCCAAAGGAAATGTTTAGGTAGAATGGCAGAATTCTCTCATGTACCTGCATTCCCACTCCAGCACAGATACCTGTAAGTAAGAGACAGAAAGAAATAAGGAGAATGTGTGGAAGACCCAGCTGTGATTAAGCTGTGCCTTTTGACTTCTACTGATGTAGCACACAGGCGAAAGTAGATAAGTGGTATGATGTTAGATAAAGAACTTGGGCTCTTGCCCTGTAATCCCGTGTTGCACCCTGAGAAAGTATTTTGATCCTGAATGTTCATAAAAGTCTTTTGTTGATTCAAGATAGAATTTGGGTAGTAAAGAAATCCTTAATAACGCAATGATTATCAAACTTTCACAAGACATTTAGCAGTTTAGCTGAAGCCAATTTTTAGACTGCTGGCAAAGGATGCACGACCAAAAATACGACTCTTTACCTGGCACATGCAGCTTTTGTCATTGCTGTTTGTTATCGAGTAATATGCAGCAAGGGAGGCAAAATTGCAGAAGTGCATGGCCAAATCAAAGGATATCAGTAGTGCCATACTGGAAGCTGCCAGTGAACTGCCAGTTTTTGCACCATACAAATTAGATTTCAAGGAGAATGTGCTTATGTATTTTCTAGCTTAAAACCAACCACGAACCCTGACTACAGGCAATTCTCTTGCACTGGAAATTCAGTGAGAAATATGGAATCATGTAGAAACAGTACAGTGATGTAGAGATACAAGAAAATGATAGGAAATACATAACACAAAAAATCAAACTCATTTTTATCTTTAACACATCTCAGTGAGCACCCGGAAGCCAAAATATAGTTACATTTGCCATTTTTAAATGAATGAAATATTGAAGCTATCACACTGTTTCTGATCAGATAATCTGGTAAGAAAAAAGATAATCTGTCATTCTAAATTTGTGGATAATTTGTATTGTTTCAAACCTATTTTAAAAAGCAAATACCTTTCTATATAGAGTTAATATATATTGCCTGTCTTCAATATTAGCCATTATTATTTTTTTTTTGTCTGAGTTATAACTTTTTATCTAATTTGTGCTTAATAGGAAGCCAAAATTATGGCTAATTTCCTCATGTGTCTTGTTACTTCACCTTGCTCTCAATTTATAATTCACATTCATGTTAAGCAGAAAAACCTAAAGAAATATGCATACATGTGAGTAACATTGAATCGTAGAATGGTACAGATTGGAAGGGACCTTTAAGATCATGTAGTTCCAACTCCCTGCTATAGATAGGGACACCTCCGTCTAGACCAGGTTGCTCAAAGCCCCATCCAGCCTGGTCTTGAGTGCTTCCAGGGAGGGGGCATCCACAACCTCACTGAGCAACCTGTTCCAGTGTCTCATCACCCTCACAGTAAAGAATTTCTTCCTAATATCTAATCTAAATCTACTCTCTCATAAAATCATTATCCACAACTTCCTGCTAGGAGAGACAGAAATCTACAAAATAAAGTTACTATGAGGTGTGAGCATTTCACCTATTGAGAATGCTCAATGAATATCTTAAAAGAGAACCTTTTTTACATTACTTTAACTCTGGTCACTTGCAGTTAATTTTGATTAATAGTTCTGTGGTATCTACACCAATCAGTTTTGAAGAAGCGGTTGTAAAGAAAAGCTTGCAGTGTATGTTTAACAGTGTTAATGTGGTGGCACTGCAGTAAACTAGAAGCATCAGTATTGCTGGATCAGCCCAGGTAGTCCAGGCTGAAAAATGTAAGTTGATATGAAATAATATTTAAAGCACGCCACGGTCAATCTTGCTTACCTCAGTATAACTCAGTGAGTATTTGACAATCTGTGAGTAGTTTTGTCTGGGTTAAAGTACCAGTCCCCTCTTGCTGGACCGGGGGCAGAGGCTTCTGGGGGCTGTGTGGAAAGCACAGCTTGTGGGTGCTGCTGTTCCTGCGTGCTGCAGAGCACGGGCACCCCTCTGCTGAGGTCCCTCCCTCCCTGCCTCTGCTACAGCCCTGGCAAACACTACCTGCCTTCCCTGTGTCACTGCTGGCACCGTCTTTTCTGCCTTTTCTTTTCCTCCTGCAAGTCAACAAAGGCAGGCTTAAGGACCGGGCAAAATCCAACTCTACACAGAAGGCATGTAAAGCAGAATTAGGCAGTTCAGTCAGTGGCCTCTAATTGGCTCTATTTATAGGCCAAATAGTAAGCAAGTAATGTGCTGCAGGCAACATTTTGCTGTTGGCTTTGCTTTTTGCTTTTTAATATATACTGGCATGAAGTGCACTAGAAGATCATACGGGCTGCCAAACTGGGAATTACTGATCTAATGGTTATAGCAGAGATTTCAGAAACAGGACATCTGGTGCTCCTTCCTACTATTTTCATCAGCTTTCTGTGTGATCTAAAGTAGATCATTTTCCTCCCCTCCATATTAATTAACTCACTACCTATATGATAAATATATTAATTCTTACCCATCTTGGCCTAAATATTAATTATTATTATGCTGTTGCTTCATATGAATGTGAATTGTATAAGGGGTATTTCATAAATAAAATTATTTGAACGTCTTTCTTTTGTTTTGTGCTATGTCAGTTAGATGCTCTCTTCAAATCTGAACATGGTTGATTGTCTCCTATATCTTAAATGATGCTTCTGTCTGAATTAATCAAAAAGAGTTGTTTCAATGATGATTAGAACTCCTTCATTTGTCTCTAATAGGACCATTTTTAAGATTGGAAAAGCTGTTAGTCCCTCTTTCATGCAATCAAACAACCTTTATCTGCCATTTGGCATCACAAGTAGCAGTTTTCTTTCTGCCCAGAATTCACCCAGCCTCTTTGGTATGAGAAAATAAATTTTATCCCTTTCCTCCATTTTCTTTGCTTCATTTTCACTGAATGAATGGATGGGATATTCTCACAGAACGGAATGTTATAATGCCTGAACTTTATCCCTTGTGTTTCCAAGTGACTGGATCATTTCTTCCGATCTAGTAAAATTAGGCAGCGTACTCAGGTTTTCATAATACCATGACACAGGCTGGCAAATAAACCACAGGATGCTTTTTTTCTATTTCAAAGTGACAAGACCATCAGAAACTCAGTAAAGAGACTTTGCAAGGGGGTTAAGAACATTTTTCTGCCTGTTTCTTCATGATGATAAAAGGAACACCCATTTTTTTTTTTTTCGTTTGGCTGTGGGTGGCCAATTATGAAGACCTGTCTTTGGATGAAAGAAATAGGGAGAGTCAGGCACCTACCTACTTCAATCCTCTTCATACAGAGATATTTTGCACTGTGTGGAACCTCGGGCCTAGCAAGCTGTTTCCTGACTGTGTAAATGCCTACGATTCAGACAGTGAGTGGGGTGGGGGTGCTGATGCTCTTGTAGCCAGACATTTACCACCTGCCCAAATGCCAACAAAACTCCTCGCTTAAGTCCAAGGCACAGGTTCAAACCTCAGAAGTGTTTTTGGACCTTGCAGAAATTGGATGCTGTAGCAGAAAACAGCTGGAAGGAGATACTGACCTGGTGTGTCTCAATATACAGGGCAGGACCTCTTAAGATGCTGCAATTAGTTTAACTTGAAACAGGAATCTGAAGCTAAATTCTCTGCATCTGATGTGGGAATGTCCAAATCACTAGGTTTCTCAAAAAGGAGTTAGAGCTTCCTCATTATTTCCTGTTAAGGCTATTAAAGGCTTTCTTGAATAACTACATGTGAATTAGGAGAAAGGGTAAGGGAGAAGGTGAAGGGGGGGGTGAGAAGGAAGGAAGGGCATTGTCCTGGGACACAGGAAACCTATATTCATGTACTTGTTCCAAAAAATGCTTAATTATTTATTTGAAATGCAGGGCATTTGATAGAAAGACCTCTAAGTTTCACCTCATAACTGTACTTAGTACTAAGTTTGGAGTCCGAGTAGGAGACAAATACATTCTTGCAGTCACTTCAGACCCCTTGCTATTGCATTCATGTTTTTGGTGGGTAATTTCTTTCTGATCACATAAGAGATGAAAAATAAAGTATTTTCATATTGCCCACTTAAGCTGGAAATGATTCCTCCCTACCCCCTTCAACAAAGTGCAGTCATACAGGTATTGCACAGAGGGGCAGCAGGAGCTGGAAGCTGGTAAACTAATTTAATTCTTCTGATTTAGATTTAGCTGCAGCCCCTTATTGTGGATCTGGCACTCGCAGTGAGTAATCAGGGAAAGATGGTTTACCTTTCAGTTTATACCAGTATGGGTTAGGCTGAGTAAATGCTAGGTGTGCAGGGTATCATCTAATTGTCTAGTTTTCCCCACAGGGGTCTATTCCTGTTAGGCAAATGCTGTGCCAGCCCAGCAATGGCTTGAACCTAACCTAGGTAATAAGTGCACGTGAAATTTAGTAGCTCAGCAGAACCCAAAGCTTTTGACAATCAAATGGTTAACCCTTTCACAGATCTGTTTCTTGGGAATTGAATAAATGAGGGTATTGTAATGTAAAGAACATTTGTTGGCTGAAGGCCACCATGAGGGAGATTAGTGGGGGGTATTAAAGATGAAATTATAAAGTCTCAGTGAAAGAGATTCAGTTGAATTCAATGATAAATGACAGTGAAAGGAAGAGAGGGATATTTCTGAGATGAGCTGTATTTCCCTAAAGAAAAATACTTGTGAGATCAGATTTTTAAAGAAGGAGTATTCTTTTTTTATTATTGAAAAGGTTAGATTATATCATTTTTGAGAGCTCTGTTCTACTGAATGTAATAAAAATTGACATGAAGTGTTTTAAGTTTGTTGATAATTCCATACTATTCTGACCCACTTTATCTGAATATCTTAAAATTCAATTTCACTTGTAGAAGGTATTCTCATATTATCCTGCTATATAGGCTACAAAAGGCTGGTAAATCCATAGATGTTCACGACCACTCATGCAGAAATGAAATATTTAACTACAAGGGTATCTTGTATTTCAGAAGTTATTTGCTGACACTTCACTCTCTGATCCTTGTAGTCCATACAAAATGATTTGCACATAGGAAATATAAGTAAATGCTTTACAAATTGACTTTTTGAATATTTTGTTACTACTGCTAATAGATTTTATTAAGTGCTTTCTGCTCAGAAATGTTTCAAATGTTGTGTCGTTTTTCTATTATCATTTAAAAGCACATTGCATGTATTAATCCTCTTAAAAGATTCCTCGTTTTTCCCCAACAAAAACAATAAGAGGATAGGGGTGTACATTCGCATAACAAGACATATGAAAGCTGATGTGTATTAATTATGCTTATTAATTTAACTTTTGTTGAAAGAAAGATTAATTATAATGCTTTTATTATGGGAAGAAAATCCTTCCATGTTTTACGTAAGTCTAAACAGGTAGAAGTCACTGATTTTTTGCTTAGTTTTGAGTGGTTATTAATATAGAAATCTAACTAATCTTCCTGCTTTAACATTTAGAACAAATTACAGTGCACATTTCACCGAGTAAAAATGCAGCCTCATGTCATTCTAAATCACATTAAGAATCAGTTGAAGTTGGGGAGGTGGATGTCGAACTGTCAGATTTTAGAAAGAGTGGAAAAACTTGAGATCAGATTTTCAGCCTACAAATTCAGATGGAAGAATTTAATCAGCCACTTTCCGTGTGCTTCACTGACTATCAGAAGTTCTGTCTGTCACATACAGATGTGGATGTGAATGTCTGATGTGTGTTTCCCAGCTCTACCTAATTAGATAACTACAGAACTGGTATTAGGATAGACAGTTAGTAGTCAGACCTGTAAACTGGTCAACAGCCAAATTTGGAACCAGAAGATGTTTATTTTCAGTGTAACTTCTATGTCAATAAAATGGCAAAAAATACTAGTACTGAATCACCCTTTCTGCACTGGATTTTAATATCTGATTTCTGTTAAGGAAGAAAGGTTTATGTTGCTTGTTTGAAAGCATGACTTTTTGATTTCCATGTATGTTTAGGTACATAGTCCTTATTTCTATTATGTGTGCCCTGGAATGGAAGGAGAGTAGAATGACACTTAACCAATGCTAAGACATTTGTCTTTGAACTACCTTACCCCAAAATACTGTTGTTTTGTTTGAGGTTAGATTTCCATGCTTAGCCCTCTTAACCCATTGGTAGTCCCAAAGTATTATTAGCCTCTTTCATGGAGAGAAGTGAGAACATCACAAATTTCACAACTGTAAATGACTTTCCGAGCCTGCCTCATGCACCATGCAAAGGCTGTTATGCCATCCAACTTAGCAAACAAGCTGTCCTTTATTATGTGTGCAATAGCATTAGCATTACAGACAGTGTTCATTTTCTTGCTGTTCACCAATAGAGGACATGTAGAAAAAAGATCCATGATTGGAGCAGACACTGTTCAGCGGGATTCGAGCATTGACAGAGCAGGTTGAATAGTAACGTGCTTTTCAAACATTATATTGTAAAATTCCTGTAACATGTCTGGTCAGTGCTGTTGCAAGAAGTCATAGCCTGACTCCACTGGGCACACCGTTTTGCCTCAGTTCAGTTGCTTGCATTTAAATACAGCCTCGGCAGAATGGAAAGGCAATGAGATTTTGAATAATTTGCTGGAGGGCTTAAAATATCTTACTAAAACAAGACGACTATCTAAAAAAAAAATTCTCCTGGGTGGCACATTCATGGCTTCATGACTAATTTGAGATGGCATAATTTTAGAGATACTAAGAAATCCTATGACGAGGACAGAGCTGTCGCATCCTAAGACTTCAACCTACTGTCATAATGTGAGGCTATTAGGACTCTAGAAAGGGCGCAATACTTGTCAATTAAATTAAAAGTGCCAGGACGGTTGTCCATGTTGTTGAGTTCCTGAAATGGCAACATGTCTTGTTTTGTTTCAGACATTACTGAAATCCATACTTTCATCGACTCAGCTTTGGAGCACTGCAGAATCTCTGCACGGAGATGAAGTTTAAATCAAGTTGTGAGGTAAAACAGGAGATAAAATGTTTTCTGGTTCCTATTCAGTTTTGGGTAGAATTTAACATTTGGGGTTATGCAACCTTAAACAATTTGAAAACTGCTTATTTGTGAGGAATTTATCTGTCTGTGAGATGCAATGTCAAAAATGGCAATTGGAAGTACATTCAAAGTAAGGGTTTTTCATATGAACAAGAGATTTGGTACTTGGTGTTTTCCAAGGAAGTTCTTTACTTCTTCAAACTGGCATGCTGCCTTGGTCTGAAATAGTCCAAATAGATGAGTTTACAGGAAACATAAGAAGACCAGATTTTTATTTTAGATCTGAAGAAAGCAAATTGTCATGTGAAATGGCTCTTTGTGATATGATAAAGAAGTGGGAGGACTTTTTTGTGTGTGTGTGTGTTTTCTCTTTCTCTTTTTTCCCTTTTCCTTTTCCATTCTGTTTCTCTTTTCCTCTTCTTGTATAATATGTGTTATTAAATGACTCCTTTATAACTATTTTGAAGGAAGCACTGAAATAATTTTCCATAATTTTCAAAACAACAAAAAGGAAAGTGGTATCTCAGGTAGCTGAGGCCCCCATGATACTACATTTAAATTGAATTCTTTGAGGGTACGGGAGTAAGGTGATTTTAGGTGCTCACTCCATGTTTAGTGCTCTTAGGTAGGGCACTTATAATGGCATGGCTGCTTTGCTGTGATGTCCCAGTGCGTACTACCCAATTCGCACACTCCTTTTCAACACATTGCGCCTACATCTTGAACATATTCACACATCACTAACTGTAAAACTAAATAAACAAAGAATGAAACTTTTTAGGAATTTACTGGAAATTCAGTTTTCCAGATTCTTAACTGTAATATCACTTGAGTAGTTTATGCTGTAAACTTGTGATACTACAGAGTCTGAAATCTTGATGTTGAGGCCTTCCAAGATGGAGCTATACTTAGATGGCATAATAATAATGATTTAAAAATAATATTCAGCAGCATTAAAATGCTCCTTTTCTGGCAAAAAAAAAAAAAAAAAAAAAGAAGAAGAAAGAAAGAAAGAAAGAAAAATATAAAACTAAGAATCTGGGTTTCTTTTGGATTGTTACTGTTGTGTTAAGAACAAAATGGGTTGAATGTATTCTTTTACTCTATTACCAACCACCAGCACATAGAAAAGCCAGATGGTTTGGTTTTATAGCCAGTGGTTTATGTACATTAAAAAATATTTAATGACACTCTAATCATACTCAAGAGTAGGCTGGATTTAGAAATAATGTCTTAGCCACCAATCACCTGCAAACAATGAATAACTCCCAAGAAAGAGTGCCAGAAAAAACAAGAGATTGTGTATACGTTCCTGGAATTATGAACAGATTTCTGACTTGATGGAAATTCAAGTAGTGTTGAAAGTTGTGGAAAAGAAAGGTGTAGAAGGACCATATATATAATAACTCAGAAACACAGCTATATTATTAGACAGAAATGTTTAAGTTTAGGATGACAAGAAGTGTGAAGAAATTGAGTTGAAGTGCAGCTAGATATGGAGATACTGTCTCAATGAAATTTTTCACCTCATGTCTGGAAAAGGTCTTTAGAAAGTATAAGTAAGAAGAAAATGACACAAATATTACAGTACTTGAGTTATGCTGTATTTGAAGATGACACTTTCATGTCTTCTGAAAACATTAAGGATCTTGAAATTATGAGTAAGGAATTGAGTGCAGAAAAATAAAGACAGTAGTGTAAGGATATGCATGTGGGATGTAAAAAAAAACCAACACCTTGTTTTTATAATTATAAATATATTTATATTATTATAATTGCTTCATGCTTCCCAAAGTAAGAGCCTGTTTTCTTTGCTTGTAATTTTGCCAAGCCTGAAACATCTGTTCTGAAATTTCCCATGCAGATTGAATTTTTTGGAAAATTTTAGTTCCAGTAGGTAAGTTTCTTCCAAGAGCAAGATTAGACTGAAAAATTAGATGACTTATCCTTGGTCACAATGGAAAATGAAAGAACTTATCTTGCACCTTAGAAACTGTAGTATAGCATCTCAGTCACAAGGTAGCTCTTCTTACAAATCAATATGATATGTATTTTTTATAATTCAGTGTGATTTCATTAAAATTTGTGTCCCTGGACAGAAGCACTTGCAGTAGTTATTGCTTTATGTTAACCCTTTCCCCCCAGACACAAACATGCACAAACACTTATAAGGGGATAGTCACATAAAATGGCAGGAGCATAATTAAGTAGATATCTACTGGCTGTAGTATGTTTCAGGTTTTCAGGAGGTGGTAATGTGTAGCATTAGTAAAGAAGGAACTGGTCTTGGAGATTTTTCCTTTGTGTATATTTTGTTATTATTCTTTACCATAAATAATAATTATGCATTTTTATTGAAAAAAAAAAAGTATTGGAAGAATAGAAACTCTGTCAAAACATGATAGAAATGCAGAATTACTATTTAAGATGGTTTGATTCTTCTCAAAAGAAAGTTAGTTACCCCAAGAGATTTTAGCTCAGTTCTCAAAGGAGCCATCTAGAGATTATTGTTAATGGAATTGGAGAGGAGCCTTAACTGAGAGCAGAATTTAGCCCCCTCTATTAGGAAGAAACCTGGATCATGAGCCTAGTTTTGCACATTCGGACCATTTCCATAAAATTCAGAGGGGTTTAGTTCAACATCTACTGTTTAAGATGCATGTAATTCAAATAGCCTTCTGCAGAGAATCTTCAGTGCATTCATCCTTCCACAAAGAGGTTCTCCATAAAAGCTCTTTCTTTCAAGCCTGATAGTTCCTGCACATGAATAACTTTCACCATAGGAACTCAGTGAGGCAGCAAACCCTGAACTTAGTGTCTTTTCAGAAATAACAGGCTCTTGGAACAATATTCTCTTAGCTCCCTTCAGAAGCAATTAACTGCTTCAAGTACACCTGGACCTTATTAAGTCTGGGAGAGGCCTTAAAGCTATAGTTCACATTTCACTTCAGTCTGGTAAGAAATCAAATAAAAGGGTGAATTTAAGAAGTCAGGTAATGCTTATTCCATATTTCTGGCAAGCAAAATACTCTATAGAAGGTGCTTGCTTCCTTTGGCAAGAGAAACTCTATTTCCAGCCTAGGAAGCCTTATATTGTATGAATATTTCATTTCCCTTTTATCTGGAGAAAATGTACAGTAGGATATTTTAAAGGCTTTTCTCAGTTTCCAGCTGTGTGATCTATACAGCCACATAAAGATCTATGGCATCTGGTAGAGCTGCCTGCTTTCAGAAATGACATAGGTGTAGCTATGGTCACTGGCTTGTTGTGGATCTGAGATGTCTGATTATGGAACCATAGCATCAACCTATTAAGTGATAATGATACTTGATGATGCACATTAATTAAAATCACCAAATTAATGAGAGCTGTGTCTCTCTAAAGATTCCCCTTTTGGCTTTGAGTCTATGCTCAGCGCAAGGATGATTCAGATAAAATCTAATAAAATTATTTCATTACTTCTGTTTGGAAAGTGCATGTGCATTCTCTGCTGAAATTTTTGTCCCTCTGTACATACTCCTTCACAAAGGAAAGCATTACCTGGATTTGAATTTCCTCTTCCCTGAGGAAGATAAGAAAAGCAAGGAATGTTATTTAGAGAAATGAAAGAACATCTAAAGCTCCAGCTTTCTTTTAAAATTCGGGTAAGATTTTTGGGTGGTCCAAAGCTCTTATGGTCAAAGAGGATGAGAAACAGTAGGAGAACATACATCTGAACATTTGAATTGAAGAAACAGATTTCATATGCTAATCACACCAGTGACAGCCTTGTCACATTTGATAGTTCTCCACATAAAATCAGAGTTGTGAATGAAAATAAACTTCTTGCTTTGGTAAAACTGCATGGACCTCTAGATGAAATCTAATTAGGATCTAGCAGAAAGAGTAAAATACTGATTTCTGGTAGGGAAGAGCCAAGACTTATATGTAAGCATAATGCATTTCAGAACGAATGTGACAGATATATATGGTTAGCTTTATTATCTAAGAGAAACTGTAGAGTGCAGGTCAACCTGTTCTGGAAGACAGAATTGATCAGCATTCTTGTTCCATAGCTTGCCTTTTAACTGGCAAGCAATTTTTTTTGTTGGTGGTCTAAAGGCTCCGCATAGACCAGGTGATGTTCTGAGAAGTGAAAAACAATGCATGTTCAAGAGGCCAAGGACATAAAAATATACATGAAATTTGGGTAGTCTTTCAGTTGGTGTACCCTAATATGTGAATCCTCTCTGAGACACTGGCTATTCAACTTTAATGTTCTTGAACATATTTTAAATAGGCATAAAATAAAGGATATTCCCTTAAGTTGGCACTTCTCCTGGTACTTGCATGCCTTAGAGCATTTTTAATAACTTACATTATATGAATGCAATAGAAAACTGTCTATTGTTCTTCCACTGGTCTAAGAGGATTTACCTTACTAAGAGTATCAGGACGTCTCATGACTCTTTCTCTCCAAAAAGCAGCTCCAGCAGGCCAAAAGTAGAAAGTCTATACTGATCATGGCATTATTTATGTCCAGGTAACCTGTCAGACTGGACAAAGACAAAAGGAAAGCTTACAATATGCACACAAATAAAAACTACATGAAAATATCCAATTAGCTCAAAATAAGACTTCTACATTGTTCCTGTTATCAGTAACACATCCAAGATTAGGAAGGGATATCTCTAAGTGGTTTCAGGAGAAAAAACTCAGGACAAAACAGAGTCATTTGGGGAACATTGGTGAGAATGATGACATGGGTCTCCAAGAAAGCAATAGTAAATTTGGGAGATTATTCCTAGGCCCTGTCTATTAGCTTGAAGTGTGTAATCAGACTGGTATTAGATGTGTTCCATCCTCAGCTGTTTCTTTGCCCTTTTGAGAAGTAGCTGTACACTGCCATAGTGAAAAGATCCTGGAGGTAATTGTATACTGACTCTTCAGTTCACATCTTCTCAATATCTACTGCACTCTGAATTTAGGAAAAAACATTTTTAATAAATATGTTTTTTGTTTCTTTTTCTGTAGGTGTGGTGGTATGACGATGTGATAGATGGTAGTGAGCGTAGATTGCATGGATCTCTGTAACCATATTTTCTTTTTAGGTAAATAATTTGTCCATCTTACCATAATTTCTTGTTATAAGGTAATGGAAATATGGTATCATATCTAGAAGTAGGACTAGAAAAGAGAAATAGTGTAGGAAAAACGTTTTGTGAACAGGACAAAAGAAATAAGAGAAATGAGAAGAAAAATATTTTAGGGATCTGTAAGTTCGTTTTGCTACTGCTTTGTGAAAAGTGTATATTTTTGCGGAGTTCTGTATTTTACAGTTAAGACAAAGTGAGAGCCATTATGTATTTGGCAATTATCTTTATCAGTTGTAAATAGCTGCATTTACAACTTTGAAGTGAACTGTCCATTTGGGAGTATTCAACTACAATAATTCTTAGAAAGCAGTTATGTAAAAACTTTGTGTTTGTATATAATAATAAGTATACATTTTCCATGTAATGCATTTCTTTATATATTCGGTTTGCTGGAGTCTTTCCCCCACCCGTTTCCCTCAGATTAGTTTATTCCTGTTTTTTAAAAGACTTTAGCAGAAGGAGGGAAAGCAGTTTAGATCCAGTCTCTGTGAAAGCTGTTTCATTCAGCAAGAAGTTATCTTCGTTTAGCTTGCATTTTTGTACTCCTGCCAGGAAGGAAAAGGATGTGGTATTAGGCTTTGAAGATTATTGCTTTCATTTTGTCTGCTTCGTGCAATGTTTTGTAGCTATCTTGAAAAATTATATACAAAATAAAAATGCTTTAGCACTTATTCTGGGTATTGGTTTTATAGCTAAGAATGCCTAGCTAACACTCTTTCAAAACCAATGGATTTTTCATCAGTCTAAGTTTTAATCCTTACAGAAGATGCTCTTCAGATAAACCATTAAGTTCTATTACTGAATTTAGATCCACTTACATGAAATTATGTGAAGGCCCATTCGCTTCAAATAACTTGCAGGCACCTAATGTTTGCAGGTCAGAATTGAGATCTTCCAAGACATTGCTGTAGTGCTGTGGGTGTCCAAGGAGTTACCTA
This sequence comes from Gallus gallus, assembly GCF_016699485.2. Classification (NCBI taxonomy): domain Eukaryota; kingdom Metazoa; phylum Chordata; class Aves; order Galliformes; family Phasianidae; genus Gallus; species Gallus gallus. The sequence continues at coordinate 25,988,753 of NC_052532.1, read as the reverse complement.
TAAGGGACCTGACACACCTTCCTGTAGGTCACAACCATGGTCCTGGTGGTATCAACAAGCCAACAATTAAACACTTCAAGACATTACAAAGTCATCTTTTTACCTCTACATCTTATCACGTAGATAACTTCAGATTTCCCTTACCCTCTGTAAAGCTTTTAGAAACAGAAGAGGGTTCACATCTGATAATTTAAACAGGGAAACAATCATCAGTGTCCTGCTCCCTACCTGGAAGTGCTGATAGATATCCTGATTGACATTTTTTATTTTGTGCCATTTCCCTGGTTCTGTGGGTCCTACCCTCACAAGCCTTTTTATTTGGTGGTTTCAAGGCAGCAGGAGGCTGTGTGCCTATCATGGTGTTCCAGATCCCACTGAGCAGCAGGGTAATTAAGTTCAACACTGCAATAATTTAATTTGAAGTTTGTTACATGGATGTAGGCTTGTTTAGGACTGAAGGATAAGGAGTGAAATTCAGGGATAATAATCAAGAATGGTACAAAATACAGCCCCAACAAATAATATCAAGAAAATTAGGAGGTCTCGGAATAAAGGAATTAACCTCATAGTTTCTAAATAATGACAAACAGTGGGAAAAACGTTGAGCTTTTGTTTTCGGAAATGAAACAAAGGAGCTGACAATATTCACAGATAAGTAGAAGCATAACATCCACAGCAACCCCAACTGTCAGAGGTCATCCTGGAGTCACATTTTACAAGTCTCAGGCTTCAAGCCTTCTTTGGTAAGATTTCAACAAATAAAACAAAATCAAACTTCCAAGATTTCTCAGTAACTGCAGCAGCTCTTCATCATTCTAAATCTCTATCGGCATTTCAGAGCTTTTCTGTCACAGTCACCGGAGTGGCAGGAAATTCCTGTACGGAGCTTGTCTTTTCACCCAGCAGTTCCAATTACTTCAGTCCTTGACTGCCGCTTTGACAGCATCACTTCTGAGTGATCCCGCAGTGTGATAAAAATTAGAAACAACAAAAACAATGCCTGACTTTTGAATAGGCTATTTCTTAAAAAGTGTTTCAGTACGTGTCAGTTAATTACCATACTCCATGGTCATAAACCAGAGTGCATTTCACCATTTGTATTTCTTTCATCTATAGTCAAGTGTTTCTTCTCTGATACCTGTCACAATAACTGATACTGCTTCTCCGTGTCTTCATTGTGAGGCAGAGTTGTTTTTCCTTTAGCTGTTAGTGAAATTATCCTCCGCTTTAAAATGAGACTAAATGCATTTTTAAAAATAAGTAAGAAAGAATGGTCAGTAATGCCTGGATGTTTTTATAGATGACGCAATTGCATTTTAAACCCAAACAACTTCAACTATGTGTTTACAACTAATTCTAATGTATCGAAAAATGGGAGTAGAAAATAGAAATGCTCATTTTGGATGAAAACTGTAGTGTTTCATTGCACTTTTGCAATTTATTAATAGTCTCTGTGTTGAGTATAGTCAAATAGTCTGTGTTATTTGAACCATTCCTTGGGAACAGATTTCACACTAATAACATTTTAAACTGTATTTGTGTCCACTGGGCTTGTAAAGACCGATTTCTAGAAGAGTGAGTAAAACAATGACAGTCCTACTGAATTTTGTGAAGCCTTAACACTGAGTTTCCCATTGTTAAGAATCAAAATGTGTCAGAAATCTACTGACTCAGAATAAAATTGCAGGTTACAATTTCACCCTTGGGCTTAATCAAACATGTGGTGTAATATCAAATTTATTGTGTACTTTTGCTTTGAGCTTTGCTGACATTTCAATGCCATCAGCTATAGAAATGTCGAAAAATGTGATTGTCTTTTTCTGCATTTGGATGTAGTGCCACAGTTCACCTTGGCTTTAACAAGTTTCATGATATTGTCCATTTTTTAAGCTGATAGAGGCCATTTTAAAGATCATATTTGTGTATATAAAGAATCTCACATCACTAAGGTTATTATCATGTAAAAACTACCATTCTGCTTTTTCACATTACTATATTGTTGATTTTAATGTCCACATTTCATGATTACTGTATTTATGAATGCAAAGATTATATGATGTAATATGATAAATAATTTACTAGATATTTTTCTCTTCCAGGCACTCACAATTGTATTTTAAACTCCAGATATATTTTGTATTTTAATCAAATAAATAGATAAGTCTGTGAGAAATACAAGTATTTGGTATCATATTGAAGATATGATTTGTTTTTCTAGCTGATATAAAGCTTTCAGGGTAGCTTGGATGTATGCATTATTCCTACATACCTGTAGTGTATATATATATCATTTCAGTGTGTATATATAAAAAAATGTATAAAGTAGGGATTTGAAACCTTGTTTGCTTTCTGTTTTAGTTGTATTATGAAAACTGCAGTTTATCTGTATTTGGAACTAGTCTTGAGGTTTATGTTATTCATGTTTTATTTAGACATCTCAGTTTTTTGAGGCAATCTTAACAGTACTCAGAATAATATAATCTTTTTCTCTGTATTTGATATAGAAATTAAAAAAACCAAACCTCTTATTCAACAACATCCTTTCTTCAGGGATTATGAAGTACTTCATGAATGCTGGAAATGAATGTTTGCACACACTGGTGAAGATAATATTACTACTGTATTTTAAAAGCACAACAGATGAGGCTGTAGAAGAACTGGAGTTTAGATCCACAGACCTTGGTCTCTGACTGCATCTCCATTTTGAAAGCTCTATCAGGCCACAGCCTCACATGTGATGGTCATGGCAGTGGCAACACTCCTATCTGGAACCTGCATGTCCTCACTGCCACTGCAACAGGGGAGATAAGGGTAGCAACTGCTCATGTTGGTGTTGTCTCTCAAGATTTCTTGTGGTGAAACCGTTGTCTCCTCTGCCGTCAAATCAGGTTGGTGCTTCTAGTCTTTTTATTAGGAGTTTCCACCATCTAAGTTACCTGGTCACCTACGTGACCACTTTCACCTATGTCCAGACACACTCAAGTCTCAGTACTGCTGACTTAGCAGGCATCCATCTGCCACAGTATTACAACTGAAGACTTGTGTTCAACCACAGTGCTAAAGTAGAACTGGTGTAAAAGGTACTTTACACACTTGCACAGGATCTTATGTAACAGCCAAGAAAATGCAGAACTCCTGCAAGCCAGTAGTGAAACTTCAGAACTGTTTTTTCTTCATGTTGTGTTGCTGATGTCTTTTAGGAAATCAAAGGCTTTATTTTCTTTTTGGAACTATGAAGTCTATATGAAATGCTACTTATTCAGTGCTGTGTGAATATCAGTGATTACCTTTTAACATAAGTGCAACTCAAAAGACTATTACACTCTGATTAGTGCTTGTTATTATTGTTTGTTTCTCTGCTCCCATTTTTCTGCAGACCCTCATCTGCTGCCTACAGAGAATGCTGGAAACCATATGAAATAGAAATGAGCTTTAAGTGATATTCACACCTCCTAATCTGAGCCATTTGCAATTATTTTATAATCTTACAAGAGAAGCATTAAGAGCTGATTGAGACAAGAAATGCTGCAGGTAACAGCCACAATGATAAGCCACTGAGAGGTTGCTGTTGCAGGTCTGGCTTGGATCCTTCAAATTCTAAGCCAAATGTTAAACACAGTCTACATTTGATTGACTAAATTCTGGACTGCTCTTTGGAAACTCTCCTAAATAGGAGTGACTGCACTGAGTATTGCAAGCTGTCACATTATCCAAACTTCTGTGCTCAAACTCTGCCTCCATTAAGCAAATAAATCGTATCACTGTGTTACCTGCTACTGCATACTATAGTATCCCTTACTTTTCTTTAACCATTCTGTAAAAAAATCATTTGCCATCTCTGCCTACTTCAATGCCATCTTTGCCAGGCTTATTCTAATTTTATCTTTCTATTTATTGCTTCCTCTTGTATTTGGTTTAATAAATATATATTTATTCCCGGTAGTCTATTGCTACATCCATGAGGCACATAGGCGATGTGCAGAGTATTCTAGGTTGGAGGACCCTCTTGACATCTGACCTTCAGGTTGGCTAGCATCAGGGGCTCATGGAAGGCTCAGTAAAATTGTTCTGGCCCTAACATGCTTTCGTGTATCTCTTTTCAGTAATCATCCCTTCTGCACCATGTATGAGCTGTCATCTCAGCAAGCAGCCCTATACAAGGGCTTTGTCTGCCACAGCTGTTCACCACCACAGTGACCTCACTGGGAGAATATACTGGAACAAGATAATGCGCATCAGAAGAAGGTTTAAAGAATAAATGAAGCTCTGGGCAAGAAGTGAACATGTTGCCACGTGAGGTAACATCTCAGTGCTTGCTATGGGAGCAGTCGTCTTCTGACTGGGCCTGAGGGCTGCAAACTAGTGCTGATGCTGGTCTCCAGCTCAGCAACATGCATGGAACATTATCTGTCTGTACAGACTGCAGTTGATGTCAAAGTTGCAGTGAGCCATGATGGTTTTTTGCTACTGCAATTCCCTAGCTTCAGGAAGATCAAGAAAAGAATTTAATTCCAAGAAGCTTTCATTATATTTTGTACTATGCCCTTTTCTTGGGACATCAAAAGTTCGTTTCACTTCTCTGACATTAAAATAAATGGTGTTAATGTAAAATTTATTGAAATTATAGCTATAGTAGGTTTTAAGTTTTTTTTTTTTTTTTTATCTTGGTTTACAATCCATACAGGAAGCTTAGCATGGTCATAATGTATTTAATTGCAGAATAATCGTCAGAAAAACAAACCAAAAAATCCCATAAATTTTGTAAAAGGGAACTACATTGAAATGAAGAAACTTAAAGAAGAAACTGAAAAGGAGTGTCAAAAGGTGACAATAGGAATTGAGGAAAAATTTGCAGAAAGCATGAATAAAAAATCTTTTTTTTTTTTTTTCCCCAAATAAATGAAAAACAAGAAGTTTGTAAGAAGGAAATGAGAGATTGTAGAGATACTGGATAACCAGTTATGCCAAAAGGATTTAGGGAAGATGAAGCCCTAAATGAAACTACAAGCATTTTTATATATTTAATGTGATGAAACTTGGGTTCCTTTCCCAAGGGACTATGAGATTTGTTTCAACAAAATAATTCATGGGAAGAAGATCAAGACTAAAAGGTTGATATTGATATATAGGATATATATATATAGGATGTAGATATAATTTATGAAATCAATAACTTTAATTCAGATATGAGGAAGTCAGACAATTTACTATAGAATGAAATCTTTTGCTTAAACTGCTTTGATATCTCAGAACTGGAAGACAAATATGTGATGCTGATTAAAAAAAAAAATCAGGGAGGATCAAGGAACCTACTTGTTCTGGCATGAACTTGGCAAATATGAACAGAGTAGAAAACCAGAATTAGCAAACGTAAATAACTAATATACATTTTGTAGAAGAAAGCATTGGTCTTTGTAAAGAGAAATCACACATAAAATATCAAGAATGAATGAAGAGCCAGTGATCATTTAGAGAAGAGAAATCCAGCTGCCAATCTTCTTGCAATCCCCAAAGGCTTTTTACAGTGTTCCTTATCAAAGATCTGTAAAACAGACTATGTTGCCATTGAGTAAGAAACAAAGTTTTGAATGGATGAATAATCACTTAAAACATAGAGGAAAAAAATGTAAGTTCATATAGTCATTTTTCTCAGTTGAGAGAAGCAACTAGCAGAGATGTACAAAAGTGTGTGATAAACCTATGGTCCTCAACACTGTCAAAAATGAGGGCGAAGTGTGGATGAAGAGTGAAATAATGAAGTTTTTTGGCATTATAAAGTCATTCAAGACTTTATAATCAAGAGATGAGGACCATCTGAGAAAAACTGCAGAACATAATATTTGGTAACAAAAAGCAATTTAAATGAAATGTAAATAAATATGGGGGAAAATAATCTCAACTTTAATTATATATAAGTCTTAACTTAACAGATACAGTCTGTCAACCAGGAATGAGATATTCAAGTTATAAATAGTAAATAACTGTAGAGAAACAGTTCTATGAAAATGTCAGTTCAAAATGGAAAATATAATTATACCTCTCTGTAATTTCACAGTGTGCTCACATCTTGAACACTGTCAGTATTTCTGGCCCACTTTCCCCTCACTCTTTCTCCAAGTCAAAATGATACAGAGAAGCTCACAAGCATAATAAAAGTATGAAATAGTTTCAGTACAACATTTAATTAAATAACTTAAGAATCGTAAGGCTAGAAAAAAAGACAAGGGAGGAGGGATGTTTATGAAATCATTGAGATTATGGAGGAGTTAAACAGGGACTGACAGCACCAAACAAGTGGCTCTCAGATGAAGTTAGTTTATGGAAAGTTCAAAACTAAAAAGAAATAACTCTTTGTGCAATTAGGTTACTACAGGACATGTGTGGTGCTAAAAGTTGATATAAGCTTAAAAAAGAATTGGAAGAAAAATCCACAAACTACTCAAAAATGCTGTTGAATTGGAAGAATTGTCCAGATAGTTCTGAGCTGCAAGTATCTATGGCCTAGAAGAGTAGACTCAGGAAATAAAATTATTATTATTACCTGAGGCCTTCTGAAGGCAAGTAACTTCTTTCCTTTATTTCTGTGCCCACAGCTGTTGCATTTGTGCAAATTCTGTCTTGCTGCACCCTACGACCCTGCTATTCTGCTGTCATTGTTGTGCTTTTCATTGCATTACATAAGTGCAATGTGATATATGACTTACATCCATGTAGCCAAGCTGATCACCTTGGTTGAAGCTCAGAGTTATCTGAGCTTTGCACACTGGTTAAGTTTCAACCTCAGCTGGAAGCACTTTTGGCAGAGGCATGAGTGAGAGGTTTATGGGAAGTTCAACACCCAATCTGTAGTAAGGGCAAACTCTGTACCAGCTTTGTTGAGGTCACAGAGCACTTTCAAACATGGATTCAAAACATGAATGAAGAAAGACCCCTACTTTTCTACCGTGATATCTTTTCTGAGGAGTGTTGGAGCAAGGAGTTTAAATCTAATCAGGCACTTCTTCCTAGACAGTATTTTAACAGCACTGTAAGTGCCTTTGCACTTTCAGCACTGAGCTCTGTTTCCCAACACATGTTGTATTTCGCATGGCATATGAATTGCCCTTAAATAAATAACAATAATAAAAAAGACAACACCCAGCTCATGAGAATGCAGAAGGCATGCGGTGACAGGAAGGCTTCTGAACTCAGGCTGCAACTAGGGTCAGAAGTCAGGAATTCTTTTCATTCCTGGTATTGCATTGAGGTCATCTTGCTCTTTGATGTAGCCTAGAAAATGAAACGAACTATTAACATCTGGATATGTTTCCCTGTTGAATTAGAAACATTTACAAATCCAACACTGCATGTAAAACTTAGGATTTCTCATGATCAACTGCAACTAGAGTTTGTTTCTACTGTATTCTGGACTGGGTGACCAGTGGCCTCCCTTCCTCCTTTTGGCTTGCATTTTACTTCATTACATAATTGTTACATCTTCTTAAAGGTCAGCCAAAGTATAATTATATTTTATTGGAGGTGAGATGTAAGCAAATGCTTGATCTTGCCCTGACAGTTTTCTCTAGGTCCTCTGCAGAGCTGGCTTACAGTGTGCCAGTATTCATAAAAGGAGATCATATTTTCAAATCTGTATTGTATTATTCATAAATATTTCAAGGTACCTGCGAACCTAGGTTAATAGCTATTGTGTCTCAGGAAACTGAAAAGGCAGCCCTTTTGCACTCACTGAATTCTGTACAATAAAAACATGCTTCTGTGCAACTGGATGCATACGAATATTTATTTACAATGCCCACTTTATTCACTGCTTCCCCATCCTCGCTTGAAAATAATTAAACTCAGGAATGCAAACAAGGAATTCTTGCAAAACTTGTTTCACTAGCTGTAAATTCTAAAGCCCAAATATAAATTATTGAATACTTTGTTTTAAGAACTTAAGCATTTGCTCATTGAATTTTTACTTTAAACAGATGCTGTAGATACAGATGTAGCCTTTTTGCATTCGCATAGGGCTGATATTATTAAGAATATCCACATGAGAAAAGGTTACAAAGGTGAATTGGCATATATTGCAATTTAGAGTACTTTTTGCTGCAGCTGACTGACAGACACATTTAGAAAAGCAGATACTTTGATGAGAAGATCAACCGCACAATATTCTCCCAGCATCTTCTCCAGAGTCTCAGTGCAAACTAACATAAGGATGCTACGTATGTGTCAAGAGAAATAAACACATATTAAATCAGACATTCATTTTCCTCTAACTAAACTCTGAAACCACATGCAACAAAATACTGGGAAAAGGTAGAAATGCCAACTTTATAGCAACAGTCACATTTCAGATAAAGAAATGCTTTTATATGAAGTTGTATCCACAGTGTCTAGCATAAAATATTAATAGTACCAGCGATGTCACTTTATAAATGGGAAGGAAGTGTTCACAGGAGAGAAGCATTTGATTTAAACATTCTGCTGTCCAAAAAGTACATAGCGTTTGTAATTAAAAACGTTCATCTTGCAGCTATTACCAATAAGTATATTGGTGCTCTATGTTCGATGATTTTATTCAGGTGTATGACATAAAGCAGCTTTATCTAAAATTGCAAAGTATTACTGTTGAGCTTGTATGCCAAGGCATTAAATGACCTTATTCCTAATAACTTAATTAACCTAAAATGATCTTCCTGTTTTTTTCGTGCGAGGCTAACTCTAGTTAAATGTTGTATTCGTTTGTCCTCTTTTCTTAAAATAGCCTGGGAGGAACTGAGCAGCATTGTACTTCCCGACTATACATGCTGGAGGTCAGGCAGTTTTGTTTCACACAGGGCACCTCTGCTTTACATCACATCTTTCCTGTACAAGGTCCAGAAGAGGCGGCAAGCAGCTTTTGACAACGTGAACCTTGCTGTCCTCAGTGTGAAAAGGGACCTGGTTGTGGTCAGACATGGGCAGCAAGCTAGCATTTAGAAAATAGTTCTCAACTAATGGATAAAGTATTTTTAAGCATGCTGGAATGGCTCCACAGCCAAGCTGTTATAAATGAATAGGCCTTTTGTTGGGAGCCTTGATCTCTTCCCTCCTTCCTCCCTTGCTCCCTCCCCCTTCCCCTTTGTCGGGATGAGTCAATATCTTTCTAATTGGGTGTCCTTTCTGGACTTTTTTTCCAGGTTTTAGGCATTAAGAAAGTTCAAATCCTTAAACGCATAGCCTTGGTGCCCAGAAACCATTTTTCCTTTAACGGATTTATTGCTTCAAGAGGTATTCATTTCAGAAGGCTCAACAGTATTGTTATGGGTTTTTTTTTTGCTGTGCACAGAAAATGTAAAAGGCGCTCAGTTGTACTTCAGTGAAATGGCATTATCATCCCAAGAATGAACAAACTGATTTGTTATGTCCTTAACAAGAAGCCAGTCAACTTCTAAATAGTGTTGTGGGATTGTTCTGAAACTGTGCCCTGGTATGCTTTCCGAGATAACTAACCTGCTGTCGCAGTGGTAGCTCTTATTTTGTCATCACATCTTCACTAACTCTTTGAGGAAAGAGAAAGCGAGTAAAGCGATCTCTGTCAATAATACTGCCAGTGAGACAGGCCAAAACTGAGCGCCAGAGTCAGAGACAAAACTGAAAATCCTGCAATGGTGCCTCCTAACGGAGCCTCCTGACATCCTCTACAGGATGGCTGCCAGGTACATTTGCTAAATTCCCAGATAGTAGTTGGAGATTTTTTAAAAAAATTACTGCTTGAAGTTTGTTGGTAAGAAGCTAGACTATAGTGTTCTTGGGAAATAAATCCTACTATCGTTACTTCAAAGGAAACAGAAAAAAGGCATGCACACACTGTTCTGCTTGTTGAAACTATGAAAGTTTGTGATAGATTTTATAAGAGAATTGAAGTGTCCTACATTACCAAAAAAAAAAAAAAAGGAAAAAGAAGAAACAATGGTAGACAGTGCTAGATTCAGAATAAGAATAAGCTGTGTGTTTATGGAAACGTGGCTGGGACTCAGATTTTAGATGCACTGAGGCCATATTCACCCTAACACTTGAGCAATTTCTAGAGGGGAAAAAAGAAATTTCTCATCATGTTAAGATGTGATTTTTATTCATTTCTTTGTGAAGACCAGAGTGTAATGCTTGAATTGTATGAACGACTTATGCATATGGATAGTCTCTTAACTGGACGAAGTCTGATGTCAGAGGTAATGGAAGAGCAACGCACTGCAAATGAGTGTAAAATCGCATAGTGTGTAGCTGTGAAAGAATTTTTTTGTTACTAACTTTTTGTACATTTCCCTAGAATACTTGCTGTTGACTACTCTCCGGGAGAGCAGATGGCTCTAGGAGAGTTTCTGGAGTGATCCAACATGGCAGTTCCTTGCCCCTGCCCTCTCACTGCAAAAGCGTTACGGAGCACCTCTGAGTAAAGGGGAGTGAAAAGCAGGGTCCCCCCACAACAGTGTTTCTGTGCTTATTTCCTATCTACTTTCTGAAATTATTTAGGGAGAAAGAATTAGACATCTAACAACCGTAAATAGAAGTACTCATGTATTTTACTTTCCAGTAGTAGTCCATCTCCAGTTTTTCTTAGGATGCTGTTGAAACAAATCTCATATGTATGTTCAGGAATTTAGATTTCCTTCCTTTTACTCATTGCTAGTACATTTAAAGAAAACTGAAGGCAGGAAACTGATGGGGCAAATGAGATCTTACTTTCTTTGTCTACCTACTGGTCAGTAAGAAGGAAAAATATTTTCTATTTCTTTTTGCTTAGCATTTATGGAAATGACAGATTACCACTGGAAGCAATGTCACCTGCTTCCAATGTAGTCTTCTTTGAGACATTCTCCAAATGTCTCTTCAGCATCTTCCTTCCAATTTTTCCTTCATTTCCACTAAATGAAAAGAGGATTGAATTTCTTGGCACTTTAGACTGAAGTATGTGAGCTCATAATAGGACAAAGGAGTATCCTGAGCAGAAGTGCCACGATGAGATTGGTACAGATTACAATCTCACATTCTTGGTTTTAATAATTTAGCTGCAGAAGACATCTGTTTTTTTGCACAAGAGTATCACCGATGCCTTCTTTAAAAATCAAGTAAAATAAAAAAATTAAATAACCAAACATGGCTGTTGTGTGGACAGCAGACTACCACATGGGTTCTGTGAATGATTTCTATCTCCTGGTATTCGCTGTCTAAATAAATATGGAGTAGGATCTCAGCATTGGTGTTTTTACTTGTGACTCACAGCATTAAATAAATAAATAAATAAAGAATTCAAAATCCCCCAATCCCTCAACTCCAATTTCCTCTCCAAGCTCTCATAACGGTTTTCCAGCAGAGCCTCCCTTCTTCTAATCCCATAGTGGCCTATTTCTACACTGTCATTCCTTACTTCATCTATACTTTTGGAGGTATAAATGAAATGGGCCTATTCCCAGGAGACAGGAGAATTGCAGCCACTTTGGACCTGCTTCCATTATGGGCTAACAGGCCAGCTTAGCTGATGACAATTATTACTCATCTACAGTAGCAAAATGAAAATGAATCATAAATCTTAACTCAAATCACATATATTCTCACTTGAGTCTTAGCCCTCAATTTCCACACAGGTAACTCCCTCGCACAATGATTTCTCTTCAGCCCAGCTCTTCTTGTTCCTGATGAGTTCTTCATGTGCTTTACTTATACCTGCCCTTCACATGACACAAAGTGGGGACTCTCACCTTCAGTTGCATCACAGCATTTCAAAGTTTCATTTACCCAGCAAAATCTGTCTTTTCAATGTTGTCCATTGAATGTTCTTATTTTGATGGCCGATGGGAAAAGTGTGGCTGGAATATTCTACCAATAAATAACTCCTGTGATTAGCAAATGCCTCCACTTCAGCATTTAATCACCCTCAAAAGCTATAAATCGCCTCATATACTCCTCCACTATGAACACTGTCTCTTAATCAAACTGGACTAATAAGTTTAAGAGACATTACCCACTTATATGTGGATTTTGGTAGGTCATAAGAATAATGAGCCAGATGCACAGGAGATGTAAAGAACAATAAACGTGCCAAGTCCTTAAGTTAGAGCTCACACTATATGCACAGAGCAAAAAATGTATGGTATGAGTAGAAAAGGCTACCAACTAGTTTGTGCTCATTTACATTAGCTATGATGTATTTATTTACAGCATTAAAGTTTTGACATTATTTCTCATCTGTAGGTGTGTTTTAAAAAAACAATTCAGACCTGTTAACAAGTCTAATTATCAATACTGTCTGATAATTAGTACTGACAGTATTTTTACTTGGAAGTGGTATTATATTCCAGATTAGAAGTAAATCATTTATTCTCATTCAGCCACCAATTCTATAATGCTGTGAAGGAGATTTTTTTAAATGGATGCATTATGGCCTTTTTGGATGTTCATATTTGTGCATCAATGGCTGTCTGTATGTTATTTAATCATATTTAAAAAATACTCATCTGAATATGTGTTTATACAAGGTGCTGTAAGCATTCTTGCTGATAGCTGTCCATAAAAGTCTAGTGTACAAACCTGATCACTGCTCATAAACTGTATTAAGAAATTAAAGTTTTTAACAGCTTGCCTATCCCTAGGTACTAAAACTCAACTATGTGAACTATCATGAGATACAAGATAAGCAAACCATAACTGTATGAGGCAGCACAGTGTGTGAGTGTTTGTGTTTTGAGTCATAAAGTTGCAACGAAATTACATTATGGTAGGATCCTCTCAGTCCCTGTTCAAGTCACAAATTCTGGCTGTAATAATCTAAATATAATGCTGACTTGATACAGTATTGTATGTGTTAGCAACTGGAAATAAAAATCTGTAGCTTTCTGTATGCTTGGAGGCATAGCCCATGCTTTGTGAAGATAAGTGAGCCATCATAAACTGAACAGTTTTAAATCTTTTCTGATTTTGCTCAGCGTATGGCACAGGTGATGATTCTACAACTTTTCTGATCTCAATAGAGCCATATCTCCTTTAATTGATAGAGTTATATTCCCAATTTGCCAAATTGCACGTGGCATGCAGAAAGCTGATTCTCTCCCAACAGTGGTATTTCATGAGATTGACTGTAGATTTATAAACAGCCAGAGTGTTTTAAGAGGAGAGCAAAGTCTGAAGACTGAATGGAAGAGTAAGGTAGGAAGAACCTAGTCATAAATTAATGAGCCTAAATATTCTTCATACATTAAAAAATAACTTGTAGTATTGATTGATGCAGTGAGCAGCCCATTTCCATCCCATATTATTGTCACTTCAACCCGAACTTGCAATTTGCGCAAGTTTCTGCATTTATCTTTGGAACAGTCACCTGTCATGCTTAATGAAACTAAGTGACAATTGTATTTCTTTTAGTACATTAATATAATTAGGGTTTTTTGAAACCAACTTCAGGGTTAAAATAAATCATAGAACTTCATTAACAACTGCAAGATAAGAAATACAGCTTTCTGCTTTTTTCTTAAGTACTGTAGGTTTGCCTTACTTTTACTTTGTCTCCTTTAATAAATATTGATTAGGATTAAATACTTTATAATATATCTTTTTCCATTCAAGAGTTCTAGGCATCCACCTTTACAAATGAGGATAAATGTATAATCTCATGGTCTACTGTGGCATATCCTTTACACATACACAATGTGAGTGCAGTTAACATACATTTCTGAACTAGTACTGTGTTTTGGTACTCCAAGATGCTGATGACTAGGAGAGTTCATACTGGTTTGAGTGCTCTGCTACAGAAACTTTTGATGTAAATCATATTTTTCCCCTTAGGAAAATGACACCTTGGTGATGCTGCAGTGTTTTGAGAGAACACTTCAAAAACTTGTTTCTAAATTAGCTATGACTCTTTTTCAGAACTATTCACAAATGTTAACATGAGGAGGCCAGACATCATCAGACAGTCAGCCGCAATTATTGTTTTGGAGTGAGTGTGCAGGGTCACCACAGGAGGAGCACTCCTACTTACAGTCCCAGAACAGACCAATGGTGATGTGATGGAAAATAGGATGAGCTGGAAGTCTCATGTCCCTGCTGCCAGTGTGAGAAAAAATATTTCTTCTTAATTATATTTACGGTGTAAACTAATTAGAAGTATGTCTTTGATCCTAGAAACAGGTGCGTGAAACTTAAACTAGTCTGTGTAAAATACTGGATCAAGTTCAGGATAGGTCCAGTACTACTGAATTAAAAAATCCGACATCTTTTTTTCCCATTTTACTAAAACAAAATTGGGCAAAAATTGGAGAAATGGATACACTTCCAGGACTGGAAAACCACTGACTCTACCTTGCAGTGAAACCAGCAGTGATACAGTGCTGAGGTTGATTCGGCCAATTTTACTTGGCCATAGGACATGGTTACCAGAACTTTACTTTTATTATAATAAAACATATTGGATGAAAATACAAATCATTTATTGCAGAGACATAAAAGTCACCTTGGAAAACTACGGAATTTATTTAACTTTTTTTTTCTGATTCTTGACTATTACAGTAATTTGTGAACTGCTGGCATTTATATCTTGAAACAATCTGAGACAGAACAGCTAGCATGTTAGAAACCTAAAACAACTGAGTACAAACTATCTTACTTTTATTTACAGTCATAAAGGAAAGAAAAAAACAGCTCAGACCTCAAGATAACTGGTTGTATAAGTTTACTACAGCCTGTTTATAGCTCTTACACGTAAAACAATGTTAAATAAAATTATACTTTAACATTATAACTTCTACAGCATTTTCATTAATACTTTTAAAATGGTTAAAATAAACCACAGAAAGAGGAAAAGAGGAGCACTGCAATAGCCTTCCTCACTACACTAAAATGTAACCATTTATTTTAAAGGAAATCACTGAAATTCCGCTGATTTTATGTACATGCACACACACACACACACTCTCTCTCTCTGATATGTAAGACATTACACATTGTACCAGGGAGTATAATCACACCCATCATTCAGTGGGTAGGATCAGATCTCCATAAGCATTATCCACAGGTGCCGCATGCATGGGACTTTTTGATTCTAATTTGAGTTTTCTAATTTTATTATTACTTTAGGTGAGATGTTACAATATTTATCTATAAGAGCATAATTATTTGATTCTTACATGGTTTGCGGTTTATACCTGCCATTAATTACCAAAGTGCTTATCTGAACACTTTTTGGACCTAATGTCTGCAGTAGTATAAAAGCCACAAAATACTTCTTGGAATTACTTCTTAAAGTAATACAACTGAAAATGTTCAAAAGCTATTACTTGCCACTCTGCACCGTGGATGCTATCTAGTTCTTAAAATGATGTAGATAATTTCCTCTTCACTCTTTCTGCTTATTCCAATTAGTCTACAGGATGAGGTGGGACAAAGCCAAGTCTTCCCTAGATTTTCTTTTGCTTCCTGCGGAAAATCCCTATCCTGTGGGAACAGACACAGGACTATAGTAGACCTGGACTCAAGATCCCAAGATTTGTACTAGTTTCATTTAGATAAACAAGAAACTGAGGCAGAAGACTTTATTTACTTCCCTGACTTAGGCAAGTAAGAGTGTTTTTTTTTTCCATCTTTATTTGCATGGGTTGCCTGGATGTTCATTTATCGATGCAGAAAACAACAAATTGTTGATTCAAAAACATCATATTTTGTGATGTAGAAGAAAGAGCCTTGTCCAATCCAGACTGCTGACTGGGATAGCAGAAGAATTGTATGTATAATATTCAAATAAGCATTTGATGCTAAGACCTTAGTCCAGTCACTTACAAGGATGCCAAAATGAAAAATTGAGAGCGTGTATTCAGGCAATTAAAAAAATACATTTTGATTATAATTAACAGTTAGGAAAAAAAAAAGAGTGGAAAAAGAGATATCATGAAATATTTTACTTTAAGAAAGCCATAGTTCGAAGATTTTTTGCAAAAGTGGAATTTGTTTTTCTTTGTAAGCTGTAAAGACAAGGGTGAGAAATGACTGTGCACAGCTCTGAGTGAGAAGTGTGAGCAAATAACTTCTGCTTGTAAGTAGAGAAACAATTATTTATCAAAGATTTGATTGTGCTTTCAGTATTATGGACTCATAATATGTAAATGCATTCTGTTGGTAACATATATTCACAGTATACGTGTTGGAGGTTCCAAAGGAGCTTGTATAAGATGTGCTCCAAATATGCATTGGGAATAATATGCAATACGTAACTAAAACCATTCTGTATTATAGAACTGAAACACAGAACACACAATATCTTCAATATCTGGTTCATAGTGTACTGAAATCTCCAAAACAACCACCTGTACTGTTCTGTGCATTACAAATTCATATTGAAGATACAGAAATTTAGCTAAATTTTTATAGATCTCTGGATGTGATTCCATGATGTAATACAGCAAAATAGCACACTGTCTTTTGTTTCACTGCATTATTTACTTATGTGTAAAATACACTTGTTCAAGTATTTATCCTTTTAATATAATTGGGAATAATTGATTAGGTACTCATTTTATATGGAAATATTTTTATTTTTGTGAAATTCTAGAAATGGCAAGCTTCATTTGATATTGGCAATTAGTTTGGTAGTGCTGAGAAATGATAATGCAAATTTCATGAATATTCAATTGTTAACAATGTGCATAAAATACTAAGGTAGAATAATGCAAGATGCAGATACTGCTCAGCTTGCAGAAGCAAAAGAAGCCTTGCTAACTTGGTTTTCTTTCACCTGTTATAGATGAAGCTTCTGGGACCAGAGCTAATGTAGTCCTCTGTCTGTGCCCACAGGACGGGGATTTCCCCCAGGAAGCAAAATAAAAGCTAGGGAAGACTTGGCTTTGTCCCAACTCATCTTATAGACTAACCGGAATAACCAGAAAGAGTGAAGAGGAAATTACCTACATCATTTCAGGACTCGGTGTCCATGGTGTTTAGGTAAATTCAGTAAGCTATTCTAAATTTACTAAATCTCTATGTACCTCATGTTCCTACATTTTGTATTTAGTTAGCCACAATTTTTAATCCATATTCACTTAAACTGCTTAACCATCCTGTTAACTCAAGAGATGGTGTTGTCCAGAACTTTTTTTGCAGAGATGATCTTTAATGTCAAAAGAAATTCCAAATAATCTTGAATGCACTGAAGAGTCTGAATAGCCTTTGAAGTGTTTGAAGCATTCACTTCTGATGAATTTCAAGTTTCTTCTGAAGAATTAAATAAGTTTTTTTATTAAGGTGCAATATTAACTGCTATGTGAAAAGCTGAGTAACTGAAAAGAATATATGCAAATAAATTATATGTTGCAAGCCAGCAAACTTAGTTTTAATTGAATATTGAATATTTCTTCGTGACTTATTTGTAGGAATGTAATAAATTACTAGTTCCTGTTTTGTTGTGATGAAACGTCATTTTGTATGCCTCAATATATGATCTGTTACTTTTTCATGTGAGATCTATTACTTGCCTGAGTGAGCTACTTGCTTGAGCTTGCTAAGCAATAGCTGAAACTACTATAAACCACATCATGTGATGTGCTTTGCCTTAAGTAGGATAAAGCTTCCTGAGTTGCATTCATCCTTCATACAACTCCTTTGGCTTCACTGGAGTTACATCGGAAATAATTCTTCTCAATATATTTTGTTTCATTTTACAATTTATCAATTTTAATGAAATCTTTGCTATAATATTTCACAGAAGATAGTTTATTATAAATAGGAAACTAGCACAGAGAAGAAGAATTTTTTTTTTAAATTCATATTTACTTTAACTGTAATTCTAATTGTCAGCTTGAGTCTGCACAAAGCAACCATTAAGCCTCACATTCTTTTTCTTCCCTCTGAGGAGTTCATCCCGTGGCAGAGAAACAGTAGACCTGGGCAAGAATCATTTCTGGTAGAAAAACTTCTTCCTCCAAATGGAAG
Source organism: Gallus gallus (assembly GCF_016699485.2). Lineage (NCBI taxonomy): Eukaryota > Metazoa > Chordata > Aves > Galliformes > Phasianidae > Gallus > Gallus gallus. Next base: position 25,970,813 of record NC_052532.1, on the reverse strand, counting down.
TGTGCAGCATTACTGGAATCAATTACTTCTCTGCATTTCTTGACTCCATTTCTGATTGTGGAAGGACTTAAATCTGTATGCCTCTAATTTCATTTTGGCATCCTAGTGCTTATTTTTCTCTCTGTGCTCTATGGAGATGGATTTCCTTGGAATAGAAGGGATTGGTTGCCTTGCTATGACCAGCTGGCGTTTAAAGCGCTGTCAATCCCACCGCAATTCAGTGGTTGTGTTTTAGAGAGTACAAAGCCTAAGCTAAAACAATCTACAGGCAGAATCCAGCTCTGTTGTGGCTTCAAAAGACGTTTTGGAGAAGGGTAATATACAAACCAGGCCATGAAAACCAAGAACCCATCCAGTCCAGGCATGCTAATGTCCTTCAAAGTGCCCTTTAGTGTGTTTCTTTCCTGCTGAACTTCTTATATTGAATATATTCTTGATTTCCATCTAAATTAAAATGAATTTTTAAACATAATTTGAAATGCTGTTATTTTATAACGCAGTTTATCTTTAAAACTAACTCTCTTTTTTTTATCCCCCTCAACTGTAGCGGTCTTCCCATTTCAGTGTTGCCACACTATAAAATATTTAGGGCAGAAAGCCTGCCATTATCCCATCAGTGAAAACAGCTGTGAAGTTTAGAATAATATGCATATGCTAAAAATGCATTTTACAAAATTGAGAGTTATGCTCTTAGGTATAGGAGAAGGATGACTTGAGCTCACAGGTACTAAAATACTAGCTAGCAGTCATAGATTGATTAATTTTGTTTATCTTTCAGAAACCTGAAAGTTACATGGAACGTTAAGGACAGAAATCTTTGCACTTCCCCCTGTTCTTTCTGACAGAAGGAAGACAACATCTGTTTAAGAGTAATCTTGAGAAAATAGGGATGGGGAGCAAATCCGGGCAGCTACACCTGTACCAATCCAGCTATTTAACAATCACTCCTCTTCACTGCATAAGCAGTAATATATCTACTGAAGTATTTTTATTTTCTTTGAAGCTACACACAAACTTTCTTCAGCCTTGCTGAGAAGAGTAGCTCTGCCAGCCAGAGCTCTTCCTCCTTAAGAAACAGATATCCAAAAGAATTCAGACTGAAATTTTTACTTGGAAAACTCAAGCTACAATACAGCTTAAGGTTTTAATAATGTAAGTAAAAATACCCTAAAATTTGGAGCAGGCTTTTTTGGGGATATAATGGATTTAGTTTAAATAACAACTTGCATCTTTCTAAAATACTTCCACTCAGTGATGAGCCTTATTTTGGTTGGAGGTGATATCTATTTTACGTCTTGTGTGGGAGGTCAGACTAGAAAATGGTGATGGTCAGTTTTGTCCTGAATACATATAACTGTGCTCTGAATTTTATGCACTTTTAATAGGATTTTGTTTTCCTGAAATGTTCAGTAAGGATAGAACCATAGAGAGGGCTTTTAGAAAAATGTTGCCTGCCTACAGACTACACTTACTGCATTTAAAAATGTTTTGAGCTTACCTTCACATCCACCTCCTAGATCTGCCATTATGGTCTTGAAAAGCGTACCTGAATTTTCTGATCTAGTAATGGAAGAGTGTAGTGGAATATATACGTGCAACAGCCTGTACCCTGGTTCCTACAGTAAGATCCATTGTGTCCCATGTTTGCTGAAGGGCTGCTGCTGTTAGGCTGCCCACTCCCTCAGAAGTTTCAATAATAGTTTAGAAAAACAGAAACTTTAAGCAACAGTATGAAACAATCAGTTTAGATTAGCAGTGTTAGGCTGTCAGGAATGTGCTATTTTGTTGGCTTCTGCCAGTGAATTTTGTCTATCTGCGGTATCTCACTAACAGTGACCACATCTGGATCTATCTTTACACAATCAGTAAAACAATTGTGGTACAAACAGCACCACAGCTTTTCAATCCAGTTGAATGTGTTGCACGGTATTTTTAATGTTATTTCAGTGAACCAAACTTTTTGCGTATTGAATTATTCAAACTTGTTTTATTTGATTTTGCTTGGGCTTACTGCACACTGCATTAATGGCAGTATGGCAACATCAGCTGGAGATCCTCTTCCGTTCATTGGTTTGGTTGTTTCAATCTCCATGTAGGCAGCTACACAGCAGAGCCTTCATGGAGTGACTTCATGCCATCATCTTTTTGAAAAAGATAAACTGAACACCAAGACATTTACCGTGTGTGCTTTATAGATAAAGCTAAAAAAAATAAGCCATAAAACCTGGATGTTATCTGCTAGATAGACATGTATTATCCAATGAAACATTTTGAAGGCAGGGTGTGGCCGGCTAAATTGTCGCTCCTCCCACTGTTCTGTGCTGTTTCCCAGTTTCAGAGGGAAAAACACAGGCTTGGACGTTGAGGATGAGTCATAACCTCTCTTCTGCTACTGACTTACTTGTGAGTTTGAGGTAAGTCCTTCTACCTTATGCCTGAAGTGCTCTGCCTCCAGGACAGTGAGGAAAGAAGCAGCTGTTTTATACTGGTGCTGTGGAAAGTTATGTAATGTTTTCTTAGATGAGCAGCGCAGATATTGATACCCACATTATTATTATGCAGTGCAATATTAAGTTCGTATGCGCTAAATGGAATTTTTACTTGGCTTCTTCCGAACATAGCACATTTTTTTTTCCCCATTATATCATGAAAAAGCCTAAAGAAACATTATGTTGTACCAAAGAACATCTTAGTTTACTGAAATACTTAGAAATGATCGTATTTCTCAGCAGAAAATATATAAAGCTGAAATAGCATTTCTTATTAGTTGCGTGACACTTACCTCTTGCACCAGTTGTGACCAATGATAAAGCCAAACTGTGATGGCTTTTGCAATTAGAGGAGGCCCTGAAGTGGGTGGTGTCCCAAAGGAAATGGCTCCTACTCAGGTACTTATGCTATACGGTCAGTTTGTGAGCACTGCAGGGAAATGCTCAGCTTTAAGAGGAGAACTTTTAATATCTGACCACATTACTCAGTGCTTATGATCAGAAGCAATATCCATCAGTTCTCTTTTCCCATGTTAGGATGCACCCAAGTTTATAATTTGGCTATTCTTAATTCCTTGTTCCAGTTTCCTAGAAGGTACCTGCTTGTCCACTGTGATGGGATTTACAGCAGTAAAGCATCTTTACCAAGCCATGCCAAAATTTCTATCTTTTAAAGAAATTACAGACTAAAGATGAACACATAACGAGAGAGGTGTACAGAGCTGGGGTAGGATGTGGAAGGTATCTTAGTGTATTGGCACAGTGGTGCAGATGAGCAGTAATGGCAGCACTCCATAGTGTAGGCAGCAAGAGAGCGTAAGCCAACCAATCCAATTGGTGTAATGGGAAAGCAATGTGTTTAGAGAAACACAGGTAAGGCTGCTAGGCAGGTACTAGTGGAAGGAGTGGTTTGCTCTCTGGGTTACTGCATTTGAAAAATACGTGTGTTGTCCTTCCTCCTCGCATACCCATGCCGTGCTGCGGGCAGAGGCACACAGGCCGGGGCAGGTCTGAGGGGCGGCAGGCCGGACGGCAGCAGAGGCCCACAGCCCTTCTCCTGACCAGGCTGCCCGCTTTCTGAGGCGCGACGGGGTGAAGGCAAACAGTAACCACCGCAGCGCACAACTTCTGAGACAGCGGCTGCACCATGGGAAGTGCTTCAGCCAAACCCTACAGCTGCAAGCCCTGTCCAGGCATGAAAGCCTTCCTTTCAGGGTGGCGGTGTTTTTTTTTGTTTTTTTTTTGTTTTTTTTTTTTCTTTCTCCCTATTTCTGCCTGACGGGTTTCGGCCTCCCGGGGACTTCCCGTGGCGGGAGGCCCGGCTGGGGGCGGGGGGCGGCCCAGCCCGCGGCCCGGCACTGGCGGGCGGCGGGACACGCACAGCGGCCGCCCCGAACCGCGCTCGCCGCCAGCCGGAGTGGGATGTTTCATCGTCCGGAAATGATGGCAAAGCAGTGACTGCAGCGGCGGGGGGCCGGCGGGGGGCGAGTGCGGGTGCGTGAGTGCACGCGTGTGCCCGGGGGAAGGCCCGCGGGGCGCGCGAGGCGGAGGTCGCCGGGGGAGCGGGGGCGCGGAGGAGGGCCAGGCGGCGCGGCGGTGCGGGAGGAAATGCGGAGGTAGGGCGCGCCCCAACGCGCCGCGTGGGGCCCCGCGCCCCTCAGCTGCCGGGCCGCCGCCGCCCTCCCCTCGCCCGCGGCCGCCGCCCCCCGGTCCCGCGGGTGTCGCCGCGGGGGGCGGGCGGCGCGCCCGGCCGCGAAGTTGCCGCCGCTCCGTCGCTGTCCCTCCGCGGTCCCGCGCCCCGAGCCGTGAGTTTTCTGCGTAGAACGCGCTAACGAGTCCTTTCGCGTGCTTGTTCCTGCAGGGCGGCGTGTTAGTTCGGCTGGAGGGAGTGCAGGCTCTGCGCTACTCGGTGAGAGCTGGCAGATGTCCCAAGTGAGGGAACCTCTTCCTCCAGGGCCTGAAGGGCCAGAGCGGGCTCCGAGTGACGGCAGCGCTTTGATCTCGCTCCCTCGAGGTGAGTCGCTTTAAAGTTTCTCGGTAATTGTTGCGCCTTTTATTTGAATGATGCGTTTACTGATTGGTTTTGTGGGTTTTAACCCCTCGCCGCTCCCCGCTCCCCGGCCCCTCCTTGGTGTACCTCTGTAACACTTTCACTGCCCCGCCTTTATTGTTTTAGCCAGAAATATCCTATGCAAAAAACGCAAAACGGGAAGAAATAAAGGATGCACTGATGTCAGCCCTGCTTCTCACTGCTTGAAAAGCTGCAGTCATTGAGAGGCAGATGCTGCTCCTTGAAACCGCCTCCTCGTTGCTCAGCTTTGGCGTTTGTTTTTTGGAGCTCTTTGCCAAGCTCCTCTTCTCAGCCCTGCAGTGAGTTGAGAAGGGCAGTCCTGGGCCAGCAGTGCTGCGCAGGTGGGAAGGGCGCATGCCTCTTTCTCCTCTTAGTTTACTGTGGTCCTACGCCTAATGCCTGTTCAGAGACTGTTCTCTTGTTTTGTGTTTACTGCTCAACTGTTCTTCAAAAGCGTGTTCATCGTAGTGAGAAATCCTTCAAACTGTGCAGTTTGCACTTGCACAGAGTGTATTGATGCTCTGATCGCCTTCATGTAGAGGAGTTTGACAAGGTGTACTGTAGGTTGTCCTCAAAGCAGGGCAGTGTGTTTGACTGCTGAGTTCTGGCCTGTGAAGATGAGACTTATTTCTTTTCTTGCATTTACAGCTACAGCTTTGTTTTTCGGAGTTCTGACAGCAGTTTTCTGCCTCTGAAGAACAGACAAATAAGGTTGTTCAAAGGCTGTGACTTTATACATAAGAGGTTAACTTAGCAGAGCCTGGTAACTCGGTTGTGCAACAGCGGATTAAAGATGCAGCCTCTGCTTTTGTAACACGGAAAATCAATAGCTATGTGAAATCAAAGTTGAAGACTCATTTGAGAAACCAGAAAGTATCCGTAGCAAAGTTTTTTTTTTAAAAAAAAAAAGTCTGGCAGGGAGACATATTAAATTGGCTTATACTTATCTTATTGTTTTGGGTTCTTTTTTTTTGTCCTGGAGAATGACTCACAACTTCTAAACAGTAAAAAAAAAAATAATAGAAGATTAGATACAGAAGATCAGGCGGAACAGAACTCTTAGAATCATGTTTTGGCCAGAAAAAGCAGTATTTGTGATACATGTTTATTTTCCATGTGTTGCTTTTCTCTGTCAAGTGATTCAGTGGCCACCCTCGTTAAAATGCATTGTGTAGGCCATGCATCAGAGTTAGGGGACTTTCAAGCCAGTGAGCTAACTAGCCTGGAGAACAGTCTTCTTACAGTGCCACTTGAATTGTGTTTTTATTATGAAATAAAGTTGTATATGATTCGATTTCTGTAAGATTTTCAATACCTGCTCTTATTCTTACGGAAAATAAGGAGAAGAACAGTGGCCTGCACACAGACAAGTTCTTGCAGAGCCTGAAAGGCATGGCTACAGCTCAGAGCTGTCAAAGTGAAAGGTTGTAGAGTGACTTTTTCAGGGATCACTAAGGTTCAAAGAAGTGTAATGTGTTGATTCAGGTTTGCTCACCGGCCACACCTTTCAAGGCACATGATGAGTTTTAAGGGGCATGCTTAGTTCACAGAAAGATAACGCCTTTTTCATATTTTTTACTCAGTTCAGCATTCAAACATGCTTTTCATTTTTTTTTTTCAAAATTCTAGTGAACTTAGATTTAAGGATAACTGTGGATATTTGTTGCTTTTTTTCAAGTCTAATTCTGTTGGGGAAATGGGGGTGGAAAGAGGAAGAGGTGAGTTCATAACATTTCCAGTCTATATTCCAGCATTTCTGTTGTCAGCTTTGCAGTGTGTGGTTACAGGGTAAGGTAGCTGTGATATTCCAGGACTGAAGATCTCAGATAATATATCTGGAACTTTCAGCACCCTCCAGCTCTTTCTGTACCAACCCACAAAGTACACTGACTTCTGTAGAATTTGGAGATCATTGTAAAAGCTGTGGCTGAAATTCACGTTATTTCTGGAGATGGGCTAGTGTTGTAGTGTGTTGAAATGATTATTAATTTACTTGGAATCATCTTCTAGTAGATAGTTGATGACTCCTTGTATTTACAATGAGATCCTTTAGATTTTTGTCCACCTAGGAATGAAAATTCTTTAATCAGAAAAAAATGATTTACACATAGCAAAGTTTTAAGCACATCCTAGTGAGCAAGAATTTCTGATTGGTAGCAACATGCTTTAACGTGTGTTCTATATTTGTTTACCTGTTGTAGATACCTTGCATCCTGAGAATGAACTTCGGTTCTCTTCTGAAGTTCAGTGAGGTGTCATAAAAAAATCCAAATTTCAAGGTGCTCCTTTTTGTTTGCTCTCATAAATATTCAGATGCTGAAACCTAATTGTTCTTTTTCATAAAAGGAAAAGAAATTCCAACTGAACTGTAAATACTCAGCAAATAGCTATGCTACAATGTGGAGGAAACGAACAAAAGAACTAAACTTGGGGTTGAGATTCAGCTTGGCCTACAGATGCGGCATTCTCTGACTTTCTTAACTTGAGAAAGTGTTCATGCACTGCTTTAAGCAATATGCTCTCTCATCTTCTCTGCTGCCACCGTTCTTTTCTAGTTCATTTTTGATTTAATGCATATATAAATATTTGTGAGAATCTTGGGACTTTGCCCCTCCACACTTAGCATGCTGTGAGAGATAGTTGATGAAATGGTGCTCTTTTTTGGCAATATCAATACTCGGTTTCAGTCCTTAAACCATTATTTGTGTGAATAGTCTGCTGCTGAAAGAGGACGAAAGATTTAACCTAATTTCTGCAAACACTGGGTTCATGTTTTGCCACGTCCTTGCAAAAGCGTAAGTCTAGTTGTGAGCTGTTCAACATCTTGCTCACATCATTGCTGCTCTCCATAGCCCTTGGAATCAAAGTATGACTACTTCTACCTACGTGCAGTACAATGTAGTCAGAATGCATAGTGTCTTATCTGTACCCTTTTAATTTGGCTGTGATCAAGTATTTTCAGCACTGGCAAGTGCCAGAATAGTTCAGCATCTCTTAACAAGGAATTTGACGGTTTGTGACCAGCAGCCTTTCTGGTTTAAGGAGAACATTTTGTATATTAGAGGTCACACCATGATTGTTGCTTGGACTATGGGTAGACTTCTTCCATTAAATCCTCTGCATTTGAATAAACCAGAGAGTGCAAGAGAGAACTTCAACAGGCATGGAACTGTATTTTGGGAATCAAGCCACATTTTAGAAAATGCAGCTTTATCATCTATAAGGGGGTTAGAATGCTTCTACCTTTGCCCATTATTAACTGACTGAATAGAATAACAGGTGAATTAATATTTTAACTTTCTGAATTTGCAAACAATGTAAAGAAGTAAAGAAAAAAATAATTGCACTTAAACTATTAGAAATTTCTAATAGCCATTTAGGCAATGGAGATCCATCAGATTTTTTTATTAGGTGATGTGGTGTGTATGGCTGAGTCTAGTAGAAATACTAAGAGTCAGATTCTGTAAGTGGCAGTTCTCTCATGTGCAAATCACTGTTGCTGAGTGGAGATGCAGTTATGGTTTGGTGTCTGAAGAAAACCATATACAGCAACATTAGTTCATTCAGAACCTCCATTCAGAAAACCACAAAAACAATGTGGCACAATGATGATCATCTTCAATGATGCGATTCAAACCCCTTAGTATTCTGTGTCTTCAGCTGTTTTCATGACCAGGAGCACTACAGCGCTAGGTAAGATGAGGTGACAGAAAACTCTCTGTAGGAATCTCTGGGAATTCTTGAAGCAACACCTATTACTGTCACCGTGACTGTTGCACTTTGCTAGCAATGCCCCAGTGTTAAGAGTAATGGATTTCTGTTTTAATGGTTAAGTTATACACTCAAATTGCTGAAACCTGGGAAGGGCTTGCCCTATTTGAATTTCCACTTAATCTGAAGAGAGTTTAGAGAATCTGTGTTAATTAGTTCTGTAGTTTTTAGTCAGCAGTAAAGCGTTTATTAAACATTACTGACTGCAGTACCTAAAACTTTCAGAAGTGTCTGACTCTAGCTAGTCATAATAATAGACTTCTGCTTTCAGTTTCATGTACATGCAGTTCCAGTAAAGTGATTCATGTCTACATGGGTGTGATAGACTTGTATTTCACTGAGCTGACTGTTAAGGTCTTGCATCAAATTTGAAATATTTTTGTTTCATCTCATAGGCAAGTTTTATATTGCAGTCATTCTTCTCAAATTCTATTTCAGACCTTCAGAAGTTAGGATTTACTTTAAACACTTGATTTTTCTTCCTATTGAGTAGCGTCCAGCGATGAGCGTTTCTGTGCTAGTGTTTTCATTTGGATCAGCAGTGCTGTTTTGAACTGAACCTTCTGTTCACCCCTGCTTTGATTTGCTTTCTTGGGGAGTGACCTGGACCGGATTCCTTTTGAACTAAATAATCGGGAAGATGCACTGCAGGAATGTGCCTGATGCACCCTAGCCAAGAAATGATCTTGAGACTAGAGCACTAGTCCAGAATGTGTAGGTCTCTCCAGAAGTAGTGTCTCCTATTTATTTCCATGGAACTACAACAGAGACAAAGAATACTGTGACACTATTTGGTAGAGAAAAGTCTCAGCTAAAACATGCTATTTTTCAACATAGTCACCACCATTAGCTGTGTATTTTCACCGGTGATGAACAAGAGCCTGCATGCTGTGCTCCTAAAAGTCTGCATCAGCAGGTGTGACCCGCTGTCAACGTCACCACTGCTGAAACACACCACCCATTGCCTCATTGTGCTCACATCCACTGTTTGGTTTCCATAAATATTCAGCAAGCATCAACGAATCTCAATGGATGCAATTTTTTCCACGTGCAGGAATTCATTGACACACCTTTTCTTCATACAACATCAGATGCTGCTTTATAAGACTACCCCTGTGCTGGCATCTGTCACACAGCAGTACCATGTAAAGGAATGTTGACGGGATGTTCGATCTCTCTTGCCATACCACCACTTGCTTCAGGTATTGTGGGCCGATGTAGTAAAATAGGAGACATTACTTTTGGAGCAGCCCTCATACATCCCAGCAGTGTCATATCTAGGTGTCTAAGTAAGCTTTACCTCATGCTTTCATCATTCTTCTGCCCTTACATAGTGAAAGTATTGACGTGCTCTTGTTTCTGCATTCTTCATGGTGGTCAGCTATGCAAGTCCATTCTGCTTGTTTCTGCCTCCTTGATGAGAAGGACGCACTCAGGTTTCCAGAAGGCTTTACCAGCAGCTGCTTTTACTTTATTTGGTGCTGCCTCCCATATTGTTGGTGAACAGAAAATGAATGCCATAACATCAAAGCCTTTAGTTGTGACAGCTGCAGGATTTTTTAACTTTTTTTGTCTACTATGTCCCTGTATCATTGCGTAAACTCTGAACCAGTTTCTGAAGTCCAGTTTGTTATGTTGCAGGTCTAGCACTTTTCATCACTGAGCTTTTTGAAAGAGAGGGCTATGTCAGTTCATGGTATTATGTGTCATCTAATGAATAGAAATCAGCTGCCTGTGACAGTATGAGGTTCTCCAACCTACTCAATATGGGAACTCAGTTTCATTTTTTTGCTTGTGGAGGGGTTGGATAGTAGGTAGTTTCAATGCATTAAGGTATGTTTCTATGTTTGATAACTCAGTCTTGCTGTAACTGCGTTTGAACTCATTAGGACACATTTCTGTGTAAACTCAAGCGAGACAGTAGGTGGTTGGAGTCAGCTAGAAGGTAAAGATAAAAATGGACAAGCACTTAAAGAAGGAGAGGTGGGTGTTTGTCACAGACTCGAGTTCTCTGAGGTGTGTCCTTCAAATGCACATCCTTTACCTGTGGTTTTTTTTGTGTGTTTTCTGTCAGTTTGCATGCTAATTAAACCAAAACAGAACTTAAAAATCAATATTGCAATCATTTGCAACTGTAAATACAAAGATTTATTCCATGAAATATGCATGTATTGCTGTGTAATTCTAAAAACAAATATAAAAAGATTGTGGTACAATGAATTAATGTATTATAAAACTGATTTATGTATGCTTTAAACTAATAATTCCAAATAACTCAGAAGCAGCAGTTCACTTTGTTCATTTATTTCATGAAACAGACATTTTTAGATGTGAATCAAGTTTCTAATTTTTGTCTTTTCTGTAACATGGGTACAGTTTAGATTGTTAATTGTCCCAATTCTTTACTTGGCCTCCACGTTCCTTCTTTTCCTTATTTAAACCTTACATTTGCATTATTCCTTGCACAAGTAGAGTTTTTGCCCATGCTTATGTTCAGGATAAATCAGAGTGATCTGTGTGGCCATCAAACCCACAGGGCTTTTGGCAAGGAGCTCAGCTCAGGGACTGCTGCTGCTCATCTAGAGGAGGTACATAACCGTTTGGGTTGCTGATCAGGTGGCTGAGCACATCAGTAGAACCAAGTGTCTGGGTAAGAAGGCTGTGTTGCTTTTCTGACATAACCTAGAGTAACTTGCAGTGGTTTTGAGGAGAGATTGGATTTCACAGCACAGCCAGACTCAGAACATAATGATTCTTTTCCTTCCATTATTTGAACTGTTAGAAGAGCATCTGGTTTTCTTCTTGGCTGTCAGTTTTGAAGGTTAGTCACTGGAGAGTGGAAGAGTGTACTAGATGAAGCAGAAGCTAACATACCAAATAAATATTACATAAAATTTCTTAAGGCTAAGCTTAATTAAAGCAGAGAAGTGTTACAAATTTATTTGAAAATACAGCGGAAAAATGACATGCTTGACTGTGGCAATATCCAGCCATTAGTACTGGTGGTTGCTGCAGGTTTTATTAACCCTATTCTGCCACAAGCATGGCACATCAGAGAAGATTGAGGTCTTTATGTGGATTTTTACTGGTCTCATGAATTCATTACCTTTTATAAAGTACCCATAACTATTTTTACGCACCTAAACCAAAAAGTAATGACATCAACAAAATACAGACTCAAGAGTGTTCTTGAGGCTGTTTTCATGTGGGATCAGTTGTTGATATGTTGTAGTAATGCTTCAAGAGGGATAAAAATAAAAAGAGAGATACTATGATCCCATCATCAGCTGTTTCTTGTAAAGGAATGATTAAGAAATGCCTCTGTACTAAAAATTTAGGCCTGGTGCACTTCCAAGAAAAATAACAATTAGGACTCCACTATTTGTTTATTTTCAGTGTTCTGCGCATCAGTTTTTTAGTAGTGTGAACATACAAAAAAATTTAAATACAACTTAAAACACACTTTTTCTAAATCCCCACTGCACCAAGTCTGGCTAGGATGAAGAAAGATTTCTTCAGAGCAGCCTCTGGTTCTGTGTTTTGGATTTCTGACTAAAACAGCATTGATAACACACCAGTGGTTTGGCTGTTCCTGAGCTGTGCTTGCACAGCATATCCCTCAGTCACTTGGTGAGAGGCTGGGGGTGGGCAGGAGGCTGGAGGGGACGCAGCTGGAACAGCTGAACTGAACTGACTGTACCATATATCCTCGTGCTCCGCAGCAGGAACTGAGAGAAGGTTTTTTCGGGGATGTATCTGTTGCTTGAAAACTTATAGGAGGTGGTGAGCAATTGCCTTTATGTCACTTGCTTCTGATTTGTTTTTCTTCTTCTTGTCTTCACTTATTACTAGTATATTTTGACCCACAAGTTTCCTCACTTTTGCTCTTTCTGTTCTCTCCCCCGTGCCCCACTGGGGAGGGAAGGAGCAGCTGTGTGGTGCTTAGCTCTGACCTACACATCACTATGGCAGCATCTGACAGGAGTTTGGCTTCTCTTTAGGGTGATAAAGAAGTGGAAAGTAGAATATCAAATAAATGCTTAATGTCACTGGTGCAATTTTGAAGTTATCAGTAGGAACATTCATGGGGAAGATTTAATACAAATTTAATAAACTAAAGAATATTCACTCAATTCATGTTAATTGGTATTAAATTGCAGTTGTTTTCTTTGTTTCTTAATAGTGCTTCTTCTTTCTTGTGAACTGATAATATTGTTTACAAGGTTTTCACTGGCTGTTTGTCATATCCAGCTAGAACAGTGAAAGTAAACATGGAAAACACAAATAAAACCCATAAAGAAAAAATGTTTATGAATATATACAGAACAGAAAACAAGCAGAGGAATGAAAACCAAATTCCTATGAATAATGATATTTTGGTTGCATTCTGCGCTCCTTCAATTTTTGCAGATAAAAACATAATCTAGAACAACAGCCCCACAAATGCTAATACTAATCTTTCCTTACAGTTGTTCATTGTTTACTACATCAAATAGTAGGGCTCTACAAACTTGTATCCTATACAAGAAAATTGTATGCAGCAACTCTCCTGTTTTGTACTACAGCTGCAGGGTAGATATTGTTGTAATCTTAAGTGTTGTTACTGCAGTAAAGTAGTTTAAGAGCAAAATCTCTTAAAATAGCTCCTTTAAGCTTACTCTGTATGAAAAGGAGATTGTACTGTGCTTGCAGTTCTTTACACTTGCTCTCTCCAGGACACTACTTATTTTCATTCAGCCTATTTCAGGGCACTTTTCAAACACTTCTGAGATACATTTGCACCTAATGCCCGACTGCACAGACAAAATCGTTATACTTCAGTACAGTCATATTTGTGATAGATATCTGGGATAAATAATTTGTGACTGGGGTCTGTGAAAGAGCTTCAAGAAAATCTGTGTTTGATTTTGGTTTTGGCTTTGGAGGGGATGAGTGTCTAGGTGAAGTTAGGTTATAAAGGACAGTATGCAAAATTCTTCATTGAAGTTGATGAATATCTTTCCAATTAGGTAATTTTGCACCAATCCTAATGAAAACTATTCATCTCAGTATGGACTTGAGGAGATATTGACAAGGTATTGAAGAAATGGTGATATGAGGGAGCACTGAGAGAGAAGTAACATGTAGGTAGCAGGGTCAGATATTTCAGAGGTGGAAAATAATAGAAGAGGAGCAGCAGTGCTTGAAGGCACGTGCTACTATACATGCAATATGGCATATATTATTTTGAATGATGTTCAGTGGCTCAGTTTAATAGGGTGGATAACAGGCAGAAAGTTAGGATTTAAATTAAAACTATTGTTGGCTACATAGAGAAGCTAACTGTAGAAGCTGTAGAAATAAGCGATTTTGCTGCATCTCAGAACCAGAACAATTGCTTTACTAGTGGATATGAAATCATTACATTGTGATAAATGTAACGTATATTCAAGTATATAGGTATATAGTTTATAGACAGGTTCTAGTTTGGAAAAAAAGGAGCTCTAGCAGTTTTCAGCAGATGCATTTTTACCTTAGTTTTACAGTAAACGTTACATCTTATACATGTACTGAAAAGTAGTCCACCCTGAAAGTGATAGAAGCTCATATTCTACAGCAGTGAATATGAAAGCCGTCACTCACTTTGGCTTGAGAACATAAAGGCCGTCAAAACAAAAATATCTGCTTTCTTGTAAAGTAAGCATAAGAATTTATTTTCTGGAAACTACCCTGCATCTTGTATATGCCTGGAGAGAGAACATAATTCTTCTTTTCCTTACAGGCTGTTGAATATAATCACTAATTCACAATCTAATTTTTTAGTGAAGAATATGGCATGGTGTTAAAATAAATTTCATTGTAGTCATCATTGACGTTTCAAAAATAATTATAGGTTGAATTGTAAATAATGAAAAACAGACTTTTGTGGAATTTCTGTAGCTTTTGTATGCCAGAGGCACATGTACATGGGCAAAAAGTACTGGTTTTGTGTGTGTGTGTGTGTGACAGATTGAAATTTTTATCTGAAAATGTCATGGAAAGTTACTGAACATAAACAAACTCTGTTGTTGTTACAAAAGATGCCGACTGTTATTTTGTGTGACTAAACAAATGATAACTGAAAGACTTTTTAAGGAGGGAACATTTTCATCTGGCTAAGAAAACAAAAATTGTCTTTATTAGGAGTTATATTTAAGGAAAATATATGAGATGTTGAAAGTTGCACAGTGTGTTCTCTAGTTTTAACTTATAAATATGAGATTTGCTCACCCAGAAGAAAAATACCAAAGAAACTAATAATAATCTCACATTTCTTTTGCTGTAGAAAAAACTGACCAACAGAATATTGCAGCAGGAGATAAAGACATAAACCAGCCTTCCAGTAACCAAAGTATACAGCCAGAGATACAAGAGCAGTCTGTCTGGGGAAATCGCACTGATGGTGACCTCATCAGAAGTAAGTATTTCCAGAACAAATTGCTGCCATTTAGGCTTGCTTTAGTCGTGTAAAGGGGATACTGCCTGTTGACTCCCTTAAATGTGTGTCAAATGCAATTGTTTTGCAACTGTAATGCATGTCTGAGAATTTATTTCCTGGAGTGACTTCTGTCAACATCTCTAAGCAACAATTTGAAGTAACGGTGTGATGAGTATGATGTATACCTTTACAGGATCAATATTTTAACTCTTAATTTTATATTCTTCTAGTGAGATTTGTATCATTTAGTAGGCATGTGAGCTGCAGTATGCAGCTGTGCTCAGTCTCATCACCTCAGATTTCTCAGGTTATGGAGGTAAACCATATTGAAAGCGGTTTCTTCCAGATACAGAGTCAGATGTAATGTTATAAAGAATCTTTGAATCTTTAGGTAGCTAGTCCTCGCAAAAGTAGAAGAATGCTCTATGACAAGGTTTTAGACCTAAAGTATTATAGATTAGGTTTTTTAGGTGTTTTTTTTTTCCCTTTTTTTTTTTTTACAAGCCCACATTCCTAGTTTATGTCTTAGGTGCTTTGAGTCATAGAAAGTGTAAGATTATTCCCATTTTTCTCTCTTCAGGATCATGCGGTGTCCAAAAGATCATCTACAATTGCACTCTCCTGGGGTGAAATTATTTTGGTTGCCAGAGCTAATGCTACTTAAAAATTCTGTGAATTCTTGAATGTGGATGTTGAAGGGAGAGGCAGCATGAAAAATTCTTCTTAATTAGAGGGTGTATTCAGGAAGCAAATGGGCTGAAAGCAGAGTGGTGCTCCAGATCCCAGTCTGAGATTGTTGTTTTGACTACATGCTTCGGTCTTTCTTTACACTGTACATGCACTCCACTATTCACAGTGGGATAAATTCATATTTTTGGAGACCACTGTCGTGATCGTTCATTTTCTCTGGAGTTATTTTTCTCTTAATCTATCTGATCAGCTTCTGTTGACCTTTGTCTTAGCATGTGAACTTCTTTGCAGATCAGAGATAATCAATTTATTTCAAAATAGTGAGTCCTAAATAATTACCAAAATAACGACAGATACCTACATCCCTAGGGTATTGATTAGTTACCAAGATTCCGTATAGGAGAACTTGAACTTAGCATTGTCAGATAAAAATCTCACAATTTAAAAAAATATTTCTGCGTGGGCAGATTTGTTTTACATGATTTGGGAGTTTCCTGAATCCCTAAGGATTTTTAATTTAGGCCTAGTACAAGCAATTAGTTGGTGCTTTTGTTGAGAATGTGGGAAGGTAGGTATTGTGTTAGCTACTTTTGGAGTGTTCTTGCTCTAATTCTCCCTTTCTTAGTCCCAGACCTTTAGGAAAGCAAATTTATCTGGTAGTGGTTTAACAGCAAGCTTGAACTATGGAAGAAAGGAAGGAAGGATCAAGGATGGTAGTATGACAATGCTGTGTTTCCTCTGATCTTTGATGCAAGGGTATGTATTGGCTGCACCAAGGAACTGCATGAATTTTTCAGTGTATGGTAGAATTTGCAGCAGATTTTGCAAGTCCCTGGTGGTGAAGGAAGTGTGAAGTGGCTTGACAGTCAGGTGCAGCAGTATGTCTCTGGGAGGGGAAGGTTATCTGCTTCTCAGTTGAAAAAAAAAAAAGTAACAGAAGAAAGGATAGATACATGGTAAAATTCAGAGGTATTTTTCTGTTCTGTTCTGTGCATAGATGTGCCCTTCCTGGAGTTCTTCCTGGTTTACCTGTGTTGAAAGCAAATTTTAGGTGAAAGCTGGAAGTTTCTCTAACTCCTTGGCTTGGTAACTGTTTTATGTACTAGTGGCTTTATTATGAGTTTGAGTAGCTGTTGCAACACACCACTTTCTGTTTGAAGTTTGATTTTTTTTTTTTTTTAACCTTTAGTGTTCCTATCAGCAAACAAAGTCTTCTAGAAGGAAGGAAGAATTGAAAATGAGGAAATTAATGCAGCTTTTTCTTTTTTTCTTCCTTATTTTTTTGTCTGTGTCTATGAGTACAGAAGTCAAAATTGAGGAATAGTGTCAGACTCAATGACAGATACCTCTTGTAGCATGCAGGAGGTCTACAGACTAATCTATATGGTAACTAAAATTAGAAGAACAGGAGTAGAACAGAGAGAAGTTGGTTTATCACAGACACCACTTAAGCACTTAGTTTTAAATAACTGGCGATGTAGCTCAGGATCACTTTCATTTGACCAAGTCTGTTATCACACTAGAAAAAATTTTGTGGAATATTGCATATTGAAAGAAACTTGAGGTTAGAATAAACAGTGTTTTGACTATTCAAAACTGTTTTAAAACTGTTCCTTTAAGCTGTTTTAGACAGGACACACTTCAGTTTTCTCATGGATTAAGCAACTATTTGCCACTATCGTAGTGATTTGATTTCATTTTTTTCCCATACAGATTGTTTTCCTGCCCCACAGTTGATACTTAATCCATTAGTGTTGGTTAGTTTTCACTTTATAAATGGTTCCAGCATTTAATTTCCAAAATTCTCCTTGTTTGCAGCTGTTTTATCCTGCTGTTATATGGAAGTAGATTAATCAGTCAGTTTTACTGGCACACCAACAACGAAGTCCAGTGTTAGAGACTCTGTAATGACTTCATTATGTATGATTTCTTATTTGCACTTGTAAACTCAGTTTACCAGGCAACATCAATAAGCTGAAATACTGCGCTCATTTTCCACACTATGATACTTTCAGTTTACCTTTACTTCACAGTCCCTTTCTCAAGCCACTTTTAAAAAAGTTTCTAGATTATGAGACTTCCCCCAAGTTGCTCCTTCCATAACCTCCTTCGGAACATCCCTTATCCTCAGAATGAAAACTTCCATAATATTCTGGTCAAATGGCTAATCTTGGGAAAGTATTATGTATTTGTTTAAGCAAGGAATTAATCGGTTTTGAAAAGAGCTTGAGTCATGATAGATGAGTAGTATCTTCCAGTACAACCCTGTGCTTCAAAAGGCTACTGTATACTGACATGTAAACAGGGAGAGCTAAATAAGACAGAAATGTTTATATTACCTCTCAGTATTAATTGTTAATGCTTTTCATAACTGTTACTGGAATACTGTGTTCAGTTGGAGAAGGATCAGGGAAGAACCACAAATATCTCAGGAATGGTTGAAAACATGCCTTATTGTGGAAAAACTCCTGGAGTTCAATCTGTTCAGTATTAGCAAGGAATGACTTAGAATCATAGAATCATAGGTCCTTAGAGTTGGAAGGGACCTCTGAAGGTCATCTAATCCGAATCCCCTGCAGTGAACAGGGACACCACAGCTAGGTCCAGTTGCTCAGGGCCTTATCCAGCCTCACCTTGAAAGTCTCCAGGAATGGGGTATCAAACACAACACTAGGTAACCTGTTCCATTCCTCACCACCCTCACTGTAAAAGACTTTTTCCTTATATCCAACCAGATCTATCCTATGTAAGCTTGAAGCCATTTCCCCTTGTTATGTCACCACAGACCCTGCTATGTCTGTCCCCTTCTATCTTGTAGCTCCCCTTTAGATACCAAAAAGCCGCTATCAGGTCACCTTACAGCCTTCTCCACACTGAAGAGTCGCAGCTCTCTCAACCTGTCTTCATTGGAGAGGTGTTCCATTCCGTGAATCATTTTTGTGTCTCTTCCCTGGATGCACTCCAACAGGTCTAAGTCTCAGACTTTCTTAGTGCGTAAGGAGCATGATGCCACAATGAACAGAAATCCGGTGAGATTGGTAAATCTGGTAAATGCTCCAACTGTAGCAGACAAGAACAGCAAAGGGAGAACTAGATTGAATGTCTGGAAGTTCATTTGGGCTGGAAATAAGGTGCATTTCTTCAGTTTAAATTAAAGAATATTTGAGAACTGGTAGAACAGCCAGATATTCCTTCGATGTGTTAATTTGGCTTTGAGAAGTGACCACTGCTTTTCAGATCCTTCAGTTCTAAAAGTTCTGTGAGAAAGAGTCTCTTTTCCAGTGCAGTTTCCCAAACTGGAGTAACTAGATTTTTCATATGTTTTTTTCATTTATTCAGTGCGGTGCTGAGACCTGTTCCTTACCCTTCACAAATGCATACATAGTTTGCATTTAATTTAAGACTATGGAGGTCTTGCTTTTAAAAAGAGCTGAGACCTACATAGCTCCATCTGCTTTTTCTTTGTTTTCAGCAATGTATTTAAAATATCTGCAAACACCTTCTTCTTATTTTCATTTTATGATCTGGTAGTCTTTACTGGAGACGTTCTGCTTCTGTTATCACTCACCTTTGGTAAATGAGAAAGAGCGAATGTTAAACCACATAGCAGCATAACCATTGGCAACAGGAATGAAACCGTAGGAGTTTTTGCTGCTCTGCATTACCACAATGACCTGCTTTGTTCTTTAGAAAACATAATTTTGTCTTTAAAAAAAAAAAAAAGTGGTAAAGGTGAATTTCAGAATGTTTAGTCAAAAGTTCTACAGAGGGTAGAGGGTAGGTAATTGGCAGTGTGTGCTGTTATGTAGGGGAAGGAATGCTTAGGAGAGAAGAAAATGCCAGTGCCAACACTATTTGCTTGTGAGGATTTAATCTCATTTCTGGTTCTCATGCAGGACCTTAGCTATGTGATATTTAAGAAAACAAAAAACATCTACCATAGATTCAAATTGTCATGAATAATTGATTAATAATAATCCAATTCTCAAGATTAAATACCTAAAATATGCCCATGTTTTACAGATAGAAAGGTCATTGCTATCCATCATTTCCTATCTTCAATTGCCTCTTTCTCCTCCAGGAAGCAGCCTCCTGATAAGAGTGGTTCTTTAGGGAAAGAGATGCTTCATTCAGCTCTGTGGGGATTAAACAATTTTGTGTGTTCTCCTGCTCACTCTATTATTAGCACTTTCTTGGATTTTGTTTTATTAAAATCTAAAATTATATTTTTTTTAATTTTTGTTTTATAAATTTGTTGATGTTTTTACTTGTAATAGTGATTTATTTAATTATGATATTTGGAGATTCCCTTTTCCTGCTGGCTAAGTGGGTGATTTCCATAGTTATGGAAGCTTGGGTTTGGGACTGTTTTTGCAAACAAGTAGATAATTTGTTGTTAGAGCTGTTTGTTCCGTGTGATAATTACACCAAAGTACCTTTTCTTGGATAATTCATAGAGCACAGTCATCTTACAGTGATTGCCTGTGTTCATACTGTCTAAAAAACAGTACCAGTTCAAGAGATAACTTAAATGACTCTTCTCAGAGTTAGAAAGTGTGACACATACAGACTTCTTTCATTGTGACCAAATGTGTGAGTGTAGAAGTTGTGTAGAATAGATTAATGGAAATTATTCAAAATATTTTGCTGGGTCTGAAGGGTGTATTCTTTTACTTCAAGAGGTGATTGCATAATGTTTCCTATATATGCAGGTTTTTGCTCCGTCTGGCTGTGAAGAAATGGGGGGTAGGGGGGAGCTGTGAATGAATAGGCCTTCAATCATAGAATCATAGAGTCATAGAATTACTCAGGTTGGAAAGGACCTCAAAGATCATCAAGTCCAACCGCAGCCTAACCATAGTGCCCTAACTCTAACAACCCTCCGCTAAATCATATCTCTGAGCACCACATCCAGATGGCTCTTAAACACATCCAGGGATGGTGACTCAACCACCTCCCTGGGGAGCGTCTTCCAGTGTTTAACCACCCTTTCTGTAAGGAAGTGTTTCGTAATGTCCAACCTAAACTTACCTTGGCGCAACTTGAGGCCATTACCCCTCGTCCTGTCACCTGTCACCAGTGAGAAGAGACCTACCCCACTCACACTGTAAACACCTTTCAGGTACTGGAAGAGAGTAATAAGGTCTCCCCTCAGCCTCCTCTTCCCCAGACTAAAGAGCCCCAGCTCCCTCAGCCTCTTCTCATAGGGCTGATTTTCCAAGCCCTTCAGTAGCCTTGTTGCCCTTCTCTGGACCTGCTCCAGTACCTCCATGTCCTTCTTGTACTGAGGTGCCCAAAACTGATCACAGTACTTGAGGTGAGGCCTCACCAATGCCGAGTACAGGGGCAGGATGACTTCAATTCAATACTTAAACACTGAAATACAGGAATACAGTATTTGATATTGTCTTCTTAAAAAAAGGCAAGTCTGAGAAATTTGGCTTGTAGAAGTTAATGCAGTGTGAAGCACACCTCCATACAAACTCCCCTACCAGAGATTTTCTAATCCTTTCTCCAGCAGACAACTATTCTCTGTCGCTTTTCCTCTGACCTGACAGATCTCTTACTGCTTTTGTTCCAGAATTCCTCAAACAATTATTCCCATGCTTATCAATGAGCCTGATGTTTTATTTTTTTATTATTATTTGTTATTTATTTATATTATTATTTATTTTTTATTCCAACGTGTTGTAAGATGGTAAGCAATATATGCATTTTTGAAAAATTCCTTTCAGGGTAAGTAAATAAAACACTGTGCATCAACAAATGCCTCTAGAACACACAGGAGATATAAGGCCTGTGAAAGACCTTTGGATTTAATTTACTTTGAAGATGCACCTGTTTGGCTGAGGAGAAGAATAAGGATTATCTCTTGGAGTAGGCTGAGAAAGACAAATAGGAAGCCATAAGTAACCACTATCAGAAAGCCAGTAATTTTCAGCAGTTTGTAGGTAATGCACACATACCTCAGATTTGATGATTCTGCTGACACTGTTAAGGTTTTTCTCTCACGGTTTTAATGTGTAATGATTACGTCTTCTTCCCAGTCTCTGACTAGAAGACTTCTACAGAAAGAAGTGCTTTTTCTTGTAGAACGTGTATCCATCTTCTTGCCATTTTGGATTCCTCTTGGAATTTCTGGGATGACATGACTCAGATGAGAAAGTTTTGTATCCAAGACGTTTCATGCCTCCTTGTTATACAACCATAGCATTTTCATTTAATTTTCATTAGATACCATTCTAGTCAGAAAGATGCAATTACAGTCTCTGTGATGTAAGACTGGGTCTTCGGTGTTTTCTGAAAACATTGGTGATCTGAGTGTCACTGATGCAGCGTTAGTAGGATGCAGGTTTCCCTGTAGCCTCTGCCCTTTGACTCTAGGTTGAACGTTTTGAAGCTGTGCAGCTAATGACGGACTGTTACTGGTAAGGATTTTGCACACTCTGTGGTGACTCCATGCTGATAAATTTTTGCTTTTGCTGATCGGTTTGTAGATATAGTAGTTAAACTTCAGTGAGAACTTTACATGGCACTAGATGACCACGTGATAGATGCAGTATTGTGCATATCACTGGTAGCCAGAATTACCTGAAGCCTTTAATTTTTTTGTTCTACCTTACATCTGACTCTGAGAACATCATTTGAATATACGGTCTAAGGCTGGAGAGGTTTGGACGGTGGTAATCCTCAGAGCCAGACAAAGGTGAAGTTCTTTAAGTAATGCAAAAATGACTGTGCTTTCTGTGTTTTAGCCTGAAGTAAATTGTATCTTAATTTCAGAATATTTTCATTTGTTGTATCAGTATGGTCTCAGAACCCATGTGCTGTTGTGCCTCAATGGAGAGTAGTACTTCTTTTCTGGATTAGCTCCTCGTATAGGGGAAAATGTACAATGTGTTTGTAGTGGTTCCTTAAAAGGAAAAATAATAGAACTCCTGAGTGGATTCTGCATGAAATGTTGTAATACAAAACCAATGAGTCAGTGTAGTTTCAGTCTGCTATTTTCAGTAATAACGGTATTCAGTTGGCCAGTTTTAGCAAAAAAAAAACAACACCAAATTACAAAGTGCATGAAAGTATCGTCATACAAGTTGTACTTTTAGGAACCTGTTTTCTTGCAGAAATGTCTTGAACGTAAACCATGGCAAAACGTCTGTTATTTTTTTTTTCTTCTTCATGTTTTATTTTTGTCATCATGTGTGGATCACTTGGAGTAATTTTATATACCTGAAAAATAGTAGTGCAAATTGTGTGTACATCAAAATTCTGAAATTAATTCTTCAAAATACAGAGAGCCAAACTAGTTTCTAATCTTCTGAATGCTGTATTTACTGATATAAAAGGAAAAGATGAGGAAGGGCTTAAGGTCACATCAGAAGGCTTAGCTAAGTAATTATGGTTAAATATTTTTCGTCTTTAAATAGCGATCCAGAAGAAAGTATGATCTGAATAGTACTTACTTTGCGTTCTGGTAATATCTACAGTGCCCACAAGTACCCTTTCCCTGAAGGTATTTTTGTAAAGGATGAGGAAAAACAGGGGCCTGTGGCCTATTTGCATGTTGTGCTGGTTTTCTGTTTTCCCTTAAAAAATAAAAAAAAACATGACCTAGACCCAAAAGATCCTTTTGAAAAACATTCAAATGTCAAACAGCTGTGGTCACTCAGGCTATTTCTAATACTGGTTTTGTTAACTCATTATACTGGTGAGGTATGCTTCCAGAAGTACTGAGGAAGTGATGAAATATTTGCCACCTGAGCCTTGACTATTCATAAATGAGCTGTAGTGTTCTGGCATGTAGGAAATGTGGCATGAAGCCATGTGATGACTTCTCTTGAAATTTGTGATCATGAGTACTAACCAGCAGCATTCTGGCAGCATTCTAACACAAGAGTTTTCAAATGCCAAGTTCTGTACTGGGGCACATGGAAATAAGAGACATAAATTTTACTTGAAAACTTGCCTCCCTCAAAGTCTGTGCAGAATCTTGTTTGTCATGTTTTTACTTTAAAGCTGTAAGTACATGACATTTGCTTAGAGAAAATTGTAAGATTGAGCAATGTTAATATTAATTACAGCAGAATTTCAAGTAAGAAACTATTTCCTGATACAGAGATTCCTCAAGTTTAAGTGAGTTTTATTGATTTATGGCTCAGACCTACGGTTGTATAATGTTTGCATAAAGTGTTATGAAGTTTGCTTTTGAGACAAGTCAAGTAGAGCAAACTGTTAAGCAAGCCTATAAAATATGTGTCCTGTGAGTCAGATTTGACCTTCAGGGCAAGTTTTTGCCCCAGAGAGACTGTACATGCCGTTTTCCTGTTCCTTAGCAGAGCAGGAGTAAGCTTGCCTTCATGTTTGGGTAGATCCAATATACATCTTTCTTGAAAAGTGAGACCTCTAATCTGGTTAGATGGCACTCCACTTTAATAGGAGAGATGCATCTTTTGACTGCTATTCTGTAAGTGGCAAGTTAAAATAAAATTTGTTTTTTAACAGAAGAGCAATGAAAGATTTGTATGATGACCACAGTTGGCCCGTAGAGCAGTTAAACTGGAGAATGCTTTTTAGGCCTTCTGTATAAGTTAGTGAATAATACTCAGTTTCCTTGAATTTCAAGATCAAGGAAAATGTTGTGTTTTGATGAGATGATTTGGGATCATCTTGACTGGAAAGGTTTGCCTAAGTGATCAAATTGAGTTTTTTTGTAGAGGTGACTGGAAAAAAAAATTCAGATGATAAGGCAGGATACAGAGATAAGTTTGGATAATGCACATGGAGCTTTCATATAAGTAATTCTATTAAATTATGCCAACTCATTTAACAATTCAGTATTCACTTTGTAACTCTGAACTTGTAAATAAACATATTTCCCTCCCTAAATAAATGCTAATATTAGTATACTGTCACTTTGTAGCAACAATATTTAATACTGTATTTGTAGTGTAAAATCGGTATTGAGAAATATTTTTACATGGAAATAGACCTTTCAGTGGAACTATATACAAACCCTTCTAGAAAGTGTTTTGTAGTGTACCTTTGTGTATAGTCATAAAATTCTTCCCCATGTTTCGTAACAGTCCTCATCACAGCTATTCTGTAAACTGTTCTGTGCAGGCTCGAGACTTGGAAACTTTAATCCAGTGTCAGTTTCTTATTTAAAACAAAGAAGACAGCGTTTCACTTCAAAAAGATGTGGAGGGGGAGAAGCAACACAGAAATTTCCAGGGAGGAATTTTGTTAGTGGTTACCTATTTTGTTCTTTGCTCTTGTTATTTCCTTTGTTGTTTCATTCACCATTGTGTCTGCTTGATTTTCTAATTCCCATATGTATGTTAGCATTCTACCTAAGGAATCTTCTCCCTATAACTTAATTGATAAACTCTGTTCTTATTTTAAGTAAATTCCTCTGTTTTGTTTGTTTGTTTTGACCATTTGTGTATTGCATGCTATCTGCTTCTATAGCTGTGTGACTAAAGCATTTTAATGGGGAGACCTTGTTTACCGTTATACTCACTTGTTGAACAACAGCAAATAACCTGGCAAAAACTTTCTATTACTGACATAGCTGCATCCACAGTGGAGATTCTGCTGGGATAGCTGGAATAGGGTGAGAACTTTAGCCTACATTATCAATATTTTGTCAGATATTTGTGGAACAAGTCTTTGTGGAAAGGGAGATATGGCTTGTTTGCTTAGCTCTTGCACAGGCAGAGGTCTACTTTGCTCTCAAAACTTAAACTCGGTGTTAAAAATTATCTTCACAGATACTATAAAGGAATGGCAATTGAAGGTTTTAATCATAAAATCTTTCCTTTAGAAATCATGGTAATTTTGAAGGAAAGCAAAGAATATGGATTCTTGACATTGTTGGAAGAGATGTGGTGGCTGTCATGGTAGAGTCAGAGTTGGAAGGATGTCGAAGGTTTGTTCTCATTCTTAATAAACTATGTTCAGTGCTCTCTTTTCCATATTAATTTTATAAATTATGAATAGGGGATGATCCATTTTTGTTCTCTTCTGTGCATCATTTTCTTTACAGCATCCTTACCCCACTTCTTTATTTTTATTTTTACCAGTCCTTCTTTCCCCACTTCTTTATTACAGTAGCACAGCTGTAAGCAGTGACAGGAGGGTCATGTTCAGAGGGTGGCTGGAAAACTCTTTAAAGTGCTTCAGTATGAAGTCCTGTTCACTTTGATTTGGTGTGTTAACATCAACATTTTAAACAACTTCATAAGTAGCAATGAGAACCTTCTTACTAGAATCATTGTTTTCATTACTGGGGAGTGAACAGTAAATTAAAATTATGAAAGGGTATGGTATGGTGGATTCAGGAGAAAGACCAGCTGTTAAATATAACAACACACTATGAAAATCTCAGCTTCTGGACTCATGTTACTATGTGGGGTTTAAATTTTCATAAAACAAAAACATTAACTTGGTCTTCATCTTTGTAGTTTCTAACAAAAGCTGAAAGTTAAAGACTCAAAATTGAGAGTGCCAACAGAAAGGACATATTTAAAGATAAAATGATTGATAGTATTTACATAATCTGAGTTGGCAGTACTGTGCTGGAAATAAACCAGGAATTCTGTCTAAATTAGCAGGACACTAATTAAATATAAGGTAGCCTGGGGATGTTCCCATTGTATTCTGTTAATCCCAGCAGCCTGAGAAAACAATGTGGCACAGTGAAATACAACTAGTTGTGGTGGAGGGACAATAACAAAAAGGGTGCTAGCGTTAATTCCTAAAGGCAAGGCTATGGCAGCAGTGCGAATAAAATGGCAGATGGCATGAAACTTTTGTAGAGTGGATAAGGATGTGTCAAAAATGCTGCAGTTGTGTCCTTTTGGCAGTTGTTCTCTTGTTTCCTAAGAGCGTTTCTGCATGGGGCCAAGAAATGCAAGGAGGGAGGCTGAGGTGTTCCCTCAGTGCCAAACAGCTGCACAGCACAAAGAGATGGAGTCAGTAGTTTGGCTTGTTGATGGCCAACCTACTTGAGCTGCTGATGCTGCTGAAGGCATGAATGCTTCTGTGGGGCTGAAGGCTTTTGTAAAAAGCAGAGGAAGGTTGTTTGCATATAATAGAGTTGCTGTCTTTGCTGTGGAGTGAGGGTTGCCGCTGGCCTTTTGATCCTTCTAGGGGAAGAAAGGGTTCCTGCTTGTGCTGTGACTTACTGAAGCTCCTGAATAGTGAAAGGATAGAAAAGCACAGGTGGAACTTTAAATTGTAATGTTTTCATTTAAAATGCTGTTTCGATCTTATGAGTTCTTCTGCTTATATGCAAAACCTTCTAACCAAGAGTTCTTAGACATACAAGCGGGTCCTTTTCAGTATAGAGAATAAAGCTGACATAGCACAAATTTCACTGCTCTACCTGCACTCCATTTAAAAAAAGTAATTGTGATCGGTGTGCAAATGAATTTTCCTTTTTCCCCCAAATAAAAGGAAATATGTCTTCTAAATAAAAGACAAAGCAAAAGGTTTTATCGTAAAAGATCCTGATTCAAAGCATGGGCCTCATCCAAATTTAAATGCTATAGGAGTATTTCTAAATAATAGGTGAACTAAATAAAGTTTTATAAGTTGAAAGAAGTATTTTTAATATTTAATAGAGAACGAAAACGATTCCACATGTATGCTGAACGCTTTTGAACATGTTGAAATAAGAAAATTCGCTTTCTGTATGTTAGAGATAAAACCCAGTATTCTACTGCTATTCAATCAATTCTGTAGCATAAGGACTTGCAAGTGCTACTGGCCTCTACTATATTGAAATGGTTTGAGCATAATAATTTCACAGAGATTTATATCTTGTTTCACGAACAGAAATGAGAATCGGAGTTTTAGCTCAGTTGCGGGGTGAAATGAGAAAAAGTTGTATGGGTTGTTTTATATAACTAAGACAATTTACCTGTTCCCTCATATGATCTGGTATTTTCTCCTTTAAATTAATATGATTGTTTCTCTGAATTTTTGTGCTCGATGCTGGTGACTATTAATGTGACGCTATATTTTTTTAACAGTACAGATTTACAACTGTGTGACTCCGATATCAGAGCTTTCTTGTGAATTGTTTGAGCAGCTTATGTTTGGCTTCCTTTCAGGAAACTTAGTGCACCATTTCTACAGGAAGTTAAGTCTTCACCAGACACGGTCAGCACTCTGACATTTGCTCTTCTGTAAGGGCTGTGTTCATGAGCAGCAGGCAGAAGTGCAGATACTGTGCAGATACATCTTGCTTCTCTTTCTCCTCCCATTTTGTTTTTTTTTCAGGATTGGGAATTGGACACCTGATACATTCTGCTGTATTTCCACTTCTTTTTTTTCCCACTCACAGTCACTTTGTTAATCAACCACTGTGTAACAAAGACAAACTTAAGTATTGTTGTGGACCTCACATCCAGTCGCTGCTGACACAGGATTTCCATTTTCCGTCATTCATCTGTTGCTGAATGTGGCTGATTGCTGGTCTAGGCTCCTGGAGCCTTCTGACCTTTAGCAGAAGGGGAACTGTTGTTTCAACTCTATCTGAATCACTGTGCAAGTACGATCCTCATTTTATTTCACTGCTTATCGATGAATGGCTTATCATTTAATTCTTTCCTTACGTGTAAAGTTTGTAGCAAATGCTTCATCTCCAGTAGATTTTACTTAATTTTTTTTTTCTTTTCTGCCCTCACAGACCGAAGGGGCTCAACTCATCATATATTTTTCCCTTTCCTTTATTCTTCCCCTCCAGTGCTGTCTTTTTCTGGGTGTTTACTGTCTACTTCTTTTGATGTTTTTGCCCTGCTGTTGGCTTAATAATGTAAAATCCCAAGTTTTTGCATGTTCCTTTTGGCTACTACCCATTTGCTTCTATTCCATTCTCCTCGCAGCTGTGCTTTACTTCTTTCTTCCTTTGGATTTCTGGTACTTGATAGCTGATGCCAAACCTTGCATCAGCTCTAGATTGCTAGAAATAATAGCACAGAGAAAACGAGTGCAGCAGAGAGGTCAGAATCTCAGATATCAATTTATGTGTTACTATTTTTGTAATGATCTTCTGTTTTTTCCCCCATTTGCTGCCTTTTCACATTCTCCATTCTTTTTTGTTGTCCTGTTTTTTCTCCTATGTCTCTTTCTGCATCTGTTAATTTTATTGATAGCAGTACTGTGAAGTGTTTAGAATTATAGAGATGATGCAAGACAAAGCAGTAAGAGCAGGGGCTAGAGATACCTGAGCTGGAACACTTTTTGGAGTCTCGGGAAATTTTGTATATAGGGTCAGTGGTGAATAAACCTGACCTTCGGGTGTTTCTCTCTCAAAGGTGAGTGCTGAAAGGGCTTGGCTGCGAAGCCAGCACTTCTCTTCGCCTCACCATTCCATCTTCTTTCCCACAGTTCAACGATGACTAGTTTGTCTGTGGTTGTTGGCCTTTGGAGGAAGGGAGTAGAAGATGCTGGAGCCAAGAGGGCCTGTTTGTGCACTGGTACAGCCTGTGGCTACTAATGACATTCAGGTTATCTCTCCTGTCTGATACATCCTGTTGTGCCGCTTATGAGGCAATACCCAGCAAGAGATATCCTGTTGTTTGTAGCTTCTCTTTGAAGTTTGTTTGAATTGGGAACAAGTAACACAATGGTGAGAGCCATCAAAACTCTTCCAAATATTTGATTTAATGTGTTAGTTTCATGGGACTCCAGTGCACCTTTATGCATTGGTATAACCATATGTTGTAATATGTACTAATTGCATAAGTGCTGTAATTGTCATGCCGACAGCTTGGATTACTTTTTTGTGTCTGGTGGTTAATTAACCTTCCTTTCAAAATTAGAGCTCCAGACGCAAACAGTGCTGTTCCTCAGTGAGATGGGATTGTGTTGGTTTTGCACCCCTTTGTATCCTTTATAGCTTTGGGGACTGTCTTCACATTTATTGAACTACCAATTTTTTATGATCAGGGAATAAATCACTTTGGCCACTTCAGAAATTAACAAAAATACTAATTCTCTGATTCTTATTTTGTGTATCATGTTGTTTTCATATCCAGTTTCTATAAGTCACTGTTCCTTAAAAAGCAACATTTAACAAGAACAACAAAAAAATAAAGTAAGTCATTATGCCTCTAAATAAGTAAACCATGTGGAAAACATAAGAAGAAATACCTAAGCGTTTTACTAAATAGGAAAAAATTACCTTCAGAAGCCATAAGTGAATATGTAAACCACCATCAGTATGCACACAGAATGCTGGAATGATGACAGTAAATTAATCCGGCACTGCACGTCTGTGCCACAACTGCCACTGCTGTAAGTAGTTGGAATGCTGTGAAACGTAAAAGCAAATACAACTGGAGTTCTTTTCCAGCTCCCTCGCAGGACATATGAGGTAGAAAATGGGTAGATAATTGTTTTAAGGGAAAAGCTTGGAGTAAAATTTCCTACTTTTGAACACAGCTTTATATAGAAATCTATTTCCCAGAAATCTGAGTGCTTATTACGTACAATGGCCTGTTTTGTGTTTGGGTTCTCGTGGATTTTTTATGGCAAGCTACAGCTGTTTGTTCTCATGATTCTGCAGAGAGCTGCGTCCCACTTGATGTAGATGTAGCATAACAATCACTGCATTATGTGAATCAGTTTTATTTCTAACTGTGTTATGTTCTAGAAAGAATTTTTTTTATTGTCTGCAAAGTTTATCATTCTCAGTCTCACCAAAAAACACTGCTAATGGTGGCAAGATTTGTGTATGATAAAGAAGCTGAGTTTGCTGATAACCTAATGGTAATTAGGAGACAAAAGGATGTTTGGAGTTTTGAGATAGCTGTTAGATGACAGGTAATTAAAAAAATGAGGCTTTACTCAATCCAGCAACGATGAAAAATTTGATGTTGCTATCATTAAAAAAAATCAGCAGGCATTTCTTCATTTTGAGAAAACACTTCAGGGAAGAGGATTTGTAAATACAGAAATGCACTCCACGTGTTCAGTTGCCTATCAACTTTGTAAACCTGTGGCTACCGGCCCTTTTCATGCTTCCCTGTGGTAACTGCTTCTTTTGGGGTATGTCAAAGACGTCTTTAAACAATTTCTTCTACTCTTCAAACAGTGTGCGAGATCCCGCGGTGCTTCCAGAGGAAGGCACTGCAGGTGTCTTTGCACAGATTGAAGAGTACTTTGGCACCTTCTTGTGCATGTGTCGCCTTCTCAACCCGTAAACACACATGCACGCATGCCATTCGCGTTGGCCCTTCTCAGGTTGAGAGCTGACGGGATAAAATGCCTTTTCCCTTTGTCCCCCTCCAGCCCCATTTCTGTTATACCCGGCACTCCCTGTATGTTCTCAGGCATATTTTAACAAAGTGTTCTCAGTGTGGGTCTTGCAAAACTCATACCAGCAACTTTACTACAGTATTTTCATTACAAAGGGCATCCTGTTTCATAATAATGTATTGTATTCATTTTGAAGATGTCCTCGTGTCTTACAAGAAACAGTTCTAAAAAAGTGGTTGATGCCGTTAGTGGGAACTTTGTTTTCCTTGTAAAGTCAGCATGGTATAAAAAATTCAGTGTGAAAAATTGATTTTAAAAGATAGATTGTACCTTGATGGTACCTTGTTATTTAGTTAATGTATGCTTTCTATGATATGGAAGCTGCAGTATATGCCATTTATGTCCTAGAAAATATTCAAAAATAATTGCTGACAAAAGCCACTTCACAGGTTGACTCAGAGGCACATCTTGTAATCTGAATGTTAATATTCTGGATAGCTATGCAGAGGAAACTATTGATGTAGTTTGAAGATCCACATAGAGACTAGTCAGGATTTTAGTTAAAATGTGGGGAGGGAGAGAGGCTGATATTTGAGTTCTCCCAGTTTCACTGAAATTTTATGCTTATTGAGCGTATAAAAGCATACGTATAATCTGTAATATTTTTGAAAAGGTGAGATTTTTTCTAGTCAGTTTGAAATGTTGCCTTTTATATTTCGGGAATTTATGTCTTTTCCAGAAGCAATGTGGAATTACCTTAATTTTACTCTAGAATACAGGCAGCTCCTGGTTTTACTGTACAATCCATGACTATCTGTCATGTGCTTTATTTTCCCCCTCAAGCTTTGGTTTGTGTTATGAAGAAGTACTGATAAGGAACAGAGGCCTGATTCTTACCTTCCTCGCATGTGGTCTCTTCAGTGTGATCCATGCGGAGGGAGCAGGAGCAGCTACCACTGAGATCAAACAGTTTCCCAAGCTGAAATTAGCATGTAGATCTTGGCTTTCAGCATTAACAGACCAAAGCAGGACCTCTCTGTTTCCTAAAAGAGTTCATCTGCTTATTGTCACTGCAACTTTTTTGGGGAGGCAGAGAAATGCAAAGGGTATTCTGAACTGAAATCCTATTTTGTATTTTCCCGATATTTGAAAATGCCAAAGGTTATATTTTTTTACACCCAGCAGTTGTACGTTTTTGTTCCACCCTAGTCCACCTGGAAAAATACTGCCTTTCTGGCCTGATGTGATGTGAACAGATCTGTCATGAACGAAGAAAATAAGCACTCTTACCTCTCTGGTTGTGTGGTCAAATGACCAGGCTGTAACTGGAAAGTACTTTTTTTTCCATCGATGGCATTGGCCAGCCTATCAAACACCGCGGGCATCTGTATCAGCTGCCTTGGAATTGCTTTTGATGTGATTAGGCTACTAATTAGCTGTCTCAATTTTTCTCTCCCTCCTGATGCTTTCTTTTGATTCGCTTTGACTCTGAGGAGCCTGTATTCTGTGCATGTTTGGTTTTTTGTTTCATCTAAAATCCCTAATGATAGCTTAAACTGTCCTCTTTTTTGATGAGCATTTCCCTGTGTTTACATACGTTTTTCTGTTAAATGCATACGTCGGGATTTTTCTCATAAGAGTAGCTGTTATTTTGT
This sequence comes from Gallus gallus, assembly GCF_016699485.2. Classification (NCBI taxonomy): domain Eukaryota; kingdom Metazoa; phylum Chordata; class Aves; order Galliformes; family Phasianidae; genus Gallus; species Gallus gallus. Next base: position 25,938,413 of record NC_052532.1, on the reverse strand, counting down.
AGAGGTATAAACAACGTATTGTCAGTGGGCATATGTATCCATTTTAGGATTTTACAGTCAGAATGTGCATATTTACTTCATCCAAAACCATCAGAATCACAGCAAATGTTTAGTATGTGAATATTCACCAGATAGTATCCACACAAATAAGAGCAGAAGTGGCTGTGTTAAGGCCCAGTTTGCAATGACAAGGAAGCAGTGAAACATGCTAATAGATTATATGCTATAGCAATATATTGCCTTTTTATTGCTTTTCCACAGGCAGCAGATTCATGTATAGTTATTACTAGCTACATTATCTGCTAGTTTTCTATCAAAAAAGATTCAGTGTATTGAATCATTAATCCAGTATTTATCATTCTTATTGAAAATCCACTAGTGTTAGTACTGTATGAAATATTGGTTTAAATGTACTGGTTTTGCTAAAGATTAAAAACATATTAACCTAAAAAGCACAGTATTTTTTAGTACATTTGAAAGTGTTCATTGTGGATGCTTAAACTGACAGTATTTCTATGTTGTGTAAGGAATTAAAAAAAAATCTTCAACGTATACTAAGTGACCAGTGCCATCCCGATTTGAAGATGCTGAATGTTCATCCAACTCATATTTGAAATTTCGATGTGTATTGCTGTTACTGACTATCAAGAATAAAATTTTTGCTCATACATAGAGTGTAAAATGGGATCTTTTGTAGCAGCACACGGCCTGTTTAGAATGATATAACAGGCGCTGAATGTTCACATATCAAACAAAATGCCATCTTTCTGTAGAAAAGAGGTGTCAAAAAGTTTCTTTGTACCTTTAACGCATGTGATTATGTAGTACAAAATGCAGAGTTTGTAAAATTTCTTGAATATACAGGCAAAAAATGAATAATTCAAAACAACTCATAAGTTCTACATTCTATTGTATCTTTTATAACGCAGGCAGAAGATAGCATTGTGTTCCCAGTAGAGCTGAATTTGCACAAGTTACACCTCTGAAAATGCCAGATGGTCTATGGTCTACTTTTGAGAGCTGTCACATATGTAAAGATTTGAAAAAAGAAAGACAGCTGAATGAGAGCAGTGGATCATTAAAGAGAGAGTGAGAGTCCCTGGGTATCACTGTGTTTTAAGAAGCATTGTGTCGTTCCCCATATTACACTTCTTTTTTTTAAGATAGACACAACCTTTAAAAAATAAGGTAAAAATATTTCTGTTTTAAACTGAGTGGTTGTGGCTTAATCTTGGAACTGTCAGTTGCTTTTGTTCTTAATGCTAGAATGCGGTCATATGGTTCCTAATTGCTTTCAAGTGTGTTTTAACCGTAAGATTCAAGTCTCCCTCATGCAAAATTATCAATAAAGTTAAAATAAATTTAAATTAAGATAACTAATTCATTTGGGATTTTGTCTGTTCTGATTTGACCTGCGTATCACATGTGAATACTGTAAAGTCAGTCAGCTAAAAAGTTGTGTGGTAATGAAAAAAGACAGAAGGAAGGGTACTTTGGGAACAGGGTTATCAAAAAATAAAAAAATAAAAAATAAAAAAGCACAGCACCCCCCCCCCCCCCCAAAAAAAAACCCACCAAAGAAAAAAAACACCCCGAAAAACCCACTATCTGCCCACCTTAGTAAAAATAGCAATGAAAGGAAAGCCAAGTAACTTCTTATATTCCTATTCACTCACAATTTAATAGGAAATCTCATGATTTTGTAGATTGAATTTGGGATAATTTATGAAGTTATTGCATTATAATAGAGTACCAGAAATACACAAACAGTTGCACACTGCAACCACCAATTTAGCTGGCTTGGAAAAGGTCATAGCTGTCAGTTTTGGAAACTTGCATATCCAGGCATACAGAATTTTTAGTATCGTCTGTTGATTGTATGTACTGAGGAAGGATAACCCCTCTGTGGTACTTTCAGGCTATCAGTACCACTTTGCAGCTGAGAATCATAGGAAGTGCAGTATGAAGAAAGTGTCTTTGGATGGAACATGGAAAACACTTTTCCTTAATAACATTCCTATTTGAATGGGATAGTGAGAATAAAGATATGAGGAGTAATAAGCATGAACACTAAACATTAGGGAGCATTAAGTTTGATTCCTGATGTTGCTAATGATTTCATTATTGACTGAAGTTAGGTCTATGTTAAGATTTTTCTTAATGGAAGGAATAGCTTTTTTTTGCGCATATTGCGCATACGTGGAAAATCCTACATAAAGGATTCCTTGTATTATACTTGTAATGAATCTACTCCTGTTTCACAGTTGTTTTGGAACTCCTACGATAGTCTGGAAATGTTAACAGAATATGTGTGTAGAGTTCAAAAGTCCCTGGAGGTATTCAAGAAATGTGTGGATGTAGTACTTAGGGACACAGTTAGTGGGCATGGTGGTGATGGGTTGGTGATTGGACTGAATGATCTTAGAGGTCTTTTCCAACCATAATGATTCCATGATTCTATGCAGTAGTGCAAAGATATTTTCAGTGAAAGGAACAGCTGCGTCAATATTGCCATTGAAAACATTTTGGGGCAAGTTAGTTCAAGTGCTCCTTGATAGCTTTGCGCTGCCACTCTGGAGCAGTTACTGCATGTAATGGAAGGGAGTCATCTTTGTCCCTACTACATCTCTGGGGAGACTAACAACATAAATGTCTTCCCCAGCACTTCCTTTCTTTCCTGTAACAGAAAATTCTCAGTTCCGTAAAGTAAGTGTGCTGTTAGGGTTGCTTTAACCTAGTCTGATGTTGGCACTGTGGACTGTCTTCTTAAAATCGTACATGTTGTAGCTAAAAATATCCAATAAAAATATCCAATGAAAAGTAAAAAATTAACCAGTTCTTCTTTTTCTTCAATATTTAAACTATTCTAAAAATATCTCTGTTTGCCTATGAATGTGACTAAGGCTTAGATTAAGACTTGTCTAAAGTTTAATCTGGTAAGTTGGTAATCATTTGAGGAAGCAATCTGACGATGGTATCGATGTCCCTGATAAAAGGGAAGTGTTGAGACTGCGTTAGGCCAATTCAGAACTGAGAGTTCTTTTAGAGACTTTGCTGCTGTGTGTGTCCTTGTAGTATTTGTCGAAGTTTAGTCACATCTACCTGATCAATGTAGCTGTTTCTTTTAAAGGAAGTTAACTATAATTACCTACACGTATTTTTATCTTAGATGTAATCTACAAACAAAGCTACACTGTGAAATCGTCAGAAAATTGATGTGAATCATTTGAAAAGAAAATGAACTGCAGTTCTGAGCAGTGTTTTCCTTTACTACTGGTTCTGTTTAATCTTGCTGCATTCAATAGAATATGGGCTTTTTCCTCTGCATAAAATCTGAAAACAGTTGAAGATAGGCCTGCTTGAAAACCTCTTTATGTCCAAGCATGATAAAGTAGTATTTTGATTAGGAGAGGTGATTGGGCTGATGCTTTTTGATTATGAAATCTTGTTGTGTTACTATCCGTATAGTTTAATTAGTTTCAGAAGCAAGTTGGCTTTTTTAAATAAAAATCCTTAATTGGAAACTAGTGTTTTTATTACAAAGATTCACATTAAAAACTTATCTTCTCTTTTTTTTAGATATATAGACTTTAAATGCATGAAGTATTTCCCATGTTATTAAAAATAGACTCCTTTATGATACTGTAGCTTAACAAGGAAAGGAATGATGAAGTTTCGTGACCTCTCATTAGAATGATTTTATAACACATTCTCTTGGAGTCCTAACCAGGACGTAGCAGGTTCCTGCCTTGACAGATTTTGTATTCTTTTTGTCTGACCATTTTCATTTTGCTGTCATTAAAACCCTGACGTGTCCATTACAGTCATTTGTAACTTCGTAATTGTGGAATACAGTCAGGAGACTAGCCTGCCATGGCTTTCTGCGGTGTTCTCCCCACTTCCTGAAGATTTTGAACGTTTTTGTTCTTTCCAGCAACCCATGAGCTTAGTTTCTAACTGGTATTAATTATTTGAATATTCTTATTCATATCTAATATACTGGTCTCTGGTGGCTGTCTTTTGGGGTGGCCTTCCCTTGTCACTGTGGTTATTTTCTAGAGATTGGCAGGTTGCCCAACCAGCAGTTTCACTTCTTTTACTGCAGACTCTATCTTCCCTTCCATATGTTTTTTTTTTTTATTTTCATTTCTGTTTCCCTAATTCTTCGTTGGGCTCCCTTTTACTCAAGTTTGCCTCAGTTTTCATTCTTTTTTTCTCCTGCTCTGGACTTTTTCCTTCTTCCCATCGCTTGCCTTGTTCTCTCTGTCCAATTGACAGAGAACCACAAGCCAGTACAGTGCTGAACAGGGATTCTAGGCCTCATCTAGACGTGAGTGAGACACTTTATAAATGTTTAATTGTAATTATTTTTAATCTTTCTTGTTTTGTCTGGGGATGTTAATTTTTGCCCAGTCTAGCCTAAAGTATTTGGTGTTCAATTTACAGTTTTAATTAACACCTTCTTTCTCTTTCATTTTAAGCACAACCTCAACGTTTGCCTCAGCCGAATACTTCAGCACTGGAAGGGGGTGAGGAAGAAATTGGCAAAGTGCAGAATGGCCACGCAGGCTTGAGTAATGGAAGTGGAATGCACAATGGAGTCAAGCATGCATCAGCAAACAACAGAAAACTTTCATCTCCTGTTTCAGAAAAAATGCACAGGAAAATTCAGTCCACCTTGTCTGTCAACAGCAATGGCAGCAAGAAGAGTAAAATAAGCTCTGCGTTCTCTCAAAAGCCTTCACCTGAAGGTAAGCATAAATTCTTATTAAAAAAACAAACGGAATGAAGACTAGCCAAACCCTGTTCTCACTAATAATTACACAATCAACTGAAAATAATTGAAGAGCGTGACTCATGCTCCAGAAGCAAATAGAAATCATTATGATAAAAAGCAAGTTACTTCCCCAAAGGAAACTATTAAGTATTTGAAGGAAATTGAAGCAATGGGAGATTTGTTGCTTTCAAATATTTTGCCAACATAGTCTGGTGATGTTTTCTTCTTTGTAGTTAGTATCATGAACGGACAGAAACTCCTGTCAACATCATCACAAGTATATCAGGAAAAAAGTTAAAGCAGTAGTTGAAAACACAGTAAATACTTAATTGCATTAATGGCAGGCTCCACAAGAGTAGAGATTGTTTTTGAGAATGTTGTGCTAGCAGATATTCTGATGAACTGTGAGGTTTGAACACTAAATAAAAAAATTTATACCTGTGTTTTGATAATGAATGTGGCTTATGTTGTAAATAATTTGCATGAAGAAGCTTCATACTCCTAGTGCACAGCTGAAATAAGCAAAAGTAAATAATTTTGCTTCATGTTTTAGCTCTGCGTGTGTTTTTACTGCTTGTAATTACTCTAATGGTCCCAGTGTTGCTGAGCCTTTCCTCAGTCCATTGCCGTCCCATTAGCACTGATATACTCAGAGGGCTTTGCTACTGCCCATTACAACAAGGGTGCCGAAGCTATATAAATTTTGTTTGAGACAGCCTTTCAGAGTGCAGGCAGAATGCAGATGTTACTAGTTTAAAAAAAAAAAAAGTGAGAGATGAGTAAAGACACAGATTTTAGAGAAATGGGAGACTGTACTGTTCAGTGAAATGAGGAGGATTCATAGCCTGGATGAAAGCAGAAGGGATCAGAAGGACTGTATGTACTGGCCTGAGTGAAACCCACTGATTTCAGTGGAGTGACTTCTCTTGGCTTCCACTACTTCAATCGAACCTACTGAGTGAATCTATGTAATAATATCAAGTAGAGCTTCACTTGTACTGTGCCATGGGCTGGTCCTCCTTGCTGTAGCCTATTTTCATATATATTTTCAAGAACCTAATGTTATTTTTCAGTTGGGTTTTCAGTCCTTTAAAATTTCTTTCCCAAATCATAATGCTGTACTTCATATATTCCCCTTGTCTCTTTCTGTTTTGTGAAAACTGGTTCACCCTCCAGCGTAGTATTTTTTGCATATGTTCTTCCCTCATACAATATACAGAAAGTACGGAACTGCAGAGTAATCCTTACCATAGCATTCAGTTTCTTGACTTGATAATATAATAGCTAAGATTGATTATATTCAGGATTATACATATAATTTTGTAATGTTTTAATTTGCTTTGTTGTAAGTTCTGAGTCACTTGACCCACCTTGCAAACGTCTCTTGCTCTAAGTTTTCTGTTCATCAACACAAGTGAAACATAAGTTGTACTGTGCAATGATTAAGGTGTATCCAGAGTATTGTGATATGCCAATAAAGGGAATAGTTGTTGAAAACAAGAGTTACTTTTGAAATGTATTTTGCTTTTCAGTTCTGTGCAGACATGTTTTAAATTTGTGTCTACACAGTGCATATATGCAATCCTTCTGACAGTTTCTTCAGTTTTTCAGTAATTTACCCTGTGAGGCTGTGTAGAGGAACTGTAGACTATGAGTAATAGTCTCAGTCAGGGACTCTGGCAATGGTCAGTTGACATTCAAAAAATAACACAAAGAACAAATCATAATGTAAAGAAAAATAATTTATCCATAATATAAAAAGAAATGCTTATGAATTTAAGAAGTGTTAACCCCTTATGAATACTTCTGGAAATCTATACTATAATCTATCTGTAGAAAAAAAAATAGATATAATGAGGTTACCTGTTCAAAGGAGCTTTATTACATTTAAAACAGTAATATATATGCTAGATGAGTGCATATAACTGTACAGTACTGGAAGAGTGCATTAACAAGTTCTCTGAATGAGGATTGCAAAGACACTCTTTCAAGATGATCAGTTACTTGAAACATAACTTCTACAACTTATTCATTCTGATTCTTTTGTGGGTAGGGGTATTTTTGTGAGCAGGTCTGCTTTCTTATCCAGTGGCATGGATCTGTAGAAACTGTTGAAAAGATTTACAGAAAGATGCAAAGGACAGGGAACAGTTTGAAAGCTTTTGTGATTTTCTTAGCAGCTTAACTTTTCTTTAACTTGTGCCATATTAACTTCACAAGCCAAGTGAAGTGTTGAAGAGCTGCTGGGTTTGCTTCTCTGCGCTCTGATTCACTTCACTTCGCTCTACCCATTTTTTCTTTGAAACACATTCCATGTGTTTTTACTTCATCTACCCTTCCCAGAAGATACCCTGAGTCCTCTGCACTATTGGCAATCAGGAAGATAACTGATTTTATTAAGTAAATAAAAGTGGCCAGAGAGAAAAATTCAGTATGGAGTGCTACTCCCCACCAAAATCCCCTAAGTTAACAACTTATTAATTGTTCCATCTGCAAGCTCCACTTGTATGGCACATTATATCTCGTGAGTTTTAGGAATTGAAGTTGTATTGGAAATGCTTAAGATGTGAAAGACAATTTGGTAGCAATCGTACAGAAGCTTAATTCTGTCTTTTTAAATGAGGATGTAGTCTATGGAGTCAAATCATCATACCAGGGTATGCTATTTAGAAACACTTTCACACACAGTGAGGCTTAGGAGGATGTAAGTGTACTCAGTAGCTCTGCTCTTCCTCTGCATCTGTTATTAATCCATATTGTCCCTGAAGAAATCTTACTGAACTCCATGACTTACACTACCAAAAAAAAAACCAAAACCAAAACCCAAAACCCCATAGCAAAAGAATTATGAAATAGGAGTCTCTCTCTCTATTAAAAAAAAAAAACCAACAAAACAACAATTTCTAAACACTTTCAGTTCTAGAAAATTTTCAAAGGGACTGGATAGACTTTGCTGCATGTTGGGAATAAAAGTTGCTGGTTTTTTTTTTTTTGTTTTGTTTTTGTTTTGTTTTGTTTTGTTTTGTTTTAATTCTGAGAAGTATTAATAATACTTAAAATCATTTGTATTGGAGGTGTTGCATTTCTTCCAAAGCTGTGTTCTTGTTCTGCAGACTATTGGCAAAGTGCATTGTCATTCCTGCACCTAGTATGCATAGCACAGAGAAACCTTGGAAAACTGAAAAAACTAATTGAAAAGGAGTTGAAAAAAGTCTAGCTGCTGTATTTAGAAGCCTGTGTTTATCTGTAGAAAAGGAGAGAACAAACTCTTTTCTGCCCGAAGCAACTTGAAGAGGGAAGGAAGTCTAAAGGAGACAGCAGTGAGGTAGATTTAGGGGTTAGGAAATGAAGTTAGTAACTGAGTACATACATGATGGAAGGTAAATAATAATGACATACTTAGGGTTGCAGAAGGAAAGAGAAGAAGCTGGACAGTGGGAGGGATGGAACTAGAACTTACTGTGATGGAAAGGAGCAATAAAATGAGTTAGACACTAATTATTTTGTTAAATAAAAAACAACCTTTTCTACCAGAAACGTATGAAGCTTCATTATATGTTGTGTGTTTTTGTTTTTTTTTAAAAACAAAATGCAATTTTGCAAATGAGAAAGCAATTGTTGATAAAAGTAAGTAAGTAAATGATGTACTGAGGGAATACTGGTTTTGAAATTGAGCTCTCGCTTGTGGTCAGGTTGCTGTGACCACGCAAGTCTACTAGTCACTATATTTGTTACGGCAGTTACCACAACTCTTAACAGCTTGTCAGAACCTGAGTTTAGGGTGATGCTCCTCATAGTCAAGGTCATACACAGTTACTGTGCTCCTCTGGAAAGGCAGCTTGTTAAACTAGGATGAGCAGATCGTGAACTGATTCCTTTATATACAGTAGATTTTACTTAATTTCTTCCCAGGCCATCTAAACCAGGAAGGCAGGAGAAAGCATCTTCTTCCCAAGTTCTGTTTTTTTTACAAAGAAAGTTTATAGGAAGTGAGATAAGCCTGGTTGCAGGAGAGAGACGGATATAGAAGAGTCTTCTGGACTGCGTATCCTGTGTAACCTGCATGAGAGATGCAGTAAGCAATCACACCCAGTGGGTGTTTTTTTCTTGAAATCAGAAGTTGAAAACTCTTCAGGGTGTGTTTGGATGTAACAGTTTTTCTTCAATTTAGTATAAGCTTCATCATCTGCTTTAGATGTTGGAAGTGATGAGCCCAATTTGACTTGTGTTGCTGACTACACTAATTAAAATATCCAGTGTGATACTGATATCTTAACTGAAAATAAATCCAGCAGACAGACTTGTAGCTGCAGTTTTAAGAGCCAATGCATATATACAGAAAGTACTGAGTAGTTGTCTTAGCAGGATAACAGACTTCTCTATTTGAAGTAGTGGATCTTGTTTTGGTTTATATAACTTCATATAAACTGACATCGTGTTCAGTCAACTTCCCTTTCCTTTTGGGTGTATGATTTTGAATAGGATTTTTTTTTTTTCTCTCAAATGCAGTAGTTTTTTTATATACTGTTCTGTCTCTGGGTTGGTATCACAGATAGCCTATATTGCAGAAATATCTACTGGCCATTAAAGTGTCTCCTTTCTTCTTTTCTTTTCCTTCAACTCCTTCCATTTTCCCTCTTCTCATTTCTCTCTTTCTCTCTTTCTTACATACACTTCTGAAATCCATCCCACCAGCATTTAGGCAGCTACTTAGTTAATGTCTTTCTAACCTCCTGTGCCAAAATTTCTAATGTTATCTTTTGGAACTTGATGTAATCTGGAGCTCTGCCTGAGTACTTTGCTATTTCTAATAGTATTTTTGTTAGACTAGGTTATGGCAGAAGGCAGTTGTCAGTCAGTGTGCAAATAACATCAAATAGTCAAAACTGTAATTTTTAAGAAGATATTTTGAAAAGTGGTGTATTTTAAGTGTGGTTTATATTTTGTTTGTGTAGAAATCTTGGCAGGTGATTTACACATTGTGCTAAATGAGCAAGTGGAACACAGGGCCTGTAATGAAGAAAGGTCTTTCCACAGCATCTATTTTATAAGGTCACAGTCCAGCTGGCATCTGACTAGTCTCAGTATTTGCCATGATGAGCAATGGGAATGAAAGTTGCAGATTCAAAGGAAGCCTTAGGTATTGGAAATTTGCATGTTTCATAGTATGTTTACCAGCTGGATCATTTTTCTTCTGAGGTTATGGCTATATTAAGAGTTTAAAATATAGGCTTTGATGAAAGTTTCCATTTGTGTTGTAATGTAATTTAAGCATTCAGGCAATGTTTTAATTTTCTTGATCAAGAAAGATGATCGTTTTATATTGTAAAATGCTGAAATATCACCTATTATAATGTATAACTTTCTGTCCCCCATGTAAATAATTGTGGCTCTGTTATCCAGGGGTAGCTGTACTCCACATGACACATTGGTTTGCTCTCTCCGGATTTCTTATTTTCATTTCACAGTTTTACTGCGTGTAGTGAATTTTCTGAAAGGGGATGGTTAGCAGAAGCTGCACAGAATCTGCATATATTGTGGGCACAGTTTTGCACGTGCACACATGCTGCCAAGCTGACATCCCAGTCTGGGTAGCACATACCTCCTACAAACCTGGGCTAGGGGTGCTTCTCCGTGGCTCACTCCTGTTGGTAGCCGAGTGCTGCGCTGCTCTGGCCAGGGCTGTTATCCCTCGCAGTGGGTTATCCCTGCGTGTGGGTTATCCTAGACTGTGCTGGCAGCAGGAAGCCCACCGTGCCTGCTGGGGCTTCTGTTCAGGGCGCTGCAGGGGCTTGGCGCGATCCCCCGCTGAGGACCTCAGCCGGCACTTTGATTGTGGTTTTGCCCTTTCTTGATTCTTGCTGTGAGACAGCGGAGTGCCTGGAGATTTGTTTTGAGTTGTCTGAACTCAGTGGATATAGTTAGTAAAAAGCTGACCAAGGTCACCGTTCTGTAAGTGAGCTTATTTACCATTGCAGACAGGGAAACCTTTTATCGCATGTGACCTGCCTGCTTGGAATGAAAGCGTATTGGGTCAGTTTGTGAGAGGTTAGTGTCAAACGTTACAAAAGCAGCACAGATCAGCCTGCCTGTGTGTTTCTCTGTACACATTTTTCAGTTTAACTTCTGCAGATCTTGTACAGTTTAGATGATCTCTTAAAATCTTTCTTTTCCAGTTTCTTAACTGGAACTGCACCTTTTAATAAAAATGAAGTTGAGGGGATAAAAAGGAAGCTGAAATTAAGGAAAAGTATTTAATGTAAATTAGATATCAGAGCAACGTGTACACAGATATTTTAGAAATAAATAACGTTGTATGTACTTGCACAGATGTTTGAAGACAGGCACTGACAAAAATTATAGTTGTTTTACTGCTAATATTGCTTCTTTCCCCTAACAGAACATAACTTTGTAACTGGGATGAGACGTTGGGGTCTGTGAGCTTTGAGTATCAGTGGATAAACAGTTTTCACAGACTCAGAATCACAGAATCATTGTGTTGGTTGCATCAAGATAAGTGTCGCCAGCAGGTTGAGGGAGGTGATTCTGCTCCTCTACTCTGCTCTTGTGAAACCCCACCTGGAGCACTGCCCCCAGCACAAGAGGGACACGGAGCTGTTCGAGTGGGTCCAGAGGCAGGTCATGAAGATGATCAGAGGGCTGGAACACCTCCCCTGTCAGGACAGGCTGAGGGAGTTGGGGCTTTTCATCCCGAAGGAGAGAAAGCTCGGGGGGGACCTTATAGCGGCCTTCCAGTTCCCGAAGGGGTCCTACAGGAAAGCTGGGGAGGGACTTGTTGTAAGGACAGGTAGTGACAAAATGAGGGGAAATGGCTTTAAACTACAAGAGGGTAGATTTAGACTAGATATTAGGAAGAAATTCTTTACTGTGAGGGTGGTGAGGCACTGGGACAGGTTGCCCAGGGTGTGCTGGAGGTGTTCAAGGCCAGGCTGGTTGGGACTTTGAGCAACCTGGTCTAGAAAGAGGTGTCCCTGCCTAGAGCACAGGGTTGGAACTAGATGTTCTTAAAGGTCCCTTCCAGCCCAAACCATTCTGTGATCATAGGAGATCATCTAGACCCATACCCTGCTAAATCAGGTTCCCTACAGTAGGTTGCACAGGAAAGTGTCCTGGTGGTTTTGAATATTTCCAGAGAAGCAAATTACACAGCCGGTCTGGGCAGCCTGTTCCAGTGCTCCATCATCCTTACAGAAAATAAGTTTTTCCTCATGTTCACATAGAACTTCTTGTGTTCCAGTTTGTGTCTATTGCCCCTTGTTCTGTTAATGGCTACCACTGAAAAGAGCCTGACTCCGTCTACTTGCCTCCCACCCGTCAGTATTTATAAACATTAATCAGATCTCCCCTCAGCCCTTTCTTTTGGAGGATGAACAGCCCCAGACCTCTCAGCCTTTCTTCTCATAAGGAGGTGTTACAGGCCCCTCATCATCTTTTGTGGTCCTCCACTTGACTCCCTGTAGAAGTTCCCTGTCTTTTTTGAACCAGTGAGCCCAGACCTGAACACAGTGCTCCAGATGTGGCCTCACCAGGGCAGAGTAAAGGGGCAGGATCACCTCCCTTGACCTGCTGGCCACATTTTTTGTAATGAGCCCCAGGATACTGTTGGTCGTCTTGGCCACGAGGGCACACTGCTGGCTCAAGGTCAGATTTTAAGATGCTAGTCTGGATATTATCTGATATGTGTAGCGCATTTAAAGTATCTGTTATTTGTAACGTACATGCTCTTGCGCTCCAGCACAAAGTAGCTGGAATTTCATCTGTGATCTAAGCAACAACAGCTTGACTGAGTGTGTTGAGATTCTGTTTGCCTTCGCATTGTTTAAAGTTCCCTAACAAATCTGTCACTTTTGGAGATGTGCCAGAGTACTAAGGAAACAGCTTTACTTACATCTGTATATGAAAATGCCTCATGGAATGACTCTTTTAATTTGGGTCTTACTTTCATCCAATTCAAAATGAAAAGATAACTCTGGATGAACTTGTGTATCTGAAAGTGGATCTGCTTTTTTCCCTTTACTGTGGATTGGTCTAGTGAGAGATACTCTCTCAGCTGACAGACCAAGCCTAACATAATTTATGCCATTCAGCAGAGCCTTTGGAGCTTGAGTGTTAGTCAACAAATGTGATACAGTGTTTTGATGAAATCATAAATGCATTTGATAAAAGAGCAAAAGCAGACATATCCTTTTCTAAAGTGCAAAATATACCTCTGTGCAGTGTTTAACACCCCACATCCATATTCTTGTGTAGCATTCATGTGTAGTGCAGTACTTCAGTGTTAATTAGAGAAAAGTGTGATAGAAGAATTGAAAAGCAATGGAAATTTGAGCTTGTTACAGTTTAGTTTGTAAGTCATGAGGAAAGTCTTATCTTCATTAATGGATTTATATAACGAGAAACAGACTGAGTTCTCTCTCTTTGAAAGTATTTAGGTGAAAACTTGTATTTCAAGAAACTGTTAAGTTTCTGTAAGTTAGCTGTTCAGCAGCTGTGCTGTATCATCAACAGCAAGGCACATGGAGTCTAGTCCTTGGTAAATGGACACCCCTGATTCTTATTTGCACAACTATATCTAATGGAAAAAGAAGAATGAAAACAAGACTAGTTATAAAAATAAAAAAAATTAAAAAACTTAGCCTTTTAAAGTAACGTAGGTATTGCATCATGACTGATATTGCCTTATCATTTATTGAGCAGAAAAGACTAAAATATGTTCAGAGTTTCTGGAAAATGTGTTACCAGGTTTTAAGAACATCAAATTTACTGTTTTACATTGTATTTTATTTCCCAACTAAAATAAATGAAGTTTAATTCCAGTTTAATTCCAGTTTGAATGAAGTGTTCCACTTCTCCCTCATCTACAGAAACTGTTACGATTTTCATGTAGTAAGGTCAAAGAATGGAAGTTAAGTACAGTCTTAATGTGTTAAAATAGTTGGAACCAGACAAGAATTACCAGGGTGTGCAAGTACTAAAGTATATTTTAGTTGTCCCCAGTGTGGTACTGATATACCTGTGATTATCTCTTTGGGAGTGAGTATTTTATAGTATCTTCTTCATGGCCATGTCTCTTTGGCAATGGCACACCACTACAGCAACCAAAGAAGGCATTTTAAACCATATGAATTCTTAGGAACTGACAGTTTGGAGTATGAGTAGGGTACTAGAGAAGAATGTGTGAGTTTTGTGTAATATGTTAATATGTTATGAAACCTTAAGGTCTCATATCAGTGCTGTTACAAAAACCACTCTGATATCTTTTCACCTTATTAGTAATTATATCAGTAGATGAGAAGCTAAGATGTAGGTTTCATACATGGAAGAAATTCTTTAAGTCATCTACCCAGAAAGAAAGGTATTGCAGATGTATGGAGTTATGATTCTGAATTTAGCTGGTTACTTAGGGCTAGGTAAGAGCTTGCTTTGTCATGTGCTTAATAATTGCTGCATGGTTAGCTATTAAAAGCCAATACCATGAAGAATATAAAAGCATGATTATTTAAATTTTGTTATTGAAATGTGGATCAAAGTTTATTTTCACTGTAAAAGTGAAGACTGAGGAGACCAACAAAAGGTATCTTAACTTCATGTTAATAAATGCTTGTGCACTTTCAGAAAAATTGTTAGGTAAAGATGAATTTTACAATCCTGGCACAAGGAAATCAAAATAAACAGTAGGAAAATACTCTTACAGTGTTTCAGTCAGTAAAGAAGAGGTGGAAAGAAAGACTTACAGGGATTGCATCATAGCACTAAAGACAAAAAATTGTTATTTGTGTCCGCTGTTATGTTGGAACTATCATCATTTAAATCAGCATGGCCTCCCCTTGTCGGTATTGACTTAGTGTGAAGATTTTTTTGTATTTCAGGGAAAATATATTTTGGGTCCAGAATGTGCTTCTGTTTTAACTTATGTATTGCCTCTCTTGTCAAGTAATAAATAGCTATGTTAGAATTTGTGTGGAAGTTCATTTCTCACCCTGCAATTTTATATAGCCCTATATGAAGCAGACATGATGACATAATTTATTTGGGTGTCTTATTTTCAATACGGATACTCAGAAAGTTTTATTGAGGTGTTTTATTTAATATATTTGTAGTTGAAAATCTGTTATATTAGCTTCTTGCAGCTGTGTTTTAAAGATGCAAAACAGTAGATATCTCAGTTCCTCAAATATGAAAGCTTCTTAGATACAACTCTTGGCTTATTTATCTTTCTTCTTCCCATTAAAAGAAAATCTGAAAGGAGATTGTACCTGAACAAATTTAAAACCATCTCCATGACAACCAACTAATTAATTGCCATTGGTATGGCTTTGGTCCTCTTCAGTGAACTGATACTCCCCAGCTTTTTTTCACGTTTCTTCTGGGTTTTCTGTGAAGGTCATTTATTTAGTGACAGCATACACTTAGAAAAAGCAGCCTTACAGTACAGGCAACAACTTTCTTTAAAAATAGCTCAGTCTTACCTGTGTTTTCCTCCCAATTTTACTTCCTGCACAGTAACGTGAGTTTTGTGACAGGGTTCTTTCTTCTTGCTTTTCATTTCTTTTGATTGTTTGCATTCATTATCTATATAGTGACTGTGACAACCCTGCAGTACAGGCATTCTCCAGCTAAGTTTGGATACTACTGTAGTAATGAAGAGAAATTCATCTGCAGCACCGTGGTGGTAGTGTGGGCTAAGAGCTAAGGTAGTTAATTTCATTCTTGGAAAAGACTTTCTAAATGATGTTGAACTGTGAACTGCATTTCTCTATTTGTGCATGCTGGTGTAAACTCAGCTGTACAGTGTCTGGCCATCAAAGTTTCTGCAATCAATCAAGATAGTAACGTGATCATTTTGGATACTATAAATGTTTTGGAGTCTTGATATTACTATTGGAACCAATTGCAAACTTTCCATTACGATAACAGGCTCTAGTCTATGAATTTTAAGAAGATTCTGTACTTGCTCAGAATAAATGTCCATATAGCTCAATATCGTGTCCGTGCTAATGGTTTCTTGTAGCAGATACTTGTGATGAACTTTAGGGACAGAAAGAGAATGAGCTGGTGAAGGATATTTTCCCCAGAATACCTTCCCAATATTCAGTAGTTAGTGACTAAAGGAGTTAAAAGCTTGCAAGCTGTAAAATGAAGAATGAAAGTTCAGGCTAGAAAAGAACAATATTTTTCAAGCTGAACATTTTGTGTATTTTTAAGTTTCAGTTTTCTGTCTGGACTGGCTGTTCACTACCTCTTAGAATCTTCGTAGATAGTACATGTTTGCTATGGGAGGACATACTATCCTTACCGTTAGTTGAATGGTCTCACTTGAAGCGTTGTGGGCAACAGCTCAGTGTTGAGGTGGACACCAGTGATGAGTAGTATGCCTCAAGGAACAGTGTTGGGACCAGCACGGTTTAACATCTTTGTTGGTGACCTGGACAGTGGGGATTGTGCATGCCCTCTGCAAGTTTGTGAACCACACCAAGCTGCGTGGTGCTGTCAACACACTGGAGGGAAAGGATACCATCCATAGGGACTTCGACAGTATCAAGAAGTGGGCCCATGTGAACAACATGCCATTCGAAAAGGCCGAGTACAAGGTTCTGCAGCTGGGTTTGTGTCTAGTCAATGTATGAGTTGTTTGAAGCTGTTCTGTAAATTTGTTTGTTGGGTGTCAGATTTTTTACTGACAATTTGTGGAATACTTCTGCAGTTATCTCAGGTAACTTATTAATACTTGCGAGAGATGCATTTTGACATTCAGTTATTGTTATCAACTCTCTTGAAACAAAGTAAAACATTAAAAGGATTGACAAGAAATTGTGTAGAAAAAGGAAACTTGCACCAAAACTGGTAGTGAATTGGAGACCTAAGGCTGCTTAAGTGACCTTGAAGATAGGAAACATATTTTTTATGATACTGGCTTATGTCTATTCTGAATCATTGTCTTTCAACTACTTATCTGACACTGTGATATATGTACACTTAAAATGACATACTAATGCTTTTTTTTTTATTCCCTTTTCTCTTTAATATGTGATGTTCTACTGAACTGATACACGTGAAGATTGCTGTGTTCACTGTATCCTGGCTTGCTTGTTCTGTGAATTTCTCACCCTCTGTAACATTGTTCTGGGACAAGCATCCTGTGGCATCTGCACATCGGAGGCCTGCTGCTGTTGCTGTGGGGACGAGATGGGGGATGACTGTAACTGCCCATGTGATATGGACTGTGGCATAATGGACGCATGTTGTGAATCTTCAGATTGCTTGGAGATCTGCATGGAATGCTGTGGGATCTGCTTTCCATCCTGAAATACTTATCTTTTCCTAGTTTTTCCTCTTAAAAACTGGAGAAAGCTTTTCTTAAAATACATTTGAAGAAAGACAAGGTAAGATTTTCACACAACCAACTGGTATTGCACTGCTCATTCCTGATATATAAATATTTTTTTTAAGCAATCCTCAAGTCTGTATTCTAACACAAATTGTATAGTTTTGTATGTGAATCTCAAGCTACATTCCAGCTTCTTTTTGGCTTTGCAAATGGAAGATTTTATTGAAACTGAACTATCGGCCTGCTGCTGCAGGTGATATATGACAGCAGAGTTGCCATTTGAATGTAGTGACAGATTTTGGTCAGAGAAGAGACTACAGGGCAAAGCCTTAAGTACTTGTCTTTACCTTCTTCTAATATTTAAATGCTCAAGTGGCTTCATATATAACATTCCTTTACAGGAGTTCTTAAGTTCTTTTTTCAATCTCTTTAGGGGTTGAAAACAGCCTATAATTTTAACCT
This sequence comes from Gallus gallus, assembly GCF_016699485.2. Taxonomy (NCBI): domain Eukaryota; kingdom Metazoa; phylum Chordata; class Aves; order Galliformes; family Phasianidae; genus Gallus; species Gallus gallus. Next base: position 25,920,825 of record NC_052532.1, on the reverse strand, counting down.
AAGTTAAATTCTCAGCACCAGTAATCTACTGTTGATTTTGCTACCGACATCACATTGACAGTGTTTCTTTTGTTTTGACTATCTCATTGGTTTGAGAGAGATTCTTCATATTTTCCATTGTTGGTAATACATGAAGATTTGGCAAACTAAAGTAAATGTAGGTTTTGCCATCTATTAGAATACTAGGTTTTTGTTGCTGTCAGTGAAGACAGAATAAAGAACTTGCATTTTACTTCAGTACTAATATTACTTGAAATGCATTTTTTTAGAAAGAGACGTTGGAAATTTATGTAGACATGAAATATATCCTTACACTAACAAACTAATAGTCTAATAAATCTTTAAAATTTGGCTATAAAAAGGAAATTATCAAAAGTTTACTCGAGAGTCAAAACATAAATGATCCTGTCAGTTTTTGTTGTTTTACAGATAGTGTTGCATAATTTAATATTTATTTCTTCACTGTGTGGGAAATATCCATAGAGGATAGTGCCATTGAAAAACGGTGTAAAGGCTAAATTAATACTGAATCAGTCAAGGAATTCTGTTGTCATATGCAAAAAGAAATTACAGTATTCTTATGTATGTTTTAAGTGTTACTTAAAAAGAAGCTGTGTAGAAAATGGATATTTTAGAAACGTATATCCTTTTGAAAAAGGAATAACATGATCTGAAATGTTTGATAAGTTGGGATTTAGTTGGCAACTTTTTACCTATTACACCGTTAAGGTTTTCTAGTTAATACCTGTTTTTGTCATTGAAACTGTGAAATGAATTTGGTCCAACACATAAAGAAGTTTACGACATTCCCAGATTTAGGGAATAAAGGTACCCATTTCCTTTCCCATTTGCTAGTTTCTCCCCTCTACATCTGCAAACTATTAACTTTTCTGCACAAACCACCTGTACATCTTGACTTCACATAGTGTAACTTTCCTATCTACACTCCAGGTTTTCCATTTGTATATTACTGGATGTACTGGATGTAGTAAACTTGTTAAAAGGTCATCAGTAGCCAATACCTTAGTTCTGTTAAGTGAATTGACCCTTATTGTCTCTTTCCACTGTAGTGAATTCAGTTTATGTAAATGTGACAAACTAAACATTGCAGGAATGTGAAGCTGAGTCAACAAATTGTCTAACATTAACCCAAGCTTCTCCCTGTGAACACTGACTAGTAGTGCTTACTACTGCGAGTTATCACTGAAGGTAAAATAGCCAAATCCTCAACTATAATAGGAAGCTGGGAGGTGCCTTAACATCTGCAGTATTGTGGTATATTCTGGTGCAATGCAGTTTTACTCAGAAGGTGTCTTATCTATTTCTTGATTCATATTTTTTGGTTTTATTTCCCCCTGTATATTGGGCCAGATTCAGATCTATGTTGCATTAACTAAGTACATTTCCATTAATGTCAGAATTTTCCATTGGTGTAGCTCCAGTTAGGGAGCACAAAGGTATTATGGTAATAGGCAGGCTAATAAGCAATCATATAGTTAAATTGATAAATTCCCCGAGCTCAGAATCAGGCCCATGGGGCTCAATTATGACTCCTAAAAGTCTGAACCACATTGGGAAGGGGGAAGAGGTGCATTGGTTGAGTGGCAGTGCCTGGAGGCATTTTGCCTTTGTAAGGCATAATGCCTCTGGGGAAACTGGGGGCATCACGGTGAGCACTGGGACTTGATGCACCTTGGAAAAAGTGTAGACAGTGCTTCACCCATCGGAGGCCTATGGTTGACACAGTGGTGATGGGGACATGTTCTCTGGGGCTAGGTAGCAACACTAGCTGTCCTTCCTTGTGTCCTCATCACAGAGAGGTGAGTTATGGCTGTTTCTTGTCTGTTTGTGCTTCTGGAGGCGGGAAAAAGGACTTCCTGTCTCCTGTCCTTCTGGGATGTCTCTGCCTGAGCAGTTCCCGCTTTGTGTTTGGAAAACTGCACATTTGCATTTGAAGCTTTCAGTGAATACTGGATGTTAGTAAAAATTACTTCTACCACAGGTTAAGGTAGTTTAAAAATGTAAATGTCAATCCAGGGAGTCTTTTTTCTATGTAAAAATTCATACAGTTTACATAAGCCTTGTTTCTACTTACAGGAACTCAGATATTGTTTTGCTTAACTGAAATTATGAGATCCTGAGAAATGTATTTACTATTAAGAATTTATTTCCAGTTCTGTTAAAATACAAATTCTAGATACGAGAGCTCTGTTTATACATACATGCACGTGTACAAACACTCCTACACATGTGTACACATACACGCATATACATTACTTTTTCCCACTTCCTTTGTGAAATACTAAGAACTGAAAATGCTGTGTTTGTTTACCCTTACAGTGATTAGAAATAGCAAAGTATTACAGACAATTAAAAAAAAAATGAAACGTGGGATTTGTTTGTCATTTAAATGTAATCTGCTACTATTCGTCATAGAGATATTAGCACTTTTGTAAAATGTATCTTCGTAGCAGAGAATGTTAGTATGTAGTTTAAGGACTTTCTTTCTGTATTTATATTATTAAATTCTGTTTTGTAATTTTCACTCCATAGGCAATCTTATAAGCACCTTGTGTAATTAAAACAAGCAGAATTAGAAGGAGACAAATGTGAAAATATAGTTTAAGTAAAGTTAAAACATCAGAACTTAACTGTGTTTTATAACAGTTCTTGTGAAACTGTACAGTGTTTCAGTATATAGCTCTGCAAACTGGCCCATTTGAAAAAATGGTAACTTGCTTTTTGTATTTTATATTAACTGGATGTGCTATTCTCAAACACTATTTTGAAATAAAGATCTTTATTTTGAAACTTTGGGATATCTTCTGCTGAGTTATTGTTCTGAATAATAATTTTGTGTCTTATTTGTGCTTTTTCTGTTACAGCATTTGTTGAAGGCTTTGGCCTTCAAGTGCTTTGCACAGAGGGGTTGCTCATCTACACTTCGCACAGTGTAGATGAGCAGTCTTACAGGTGGATCTGTAACAGCTTGGGTGTTGGGTGGGTAACAGCATGACACTCCATGATACAGAACAGCAGTGGAACAGTTTATCATTAAGGGGCTACATTTATGTCTTAGTGTAATTAATAAATTAAATAGAACTCCAGTAATTACTAAATTTGATCAAAATGAGAATTATTTAAATACAGGCGCTGCAACAGTATTTGGTTTTCTAAAAACAAGCTGAATGTTTGGTTGGTTCATGTCAGTGTAAATAGATAATGATGAAGTGGCCTCTGTGGGCTATGAAATGGAAGGTTTATATATAATACCACTACTTTAAATTGAGGAAAATTTTTAAAATCAGTTTGTTTAAACTCAGATGGAGTAGACCATCTCATGTGTGACTTAAGCAGGTATTTCTTCATGTGGCTTAAGAGGATGAGAACAGGTTTATGCTACTTTAAAACTGCAGAAACAGTACTCATTTGCACTAATCTTCATACATCTGTTTTAAAGTCATTGAATGTTCTACTGTGTCTGTGTACACATGGGTTCTCAGAGGGTCTAAAATGAAAATACGTCTCTTAGAGATGTTTTCACAGGTAGCATGAGACAGAAATTCTGTGCTTGGGTGTATACCATAAGTTCTTGGTATTGAGACTATGCTGGAAACTTCTCATAGTAAATAATTGGACAAGTAGCACCACTTGAGACTTGCTGCAGTGTTATAGCCACTAGAACACTGTCTATAACACCTAATATTCCCTCCAGCTCTTCCCACAAAAAAAGGCTTTTATGAAAAGGGATCGTGATCAGCAGCGTAATGGAGCTTTTGAATGGTTCTATTTCAGCTACAGTACTCATGCTAAGAACTGCATGTTAAGTATGGTGAATCCTTCGGTGTAGTCTCTGAATGAAAAGCTTTTATCCCTGTTGCTGTTTTTTTAATCTTAATGGTTGCAATAAATGATGTGTATTCTTTGAGAACATTGCCATTTATATTGCTGTATTTCCACAGAAAAGCTCCTTTTATCAGCAGCCTAGTAACCTTGTGCAACACAATGTTGGTATCTGAAATCTTACTCTTAGACCCAGAATTAAATAAAAGATTTGAGAAATATATCTGTTTTCTTCTCTCTGTCTCTTGTTCTATGTGTGGATATGTACACCACATGTTGAAGGACTTAATGTTGATAGTGACAACAAAAGCTTTAGGCATTAATCTTACAGTATTATTTATAATCTTCTAAACCTTCTGCGAGTTTTCACTTACGAAGAGAACAATTCAACTTTACCTCAATTTTAGCATCAGGATATTGAAAAAGATCAATAAAAATAATACCCTGCACCCACTTCTGTGATGACCTCGTTCACTGTACTCAGTAAACTCAAATGTGGAGTTGATTGCTTCTACAGAATTCAACCTTCTCATAAGCACACGCTTATGCTATTTACCAATGATTTGATGCTAGTGACATAAAAGGATGGCCTTCCCCTCCTTCACAAACCTCTGATGTGATGGCCTATTTCTACTCTATATGGAATGTGAGAAATTTCTCTGAATTACCATTCTGCAAAACAGCAGGTGTTGAGTTTGATTAGGTGGTCTTAAGCTCTGTATAGGTTTTAGTATATCAGCTCACCTCTCTTGAAAATAATTTAATAGAACACTAGATACAATCCAGGTTGCCTCTTTTATGTATATATATTATAGCAATTGTTGTACATTACCATTCAGTACTCATAAAAATGTGATGTTAGATGAAAGATTGTATAGTACCTTTTTATACCTTTAATAGTATCTTAACTAATTTTCATTCTGATATGCATATGCTGTTTTAACTGACAAAATACTCCACTGTAATTGAAGCTCTTTATATCATCTCAGTGGTATGTAATTGGTGCCCAAGCACTATACAATTCCTCTTCAATCAGTGGCGTAAGCTTCTGCAATTTCTCTCATCTCCAAGTTGTTGCAAGAGTGACCACACAGTGAATATGCTGTACTCCAGTTTGTATGCCTCTCATATTACCAACTTCCTTTCACAGTAACTGTTTGTTTCTTTAACTTAATCACACTCTGTTTTTTGTTGTTGTGTATTTATTTTTTTAAAATATCATTTTTATTCAAAGAAGAGAAGAGAAAGGACGTTAATGAGATGGTAGGAAGATATTACGTTGTAAGTTACTTCTTTATTTTCTCTGTGTTCACTGCTATGCACAACTCCTAATCAAAGACTTGGGAAAGTGTTATGTTTGGAAATTTGTAATATATTGAAGTTACTGCAGTTGATGTGTTTTACTTTCGTTTATATGAACCTCAAAATACGTTAATTCTGCCTTGCTCACTGAAATAAGGAACTGAAAGTTCTGTTAGCTGAGATGTACTCTGCAGTCTTGCAAACCGACAGTCTTCAAAATAGTTGTCCTCCTAAGAATAAGACCAGTACATTATTTTAAAATTAATAGATTTTGCAGTGTCATACAAGCTTTTAGAGTCTGTGCTGCTTTCAGTTACTGAAGACTAATAAGAACATGCTTGGAAATATACTAAGCACCATGGGTTTGCTTTCCTCCCTAGGAAATCTAGCTCCATTTGTCTGTTTCTTCTGTGATGAGGAGACACCTTGATTACATATTTAATGTAGACTAACAGCGATGGTTTAGAATCCATGATAACTTCAAGGTCATTATGAGTGGTGTGTGAAGGATAGAGGGAAACACTGCACAAGTATTACACTACTGTTGACAACTGCTGTCTGTGCGTCAGTAATCTGCTTTGCAGCTAGCATGCTTTCATAAGGTTAAGTATAAAAAGAAAATTAAGGTATCCATGACTGAAATTTTATATTCCGTCCTGTTTCTTCAGAAAGAATAATTAAACTTATTTACACAATTACATTTTAGTAAACTATTAACACCAGCTTAACTGTAACACATATTCTGGTGAATGTACATTAAACAGCAATCCAAATGCAATTTAGCTGCTGAAGGCATTATTTTCTATCTAATTATTCATAAATTAATGAATAAAATTAAATTCCAATCACTGAAAAAAAATGAAGCAGTGGTGAGAATCAGAACTACAGATTAGTTAAAGCTATGCAATGCATAACAGAATTAAAGCTTTCTTTTATTCAAATTCAATGCTTAAAAAAGAACAAATCCATCATCTTGAAATTTGACTTGTAGCTTGACATTAAAAATAATATGAGTAGAATTTTCAGTGGGGTAAGCACAAAACTAGTTCAAGTAGTGTCACTCTCAATTAATGTACTCAGGTGGTGTGCCCATTAAAATTCCCACTTGTGGGTTCAGCTCTCTATGCAAATGGGGTCATTACCTGGAGAATTTAATTGGGTATGACACTGGGAGTAGGAATTTTCCTTTCAAAATAAACCTACTTGCACACATTTTTACTAGAAATTTGATTGTTACATATACTTCATATTGTTTGGCTCTATAAATATTTACCAAAATTGAGGATGTCTTCACTTATTTATTTTTTTACAGGGGATTCATAATGTATCAAAATGATTTTTAAATCATTCCATGTATTGCGTATGCAAGTCTTGTTACAAAGACCTGTGGTGAAAATGCATTTTGGGTGTTAAATTGATATTTTTACGTGTTTCACATCCTTTTAAAGCTCACATTAATTTTTATAGCATCTGAAACTAGAACTGTAGTATTTTTATAGTATACGTATGTGTTACTGAAAACAGATTATATAATACTGAACTTGTATCTCAGACATCATTTGGGACGGACAAAAATATATTGTGTTTCTGAGTAATACCATCTTCTAACTTTTGCTGCAAATTACTTTGCAGAATCACTTTTGTAAAGAAGGCTAATACTGCAAGACATTAATTCCAAAATGCACACATAAATACTGAGGAAATGAAAATGTATGTGGCTGAAAGGAACTTCTAGAGAACTTGGAGTTCTGCAGTTTAAGCTGAAAGAGTGTCTATGAACGTATTCTTGAAAACCTCCAGTGAAGGGAGTTTTGGGCACTGTAGAGACAGTTGGCACTAGCACTACAGTAGTCGTTAGAGAAATAAAGCTTTTTTCTAAGATCCCATTTAATCTTCTTTCTGTAAGGCTGGCGTATCCATGTTCTATTCCCAGTGGATGTGTAGAACAATCACCATTCTCTTGTCATAACCTTTCCTATATTAACCTTTCGTATAATTTGTGTACTCCTGCCTAATTTACTCAGTCCAAAGAAATCCACTCTAATTTCTTCAACCTTTCTTCTTAAGTACAACATTTCAGTACAACATCCATTTCAAGCATTCTATACTGTATGATTTATGCTTCTCATTTCAAAGTATCACAAGACTGAGAGAACAACTCATGCAAGGACTTCTCTGGAAATAAGAAGCTTAGATGTTGCACACAGAATTGAGGTGAGAAATACATTTGTGTCAATAACATTCATAGATTTCTGCAGCAAGAACATTGACGATACTTCAGTTCCACCTTCTCTAAATGAAACAGTTGAGAAAATCAACGTTGAGCAATACAGAAAAGATTTTATTGGGATTTGTAGAAAATTTTCTAAAATTTCCAGGATGAATGTTTGAATTGCTGTCTTAACAAACGAAAAGAGAAACTGGATCTAACATGTCATTAAAGCTTATCCTCATTTGTTGATTCTGTGTTTTTCACCATTTCAGCTTTCAGTGTCTTTTTCCTAACCAATGTCCTCTATGTTTTCACTGAATGGCCCTGTCCAGTTCTATTGATTCTCATTGCTTCTTTGATGAATAATGCATACTAACCTATGAAGAAAAAAAACCCAAACCCCTCATACTGAAGCTTGTTGTTTTCTTTATTAGTGGAGATTGCTACAATACTCTTCATATTAAAAAATGGGAATTAGGAGAATTTGGAGAAATCTGATTTAATTCTTTGGGAATATCATTGGAAACTTTTTTTCTCGAAATAATTAAAAATTAAAGTATAGGAAAGGTACTAATGCATGTCAGCATAGTTTTATGGGAAATAGGTCTTGACTGTTATTAACAAATGTGATCAACAGTTTGGCAGATAAAATAATCATATAACTGTAATATGCTTGAGTTCTTATGACATCTGACTTAGGATTCATATGACATCCTGATTTGCAAGATTATGCTGTAATACATACATATGCTATAGACTGAAAATGAGTTAACTGCTGGGTCTCAAGAAGTAGTTGTCAGATGAAATAATTGTTAAACTGGTGATTTTAGATAAATTCTGCAAAGATTGGTACTGTGCCTGGCACTATTCAGCATTTTCATCAGTGATCTGGAAAATTTTCCAGCAAGATTTGTGGTTAGATATGTACTGTGTTATAAGATGCTCATTTACAGCAATTTAGGTGTCATAGGTGGGATGTATTCTGAGAATCTTCTTTCCACACTAAGACAGACAAAGGAAATATTTTCTATTTTCTTCAAAGAAGGAAGATTTTGAAACACTTTGAATGAACAATGGTTTTCAGTTGAAACGGTGTGGCCTTTCTTGATGACCTTTACATTTTTAAATGGGCAATGCAGTAAGAGAGAGCGAGGAAGCGTGTCTGCTCAGGAAACCAGTTTCTTTTTGTGTTTTGAAAAATACCAACAGTCTGAAATAGACCCCACAGAAATGATTCAGAGTAATAAAATTGCTTTATAAGGAGAGAACTACAGAGCTTAATCTAGTCAGTTTATCAAACAGAAGACTGAGATGGGACATCATTAAACTGTACCAGCGTATTCACTGGCAAAAATTACTTTGTTCTGAAGTTTTTTTTTTATTCTGCCAGAGAGGTGCAGAATGCACTGAAATCATAAGGCAAAGAAATATTGGTGTCCAATTTCTTATCTGATTATATCTGTGAATATAGTAATCGGTAGAACAAATTATTTAGCCAGCATTTGATTACATACCTCCTGATAATCTCAGCTCAAACCCGAATGCTTTTCTGGAAGATACCCTGGAAAGTCTGTGTGTATGCATACGTAGATATTTATGTACACACAGATATTTATGTACACACTTACATACGACTTAAAGAGAAAATGTAATATATATGGGCACGCACGTGCACATACACATACACACATGCCTCTTATGTTATTCTGTTGGCCCATGACATCGGAAGCAGATGGTGGTGGTACAGCAGTAGAGGCTGAACCTTCCTGCTGATGTTACATTTTAATGCTGTGTGACAGATGGCAGCAGAGGGGCAGTCTGACAAAATGGCATCTGACGTGGAAGTACATGTGAAGCAAAGGTGTGTTGTTGAATTCCTCTGTGCAGAAAAAATGGCACCCATTGACATTTATTGATGTTTGCTGAACTCTATAGAGACAAAATAGTGGACGTGAGCACAGTGAAGAGGTGGGTGGTGCAATTTGGCAGTGGAGACAGTGACATGAAAGACAAGCCTCGTTCCAGACAGCTGTGTACAGCTGTCACACTGCAAAATGAAGAGTATCTCCATAAGCTCATCTGTGAAAATTGGCTAATAGTGGTGACCATGCTGGAAAAATAGTGTTTGTTGCTGAGGGATTCCCTCTATCAAATATTGTTATTTTGTTCTTTGTATCTGTTGCAGTTTCCACAGAAACAAATAGGAAGCATTACTTTTGGAATGACCTACATTTGTAATCAGTAAGTGTTGAACTGGCTGGAATTTAATTTCCATTCATACTGGAGAGGTTAGATGATGGGCAGACCTTACAGCTCTCTATAGCTGCCTGAAAGGAGGTTGTAGGGAGGTGGGGTTTGGCCTCTTCTCCCAAGTAACATTGATAGGACATGAGGAAATGGCCTCAAGTCACGCCAGGGGAGGTTCAGGTCAGGTATAAGGAAAGGATATAAGAAAATATAAGGATATAAGAAAGAGTGGTTGGGCACTGGAAAAGGAAGTGGTGCACTGTTCCTGGAGGTGTTCAAGAAATGATTAGATACGGCACCAAGGGACATGGTTTAGTGGGCAACATTGGTGGTAGGTGGATGGTTTGACTAGGTGACCTTGGAGGTCTTTTCCAACCTTGATGATTCTGTGTTTCTATGTGGTACTCACGTATTTGTTGTCTAACAGTGCTAAGCATTGTTTTAATCATTTGAATGGGTAGAGAATTTCATCAAACAGTAGAAAGAATAGGAAGAAATGTTCTTCCATAAGTTTATCATTGGCATATTATCTCTTTATTTTCTAGATCTTTAATAAAAGTACCAGAATTCCAGACTATTTATTACACCTTTATTCAGAGATAGATAAAATCTAAGAGGAAGTGATGTTTATTGCTCCATGCTGTGCAAGTTTGATAAAGCAGGGACAGGTCCTCTGAATCTCCAAGACAGGTTGCTCCTTGACTGGCCTTCCAGAACAGTTTCTGCAACATCCCTGTGGGTTATTTGTTCATTTTCTTTTTCCTTCTTTACTTCCTTTCACTTAACTTACTTTACTGGTAAGGGCATGACAAGTACCAGCATGTGTCTAATCTATGGAACAGGTTTGATTTTTTTTTGCTAGAGTGGATTCTCCTTAACAGAAAGATGTATGTCCTCCACAGTAGTGGTCTGGGATAACATAGCAGTCATAGATGTTTTCAATACCAACATTCAAATACGGTGAATGTAGGTTATGTTCTGGACTAATAATTCAAATAAAGATTAATTTCTATTGAAAAAAAAAGAAAAAAAAAGGAAGACATTAAATGTTAATTTCAAGGGCAAAGCTAATCTGAAGTCCCAAAGAAAATACTTTAGATTAGATGAATTACCTGTAAAACAAACATCATAGATAAAAAGTGAATTTACTTAATATAAAAAAGTTAATAAAATGGGCTGTGAAAGCAAGATGAGCAGCATTGTTAAGATAAATAGTCCACTCTCACTGAAATGAAGCATGAAAGTTCATCTATGATACAGAAGTTCAGGGAAAATTTGCAAGACAAAATGCAATCTGCTGTCCACTGGGATTGGTGTGTTGTGAGCTGTCAGTAGACTAATCATAACCATTACAAATCTACTCTGAAATGTTAAAATAGGAAAAAACAAAGCAAAACAAAACAAAACAAAAAAAACAGAGCTAGAAGGTCTGATTCCTATAGGCTGATGAAAAGAATTGGGTGCTGGCTTTTTTTGTGTGTGTGTTAACATAACACATGTTGCAATGCAGAAAATTACAGAGCAGGTGGAAGATCAGGAGTGCATAGAAACTTTGAGCATGTTTCACTTCCCTGCTCCTTAGTTAGGGGTTAATGCAACACTGCTAAATTGATTCTGCCAGATTTTTCTATTCCCCTAATCCAGGAGAAATGTAACTCACAAACTATACCTTATTTGTTTCTTTGCTTTTTTGTTTGCTTTCCTCATGCTGCTTCTTCACTTATATGTTGCTCCGGAGTTACTCAAATAATAAATGGAATATTGATCCCTATGGAAATCATTAGTTTGTTACACTATTAGATTGTTACACTATGTTTTGAGGGTTATGGAAATTTTCCGAAATAGAAAAATCATTTTCTTGCTATTCTTAGTGTGAAAGTGCCTTAATATTCCACTGTGATATATATGCTTGTGTTTTTGTTTGTCCGTTTCCTTATCCCTTAGTAATATAATTTAAACATATTGGCCCCGGTTAAACCAAATGAAAAATGAGAGCAATTAAAAAAACATAACAAAGAAAAGTGCATAGAGGACAGTGAGGCATATTATTACCCCAGTGATGAGGAACTTGCAGAATTTGCTCAGCTCTTATTAGAGCTGTTAGAGAGACCACACAAGGATTCTAGAAATGTGTAATTGTACAAAAAATCGGCTGCTGAAACTCACACTGTGTTAAACATAAGGGAATTAAGCTGACAGGTGCGAATCATACAACTGGAAAGAAGCAAGTTTTCTTTAATTCTACTACTCATGGAACAAACTGTTTTCTGTGATTTAAGCCCGATCCCCATAAATGTGAATAGTTTGAATTGCTTTCAAAATAAATCCTAGTTCTTTGACTCCTGTTCTGCAATGCTTGCTTGATGGTATTCCCCACTAATCAAGCTTTTTTTCCCACCGGATAGTTTTCTAAAACAGTTGTTCCAGGACAGCCTTCAGGTAGCAAACTAGAAAGAGCTAAGAAGATAACTTGATAAAAGGCTAAGGGAAAAACTTCCGTAGGTTTAAAAAAGAAGCTGTATTTCTATTAGGGTATGTTTTTATTTATTTTCTTTTTTACTAATACCAGTTTTTGACTCCAGGCTAAATTTTAAAAATTAGTCCCATATGTAGTACTGAAGCAACTTTTTGCAACAAAAAAAATTCTAATGAAAAAATAAATAATGTACTGCATAATTGTGTACCCAGTTAGCATTAATAAAGCATCATGTGTGCAATTTTTCGAACTAAAAGTAGCGCTGTGGTTGTCACGTATTACTGTACACATAGTTTGATTGTCGCAGAGTAGACATCTGCCAGAAACATTTCAGTTTAGCATGATGAGCATACCGTAACCCTGTCAAAAATCCCATAACAATGCTGAAGTGTTGCTTTGAATATGGGTTGAAAAACAGAAATAAGTGTATTGAAGAAGGTTTTCAAATTCTCTCCGAATCCAGTCATTACTGGTGCAGTGGCCAGGCATGTAGGAATGCTGCTGCTCCATGGGGGATTCCTGGGAAGTGAACATTACTTAGTTAATCAGGGTAGTGAAAGAAAAGACACTGTTATAGATGGTAGGTGCTCCAAGAAGGCTCTCAGCCCCGCAGCAAGGATGCGAGCACACTAAGGGCATGCCATTTACACAACAGTGTAAAGATTTTTGTAGTATCATTGTTGAAGACTCCTCTTAAAAGTAAAATGGCGAGGGTATAATTTGTTTGTTTGTGATGTCTTCTGCGGTGATGTTATTCTAGATGCCTAATTTTTTACGAACTATATATGGAACACTGTGAACAGTGCTGCTTGGTTTAATATACTCGAATCCTTTTTTTCTGAGTTATTTGGGCCCAGTTCTGAGTTCAATAGAAGACACAGTCTGGGAAAGCACATGCTGTCCAGAGGCTTAATGGCAATTCTCTAGGATCCTGACATTTCAAGAAATAGCGTATCAAGAATGGTAAGTACTCTTACATCTTTGATAAAAGATTTCTCAATGTGGTATGTGGCTTAAATAAATGTAGGCTATCTCACTTTTTTTCTCAGGTTACATCTGTTTGTATTTTCAGCAGAAGCCAAAGGAGTTCCTGCACATTTCAAACAGAAGATAATATATGATCCTGGGATGTATCTTCATAGGCCCACTGCCCACCTGTATGAGTATTTTTATAGTCTTCAGGTAAACACTAGTATCAAAGATAGGTTATCAATGTGTACTCTTTTTTAATAGAATTACTTGCTCATATGTAGGTACAATTACTGTAAATGATTGTGTCCTGATATTAAATGCTGAATAATAAACATGCATTGTTTGGTCTACTATAATTTTCTGTAGTTAAGGAATTTCAAAAACTCTGTAAGTCCAACAGCAGCGTGTCTGTGCTTTATGCCACATGAACTTCTGCCTTTGCTTATTTAAGTAAAAAGCTTGAACTACTGAAATCAATATTGAACAGGGGAACCTGTCTGTCTCTCTTTTCCCTTCTCAGAAAGGGAATCTGAGAAGTGATAGCTTGCAAATCCAGAAAATATGTTCCAAGACAGGCAAAGGGAGAATTCCCCAAGTCAGACTTGGTCAAAGTTCCTTCAGAGAACTTTGGTGAGATAGCTGGAAAAGGCCCCGTTCTGTAAAATTTCCTTTCAACATCTACAATCACTGAACTTACTTCTATAAATTGTATCACTATTTGATAGCAAATACTAACATTTAAACACAGAGCTGGATTTCTATAGATACGTGTTGTAACTCTAAATAACTATTCTTACTTGGATTTGTCACGGAGCGCTCCTCCTGTCCTCAACCTCCTAATTTCACCTGGCTGTTATGCATAAGGCCTTGCTCAGGACTGGTGCCACTGTCCTGCTAAATACCATGACTAGGGGTCAATCATCTTACCACACAAGCAGTGAGCACCCTTGGGAGACCCTTCAGCTCTAATCCTAGTAAGGCTGCATGTGACCTCCCGAGTTCCTTCTAAATACTATGAAGCTTGACTGACTATAGTCTCAAGGTGAGTTATGTGGAATAACTCACCAGAGGTAACTTACGTAACCAGAGGTGACTTACGTTTAAAAATCCACCTCTTGAGAGAAGGTAAAAGCTCAAGGGTGGAATGCATTGGATAATCCATTCAGTGATAGTTCCCTAAGCAATGTGACCTGAGACCTTAGCTGTTAACAAACACTGTAGCAAACACCAGAGGAGCTCGGTGTACTGACTATAAGAAAAAAACAACACGGAGTGTGGAGCAGAGTAGAGGTCCCATGGCCAAACTCAGTGATCATCCTGTAAGAATGATACTACTTGATTCTACTGAAACTAATAAACTATTCTGTTTTCCTTAGCCAACCCTGAGCCAGCAGTTTTCCACCTTTCTGTCAAAAACATTTTTTGAGTAAACATTGCAAGACAAAAGTATGTTTGACTAGAGTCACTCAAGCTCCATCTGAAGGTAAGAAAGTAGTATAAAGTGGCTTAAGAGTGAAGGAATTTTGGGGAGTGGAATCATCTCCTTGGGTGTGGCCAAATTCCTTAAGGCTGGTTGTGAGAGCCCATTCAAACATAATAGACAAATTGGGCAGTGAACTGTTTGTGAATCCGTTACCTTGTTAGATCATATATTGAATGCGACCACACTAATAGTGCTGATGTGGGTATCACTCAGTATCGAAGCTCAGCTGTACCCAGACCCTCTGATATCTGAGGACAAGCTGGAATACAAGTAGATTTATTTTCTACCAAACTTCTCTGCCCTTTTCCTGCAATGGGAGTGCTTATGGTTCACATCTTCTGTTGTGCTTTTGTGAATAGCTCAATGTACCAAATGACTGACAAGACACCCTACTCTGCTACAGCTGAATTAGGGCTGATACACATGTTACACACAGCGCTGCCTGACAAATTGAATCAGCTGCTCTAAGTGATTTTGCCTGTTTCAGAGTGCTGGGAAACTCAAAGGGCATCAAGTCAAATTACACATTGATCGCAGTTTGCCCTGTAGCTTTTGCACACAGAAGGAATCACATACTACACTTAGAAGATTAGTGGAAGAGACTGCAACAGGGGAATATCACATACAAGGATGTAGAAGTTGAACTTCTCTGGATGGTAGTAACATCAGAAGCCTAGCCAGCCAGGAAAGAGCAAAATGTATGCTGATGTGAGCTTCGTAAATGA
Organism: Gallus gallus; assembly: GCF_016699485.2. Lineage (NCBI taxonomy): Eukaryota > Metazoa > Chordata > Aves > Galliformes > Phasianidae > Gallus > Gallus gallus. Next base: position 25,905,565 of record NC_052532.1, on the reverse strand, counting down.
TGCAGTTAAGACATATAGAATTCATCATCCCTCCCCTAGACCTTATAATTCCAATTTAGTCATAGCGTAATTCCTGTTTGGTTTAGAGTTATTTTTCCTTCTTCAAAACAAAACCAAAACAAAAAACAAACAACAAAACAAAGCAACCCATAATGTCAGAGAACTACAACTTAGAGCAATGTCTCAATTTGTTTCATACTGAAATGCAGATGCATATGTACTTATATTTATGGACTTCTGTATGTTAGAATATTATCTATGGAGATCACTGATCCTATGGAGATCACTGATCTACTACTGTATGATCACCAAATATCCAGAGTTTGGATGACATACCAGTAGTTTGGTGCCTGACAACACAATTTTTGTTTTCAGGCTTTTCTTTGGAATCACAAAGGCTAAGTGCTTATTTAAACGGCGGTAACAAAACAACTTCTTTAAAAAGTCATGCAAATGATTATTATACAAACTGTTTATTCCAGTGGATGACATTTAAGAGACAGTGCAAGATACTGCATGATTTGCAAAGAAGCGCCAACCACCAGTGCAAAGGCTTATCTTTATTTTATTTGCAATGCTTGCACTAACTGAGGCCTGCTCTTTTTCCTTGGTATGCTAATGAGCAAATTTTGCACCAACTGGCCGTATGCTACTCAGAGGAGCATCATCGTGAAGTATTGCTAAAATAAATTCAATAAACCTGTGTGTACTGGATGTTAAGTTACTGATCAGTAATACATGAGAAGTTGAATCAGGTTTAGTATAGATGGTTGTGGTTCTGCTTTTCTGAATGGTACTCTGAGCTATTTAGTCCATCAAATAATCCTGAAGATTTCTAATTCTTTCTGTTTCCAGGTAATTTTTTGTTTCTTCTATGTTTTCTTACTGTTCATTATTAAAAGCATGATTATATTTATGTATTTATTTTCAGTTTGGCTTTTATTTCTGAGAAACTAGTCTATTCTTGATGTCTCTTACAGTTGTGGACCTAGTAATCATTGCGCATGTACAAACACGAAGGGTTGCTTCCTGTGACATCCTGTTTTGAAAACATTTAATTCTCGCATATAATGTTTTCTAGTCAATGACAATAAACACCTAGTGAAGAATACACCGATTCAAAATTGTCTTACATAATTTCTGATCTATTTTTTTTGTTTGATATTTGTTTGTTTCAGTGAGTTTCTTCCTGAGAAGTAAATGAAAAATGTCTGTTTAGTAGTTTTTATCACCAGATACAGAGATCGTCTCCAAGTATTGGATTCAAGAGCCAATTCTTTTGACTGGACTTAAAAATCTACTTTGTTGTTCAGTGCCTTTTGCATTTTTTTTCCCCAGATTTCATGATTTCAAATTAACCATGATGGTATTTGAGTTTTCTGGGAATTTCTACACTGTGATGCATGTTGTGAACAGTTTTTTTCTAGTTCTGCTTCTGGGCTGCCTCTGATCTTTGTAATGTGCAGAGCAGTGTTCTCTTCCCTAGGCACTTCTTGCATCATTTCTTAACTTGTTCTGCTCCTAGTACCTTGTGGAGCTTTGCAAAAGAATCATTCACAATGATTTCTAAACTTTTCTGCTAAACTGCAGGAAAACATTTCCAAAGAATCTACAAAGATGAAGAATTAGGAACACTTGGCTTTTAAAAGCTCAAAATGAAGAAAAAATGAAGATCTCACAGTCATTGAAAAATCCTTTCCCCTTGACCTGCAAAACCCAACAAATAAATACAACTTTTACCTATTACAAATGCAGCATTCTTCTCTAGGAACTACTTTGCTTGGAATTGTATTAAGATCAGAATGAGTAAATGAAAAGTCTTGGACCAAAGCCAAACACTTGTCCATAGATTTAATCATTTCAAAACCTGAATATCTTTTCCTTCTTCCCCCTTTCTGCCAGCCACCATCTTTCATACAAAGCAAATGTACATTAGAAGTCATTATCGTTCTCTCTGAAACAAAATAAGGTTTTTTGTGTTTTGTTTTTTTTTTTTTTAATGAATTCCCTATTACTTTTTTCTATAATTTCAGGTATTAGTACTATACGAAGTGCTGAAATCGATCCTCTCTAAATTTATTGGGACTGTGCTCTCTGCCACTAATCCCAGCTGTGAATGCTGGAGTGAGTGTGGTCCAGGCAACTGGCCTCCTCGTGTAGCTTACATCATGTCCTACCAGCTGGCACTGGGAGAAAACCTTCTAAATCTTACCTACTCCCTCTTCAGCTTCCTTGATACAGCTGCTTATAAATATTTGCTTTTTATTGCCCTATAATTACATATTCTACCTAATTATGGCTTGAGCAAGACAAGGAAGAGATACACAAAAAGTTCATCAAAGAGAGAATGTTTGATCTTAAACAGTATCTTACTAGCAAACGTGAATCTTGAAATGTTAGAATCATGTACTTAAGGACACAAAAGACCATCCATGTACAGAAGCTTATATGCCTATGTCTGTCTACACTAGCTTGATCATAAAATTGTTATTCACTTGGTTTTCTGCTTAAGGCAAAGTGTTTTTTTTTTTTTTTTTTTTTTTTTTTTTTTTTTTTTTTTTACTAAAAGTGAAATAAGTAGATCATAATACCAAACTTGCAACTTTCTTTGCTATGTTGTACAGGGTTGTGCTTACCTACTAGACTGTCTTAGCTGTGTAGGGTCAAGTTGGCTGATGTTTCCAGAAGCACTTTTAGCTTGCTGCTTTTTTCTTCTGAATTCTCAGGATGAATATTTACATATTGAAGTACTGTAAGAGATGGCCAATATAAGAATCAATCAAAATCTGGGAAATTGCCCCAGTTCTCCCTTGATTTCACTGGTGATTTTAACAGGAAGATTGGTGCTATTTTGAAAACAGGAAAATTACAAGACTTCTGAGGCTACCATGTATGCTTTTTACCATTAAAAAAAAAAAAAAAATCACTTTGCCCACAGAAGGTTTAACATTGATTTTGATGTTGCTTTTTCCAGTGTAACTTGGCTACGCCTCTCTATCTTATTTGTCCTTATTTATTTATTTATTTATTTATTTATTTTTCATCTGCCTTTCTCATACTGTGAGGTCCTCTGGCCTGTCTTTTTCATTGGCAGTTCATGAGTGTATCTTGTCCATTTGTACAAAGCTTCTACCTTTATCCTTTCATCACAGCATGGCTAGTCAGTCAGTCTCTCCAGCTGGAGTTAACTAGAACTTGGGGTACATTTCCAGCTGAAGGACAAAACTGTTTTTCCTGCAACCTGTATTTCAACAATGAGCAAGAGAAGTTTTGTAGTCAACATTAAATAAAAACACATGGTTTCCTGCAGCTGGAGTCTTAATCTTGCAGTCGGTTTCCCACAGTCAGTGCTGCCAGTGGCAGCCTTTAAAGCTGGTGGTACTGCAACCGTTGGCTTTGGAACTGCAAAACTCTCTTTTCAGGTAAACTTGAGTTAATGGCTGCAAAAAGTACAAAGCTGCAAAAAGAGTAGGAACTTTTTCATCTTCTTACTTTTGGAAGAGCTTCTGGGATATCAGTGTTGTTTCGTAGGAGTCCACTGTTTATGCACAGAGGCAGAAAAACACCCTAAGCTTTATTTAGCAGCATTGTTCTCCATTTAATTAGATCTTACATCCCTCCCTCCTTGAACATCTTTCTTTCTGGAATTAACAGTTCTCTAATAGTGGAGTTAAAAAGTCTGCAAAAATTACTCTAATCTTGTTGTTTTAAAAGCTGCCATTTTGGTGTTCCCTTCCTACATTTCTCGTGTGGAAGGTGCCAAAATCTTAAATCCTCATCTGAAAATGTTATTAATCTGTCACTTTTTTTTCTCTTGACTCACATTTCAAAGAGATCTGCTTCTTTTTATCAACCTGTCTGCCTTCCCATTACAATTTTACATTATGATATTGAAGCAGTCTTTGATCGTTTTGTAGTTTGCGTAGGTCCTTGTGTAATATGTTCACTTGCTTGTCTCGTAGCATGTTCACTTGCTTGTCTAGAACACTGCATGTCAGTAAGACAACCTGCACGAGCCTAATCTCATCTGCCTCATTTTTTTTTGAATAGCTGGCATATTTTGTCTGATGTGCTATATAAATTGTCTGAGTGTTTGGCTGAGCCCTTTTTGATAATTAATATATTATTCACCAGGGATTTTCATGAACGTGTTTCCTCCAACTTTCTGTTCTTTCTTTTTCTGAATAACGAGAATTGCATCTGCGCAGGGTACTGTCACTACGTCTTTCTAGTTGTGCCCAACTCCCTTCACCAACTTGATTTTATCACGTCTGTGGGTCGTTTGATCTTTGCTATGCTAATGAAAGTAACCACACAGTAGTGAAAATTATTTTCCTGTTGTCCACAATTCTTTTCCTGTTGTCATAAAATCAGTCAACAATGACTGTTATGCTATAGATCTTTTGAAACTGAAAATGTGTTTGTTATTTTGGCAGAGGTAAATTACGTCTTCATTGTGAAATGACAAAGGTAAAAGAGAGAGGCACAAGTGTGAGTGAGGGTGACGGTTATTTCTCCCTGTTTGTGGGTGACTACAAAGGATTCTCTCCTCACAGCACCCACTAAACTGAGCTGTAGTGGTTGAAGCCTGGTAAGTTTATTCCTGATCATGCAGAATGATGATGTGGGACTTGATTTTTATCAGAAATGCTTATAGAGTAAACTCATGTGAATCTGTGTAAGTGTTCAGGAAGAAATTAAGGGTAACAGAAATGTAGTCAAAAAGGAAAAACATTACAAATTCCTGTGAAAAAAAATTATGAATAATTGCTTTATTTTTACCTCTCTCCCCCCCCCCCCCCCTCTTTTTTTTTTTTTTAATCTTTGACTTGCAAAAAGGAAGGACAGGATTTTTTGTTACTGCTGTAATACTTGAGCTACTAATGGGAAATGGGGAACAGCCAGCGAAGTTCCTGTAGGGAGAGGAGAGGGGAAGGAAAGGGACCTGAACTTTCGTTTTGGCTGCATTCTGCATAGCCTGAAAACCTCAGGGAAGCTTCCAAGCTTTACGGTAGGTAGGCTGCAATGCACTGATCCAGTCTGAAGATAACCAAAGCGCAGCTCAGGGTGGGGAGGCTTGAAACTGATTAAAAGTAATCACAGCCCTGTGGCCTGAGGCATGCAGAAAACAGAACCATTAATGCTATCTGGGAATCCATATAATGCCCTACATAGCAATTGCCAGTAAAGAGACGAATAAATTTTGCAAGCACTTCTTCAAGCCAGGGAATTTCTTCTTTCTGCCAGGGTGGTGAATAAGGGCATTATCCCAAAATGTCTCGAGTGTCATCGCTTTGTTGGTGGGAAGTGAGGTCGCTCACTCAGAGCAAGCTTTCCATATCCATGGGGTACCTCGACTTTTTGTGCTTCTTAATTTACAATCCAATTTATAGCCATCTTAATTTATAATCCAATAGGAGCTATATTGAGAGATACCAACATCTTATTTCGTGCTCGATATTAGAATATATAGAATAGCAGTGGGAGGAAATTGCTGAAAAATAATTGCAATGAGATATTTCAATGATGGCTTATGGAGAACCTGCTGGGAATACCTCATATGCTGTTGATTTCCATTAGAATATTTACAGTAATAAACACAACAGAGCTCTATTTTTGATTTAATATAAAGGTTCGTGTAAAAAGAAGATGAATTATGTTACTCAGTTCTATCTCGTGAATTATCTTAACCATGTGGGGTTATTTTTAAAATTAAGCATTTTATTATTTTCTAAAGAGCAGCTAGGGAACTATTTAATATATAAGACTGAAAGCAATGTAATTACAAACAGAGGGGCAGAAGTAATATGTAGTCACAGTTTAGAAAACGACACTTGAGTATTTTAATACGTGCCTGCATGAATGATTACTATTAGCTTTGTTCAGCACTTATCTGAATTCAAAGATTTTGTCTCAGCATGTTTATTCCACCTGTTGGTAAATCAGTAAACCACTCCATTCAGTTCCTGCAATTTTTTTCCCTTCTTATTTGTACCGGTTTCAGCTTGCTTGAAATAAATTCCATATTTTCATGCATGCTTAAAAGTGGATTGAGTCACCAAGGAAGCTGAGAGCATTTGTAAAGGAGTTTAAGAAATTTAATTGCATTTTCTCCAATTTAAAAAGAACATGTGTTTACATGTGCATTTAAAATGATACTGTTCAAATAGTCATTCTGCAAAAATATTTCAGCATCAACAGATGCATGTGTGCTTCATCTACATAATCTACAACTTTCTGGATTTTGTTCTTGGATGAAGAAGAATTCTGTGCGTGCTGGGTAATGACATAACCATTGTTGCTGGGTCTAACTGGATTCTGTTCACATACTTGTAAGGGTTAAAACTGTAGAGAATGATGTCTTTTTAACCTAAATGACCACTGTTTTTGAAAATAATGTTAATACTTTTAGAAATCAGGGTTCATTTACACGTCTTAGCAGACATAATTCTGTACAAGTGTCATAAATTGTTATTCTTCTGCATTATTTAGTATGGCTCAGATAGGGTTCTTTGAACTACAGGATTTTTTCCTTACTTTATTAAAAATACTGAATTTTCCTTATTTTTTCAGTGTTGTACGTTTTATAGGGCTTCCTTATTAAGCCTTTGTTTTAAAAATGGGGCAGAGAGACTCCTGATCTCAGCAAATATCTTAGTGAGTATACTTTTGCTTTGGGGCAAGCACAACTTAATATTCATAAATCTTGGAATGCAGAGGAGGAACGTGAAGAGAATCAATGTAGATTCTCAAGCATTAGGTACTGGGGCTAAATGTCTGATGTGAAGAACTTATCAGAGGATTGGCAACATTATTAAAGTATCATGTAAGAGCCAAGCTATTTCTAAGTTTCAAAAACCTATGGAAAGATCCCTAGTACTAGTTGACATTTCAATAAAATGTGGCTAAGAAGAAAATACCTCATCTAAAGCGATCTCAACAGACTAACATAAAATGAAACAATAAAGTAGAATCTAGTGCAATAAAAAAATGTCCTTGTAGATGGTGCTTGAAATTTGAAAATCAATTAAATCTAGTTTTTAAAGCAAGTAGTTTTGGTTGTAAAAGGTACAGCAAATCATGTTTTGCATGAAGTGCACATGTGGTTTAAACAATATTTACTTTTGATTAAAGAAAGACTCAGTAGGTGCCCATTCCACGCACTGCTTGCTTCATAGTCATGTTAACAATCATCTTAATTTATGAAATGGATAAAAATTCAATGGCAAGTATAATAAAAGCCAGTCCCTAACAAATACAGACTCCTCTAATTGAAGCTCTAAGTTATGCTAAAAATGACCCAAGAGGAAAACAAGCTTTGTTACACATTGAAGATCAGCAAAGCTTGGCTGTGGCAGATCAACAGCAAAAACCTTTTCCTGCATCAAAAACATTCCACAGGAAAAGCCTTCTGCCAGCAGTTCTCTTTCTCTGGAAACAAGGGGAGTCTGTACTCAGCATTGCAGTTGATAGACACAGAGGTTGGAACAGAGATGATTACGAGCAGCTGTGACACCAAAGCCTGGTCCAGAGTTGGGCACAGGTGATGTGATTATGGGGTTGCCTCAGGTGCTTCAGAGCCACTGGTTTCTGGCCTGGCATCAGAGTATGCTTAAATGATTTGGAGGAGATGAGCTATTTTTCACAGCTCATGTCAGTTCCCTTCTATATTTGATTCATAGATGATATGCATTGGTTCCAAGTCACTGCCCTATATACAGCACAGAATCCTACCTCTTTACCACAGTTGCCAGTTAACTGCTACATTTAAAGACCAATGACAACTGGACCATTTAAATTATTTTTTTTATTATTGACATTTTAAACAATTAGATTGGAAACAAACAAGAAGGAACAAAAAACATCTTTCTTGGCCATGCTGGTTTTGCAGCAACAAAAAGAATTACAATTTTTTTTATTGATGTCAGCATCAGAATCTCAGATTGCTCAGAACTCTCACTCTGTGGAGTAAGACTGAGCAATTATTAATCTGTTTTAACTATGGCTTATCAATATTAGTTAATATGCAGTTTGTCAAATGCCTGTTCTTTTTGTCCCTACTAGTGACTTTTTCTATAATATCTGCATTTAATCGCTTTTATTTGTGTAGATTTTTTTGCTGCTTTATAAAAGAATGTTTGAATACATTGATATCTGTATATATTTAAAAAAATGATTTTTTTTTCATGGTACTTATTTCTCAGATGTTTATATTTTCAATATGCCAGACTGTAAGTACTCCAGTGAAATCTGTCAGTCTCTGAAAATAGAGGATGATTGTCCCAAACACTCGTAGAATGGAAGTATTGATATTCTGATTTTGTATATTTTGATTTTATAAATATTTACCACTGCAGTGATTCCTGTAAAATTTGTGAAAGAAGCTATGCATGAGAGATAGGTTTAACACTTCTGCTTTAAACAACTTACTCACAAGGTGAAATTTTCATACTGTGTCTTTATCAACATGCAACTTTTAAAGCAGAGTGTGGAGTTGAAAAAGTCTTTATACCACCATTGTGTTCTACTTTAGGAATAAGAACACAGAAATCGAAAGCATTGGAGTTGTTGTATAGCAAGTTATTGCCTCTCAACTCAGCAGTGGTCATGGACCGTATGTGTGATCTTTAAGCCACTCCACTTTCAACTAAAAACCAGTTAGTATAATTCTATTACTTTTGAACATATTCTGCTTTGTAGGGATGTTTAAAGAGCAACTATGACCTTCAAAGACTGTCCTCACTTTCCTTTGAGCAATGATTACAGCCGGAATCCATTTTCTTTCCTGGATTTTGTTCCAGCCCCTTCGTTACAGCCCTCTCTGCTCCTAACTTTGGGTCCTGAACCAGCATTTGTATGCTGTAGCAAAAGTTGTCCTGCACAGCTTGCATAACAGGCTTTTCCTTATAGACCTATCCAAAGCTATAATGCTCTTTCATGCTGTCAGAACAGCATAAAAAAAAAAGAGAACAGCCTTTGTACACTGAAGATTCCACAAGCGTATTTTAAACAGGGAATAAAAGATAAAAATGTGAGTAAACTTGTCCTCAGTCTATGATTTTTAGACATCAGCTGAGCAATTGTTCTGGTGGACAACAGGTTGGCCATGAGCCAGCCCTCGTGTCCAAGATGACCAGGAGTATCCTGGGGTGCATTAAAAAGAGCATGGCCATCAGGGCCAGGGAGGTGATCCTCCCCCTCTACTCTGCTCTGGTGAGGCCACATCTGGAGTACTGTGACCAGTTCTGGGCTTCCCAGTTCAAGAAAGACAGAGATCTCTTAGAAAGAGTCCAGAGGAGGACCACAAAGATGATAAGGGCCTGGAGCATCTCCCATATGAGGAAAGGCTGTGTAACCTGGGTCTGTTCAGCTTGGGGTAAAGACGACTGAGGGAAGATCAGATAAATGTTTATAAATATCTAAAGAGAGGTGGGAAGAAATGGATGAGGCCAGGCTCTTCTAGGTGGTGTGTAGTGATAGGACAAGGAGCAATGGCCTAAAACTTGAACACTGGAAGTTCCGTGCTAACATGCAGAAGAACTTTAAGGTAAGGGTAACAGAGCACTGGAACAGGTTGTCCAGAGAGGTTGTGGAGTCTCCTTGTAGGGAGATATTCAAGACCCGTCTGGACATCTACCTGTGTGGCCAATTGTACCGAACCTTCTTTAACAGGGGGGTTGGACTTGATGATTTCCTGAGGTCCCTTCCAGCCCCTGCAGTTCTGTGATTCTGTGATCACAACCATGTGAGAGTGTTCTGGAAGAAGGAGTTTCTTTCTCTGTAGCACAGATTAAGTGAAATTTCTATTAATGTATTTAGTGTGAACACTTCAATTAGAATTTCATAAGAATTATTATACAAGATATCAAGATATTAAAATTATGTGGAGGAGGACTTAAAAGAGCATACCAGGAACATGGGCTAAACATCCTGATATATCCACTGCATCAAAATGAATATATGTATGAGGGCTGCTATGAAAGCAGTGACTCTTATTTTATTATGTTGGCCCATAGATAGATACCAAGGAAGTAAAGGTGTGTCACTGAATTCCTCCACGCAGAAAAAATGGCATCCACTGACCTTTTTGGACCATGAAATTTCTGAAGAACGGTACTGATTTTACACTAGTACCACTACTTTGTAATGAAAGCTTATGTTTTATCCAGTAGTTTTTTCTGGTGCAAATCTGGAACTGTGGAATGTTATTTATTTATTCATTTATTTATTTATTTATTAACCCTTTCTTTAGAATTAGAGATTTGAATGGGTCTGAGTTACATGCGCTGTGAAAAACTTTGTGACTTAGTAGATAAAAGATTGACATGCCTCATACTTCCCATACCTAGTTTTCTAGATAATTTAAATATTTTAGGTCTGTTAGTGTAGGTTGTATAGTCTACCAGCAAAAATAGAGCTGTAGGGCTTCATTAGTGAAAACAGTCTTTGTTTAAGAGAAATTTGCTAGTATTTCAGCATGAGAAAGGTGATATGGATGAGTTTCTGAAAAAAAAAATAAACAAAAAACCCATGAACCTTATTTTCCACTTTTATCCTAAATTGTCCATCAAAATTTATATTATTTAGCAGATTGAAAAGTGTAAGAGCTTTTCAGAACCAGGCTGCTTAGAAAAGTGGTGTCACAAGGAGAGATTTCTGGCTGGAAATTCCTGAAGAACTGGGAAGAACAGGAGAGAATGGGATCTGAATGTGATGGCCAACAGTACATTTAGCATGAGTCAGCAGTATACCCTGGCAGCCAAGAGGGCAAACAGCATTTTGAGGTACATTAAACATCACCTAGACAGCAGGTCAAAAGAAGTGATTCTCCAATTTTCACCACTATATTTAGCATTGATATGGCCTCATCTTAAATATTGTGTGGAGTTCTGGTCACCAGACATAACAATATAGAAAGGATATTAAGAACATTGAAAGTGTCCAGAGGAAGGCAACAAAGCTGGTAACAGGGCTGGCAAGCATGTCTTGGGAGCAGAGACCGAGGACACTCGGATTGTATAGCATGGAGAAAAGAAGGCTGAGGAGGCAACCTCATTGTTCTCTGCAGTTCCATGGGGAGGGGAAGTACAGAGATGAGAGCTGGGCTCTTCTACCTTGCCACTGATGACAGGTTGTGTGGGCACATCACAAAGCTTTGCTAGGGGATGTTCAGACTTGACATTAGGACAAATTTCCTTACTGTGAGGGAGGTCAAACAATAGAACAGGCCTCCTAGCAAAGTGATTGATGCCACATGCCTGTCCGTTTTCAAGAGCCATGAGACAGTGCCCTCAATAACATACTGTAACTTTCAGTTGGACTTGAAGAGGTTGGGCAGCTGTACTAGGTGAACCTAGCTCACTTAAAACTGGAGTATTCACCTCACTTCCATTCCATTCAACTTTAAAATGAAGAACTATCAGTTAACTCTGGACTGCCACCTGGTGCTCACAGGGATAGAAGCTGCTTGCCCAAGCTCTTCCTATCCCCCACTTTCTAAATTAATTGCAGTAAGTAAGAGAACTTGTCAATTTATTTCATTGCTCATAACTTTAGGTCTGTGCAATAGAAATTATTCTATTTCTTAGCAATGCAGTATTGTAAAATGACAGTTTTTGGTTTTTTTAAGATTAAATTTTATCTTTAGATTATTTAGAGGTTCTTTAAAAATCACCTTCATAAAGCACGTAATTGTGTTTTTACAGAAGAAAGTATGTATATTCTGGTGGTGGCAACACTTTGTAAGTTTAGCTAATTAACTGTTTCTGAACATTTATTTTGATGAAATGTGTGGACACTTTAGCATTAGTTGTTTCAAACTGTTTTCTACAAAAATGATAGTCTAATAGAATAAATCCTGTATGCACTCCAGATACCTCTCAAAACCCCATTGATCAGATGGATAAATCAAATCTTACTCCTTTCACATAAGCTAGGCCTCATTTTCTTTAACTTCTACCACACTGGGCACATGGCTGAGCTCCTCCAGTAGTCTGTAGAAGATGAGAGGCATTTCCAGGCTGCAATGCATCCTACCCCACTCTGGTCTCATCAGACAGACAAAAAATGAAATTAACTCTAGAAAAGCCCATTTCTCCCCATTGACTTTAGCCCTAGAAGTCAGTATAGATAAGTAAAGTTAATAAGAGGAATTTCACTCACAGTTTCTTACTCTACTTTTTTTTACATAAAGAGCATATCTTAGCTATGTACTATGATTCACTGATGCTGCATATTAATTTTCAGTACGTTTCCCTCCATGCTGTGAAATAATCATTTAATAAAGCTTTCAGGGGCAGTGTGAACCTTAGTAATATAGCTTTAATAGATCTGTTGCCTGGGAACTTGAATCAAGGCTTAGGCCCAATGCCAGCATTAACGTAAAGACCCCCATAGGTGGCCTTGTCCCTTGTGTAGGTCTTAGACGTTCTGAAACAGTTTTGGCAGTATTTTTTTTAAATGGAAATGTTGACTGTAGTGCTCAGTGCAGACCTATGTCAGAGAGAAATCAACATCCCAGTATGGCAGAAGCATAAAAAAAGGTCACATAGTGTTGTTTTCCATTGTTGAAACCCATCTTGTATTACTTGGTCCCAATCCTTAAAGAAATTATGGAAAAATACTGTATTGATTACTTAGAGTCTTTAAAAATTTTTATATTTTCAAGTACTATCATCATTATAGTATGAGCAATCTTTTTGATCTACATATTCACAGAATCACAGAATCAGAGAATTACAGAATGGCCGAGGTTGGCAGGAACCTCTGGGTCTATCTGGTCCAAACCCTGCCCAAGCAGGGACACCCAGAGTACATTACCCAGTCCGGTGTCCAGAAATACACAGTAACATGTATCCAAAACGAGCTCATAATGATTCAGTCTCAAAAGAAAGGTTTGGTAACCATAAATTGGACAGAAGGAGTGGTAAGTCCAACCTCTCTTGACAAAACTTGACTCAGATTCAACAGGGTTGTGTCTTTGAGTTGTTTGCTAGCTCTGCTCCTGTTACAGCTTAATCATTTTGAAAATAGTGTAATAAAGTTTTAATCTGAAAATATCAAAGTTCTTCTTTAATTTATGTCTTTGGTAGATATTTTTAGCCAAGGGAATAGTCCATGCTACCAGTAAGGGCTGGTAACAGGTTCTTATCTCTTGGAGCTCTAGAGAATATAATCTGGAAATAGCTGTATCACCATCTTTGGAGTTGTTGTATGGAGTGATTTGTACTCTGTGCTTTCCTGGGGCTAAGACGTGTGTTGGAGAGACAAGAAAAACAATCAGATCTTTGGTCTCCATGAGTACCAGCAGCGCCTCTGTGATGAGATTTGTATCGTAGCTGCAAATAGGACAGAGAAAATAATAGAATTGTTGTATTCTTTCCAGCATTTCTGCAGTGGAAAGTGGTAGCCCAAAGGACCACTACAGGTTCTTGATGAAATAAGTTCCCTCATAATGGGGCTTTGAATCAGTGACCAGGTCCACATCTACTCAACAGAATATTTTGTACAGCAAGAACATCACTTTTTAAGTCCTTTGGTATTAAATAATTTAGTCATTATGTACCTTATAATATAAAATATATAGTAAAAATTCCATGTGTAATTCTAAATGGGTTAAATTCTCATTAGGTGAATATCAGCAAAACACATATGAAAAGATTTCTGGAAGAAATATTTGCCCTTGCTATTTTTAGAAGCACATTTAAAAATATTTGGATAAAACATTTCCTAGCATTATGTCATATTGTATACAGCATTATATATCTGTGTATATATATGCACATATATATGATATATTTGAGCAGCATTCAAACAAATGAAAGATTAGCCATGAGTTACAAATGTCCCACCTTAAACTAATACATTACTAACATAGTCTTTTATTGTTCTTGTAGCAAAACAAATTCAGTAGCAGTTGTTGGACAAGCGTAAAATGTGGAAGCAGTTTCCACCAGGACAAATTTAAGATCTGATGATGACATCCTGGAAGACAGTATAATTAGAGGTGTACTTCAAGGCTGTCCCATAGTTGACAAGCCATCAATTAGCAAATACTTTAAGGACACTTTAATCAATGACAAATAAATTAAAAAAAAAATCCCCATGACCTTAATGATCTTTCAAATCTTAAAAAAAAAAAAACAACAAAAAAAACCCACACTAATCTCAATCCTTGATTTCCCTTTTGGCAGCTTCTGCAAGTGAGCAGTGTCTGTTAAAAAGGAATAGCTCAACTGAAACAAATTCCTCTTGCTTTTGTCTCCAAGTGAACTGCACTGTGAAAGGACATGAAATGTGAATGCACTGCCTAAGTAAAAGATAAGGTACAGTCTGAGGGTAACTACTAACATCTCCATTGTACAGCAAATAATCAGAATGGTAAAAGGTTGTTGGTCAAGAAACAAGAGAAACAAAGCTTTCGTGTTTTTTTAAAGGTTCTCTAGATATCTAAATTTTTCATGTGAGCTTTCCTTGTAACTTTGTTAAGAGCTGTTATTAGAGCTGCATGAAGAAACAGCTAGTTATTCAGGTGTGTGAAATTATATACAACAAAAAGTATTTGAGAGAAGTGGGCGAAGCATCCTTGCATTCGCCAATATATTAGATTATATATTTACATATATATATATGTCATATATATATATGTTCACTCTTAAAAATGATGCTTTAATCTATCTGGAGAAAATTTCTTATGACATTTATGCTGATTTGTGTTCATTTATGGATCAGATCAAATACATGAGTTTTATGTAGTCAAATACGTAAAAAGCATTGCATGCTTACAGTTGCAAGCAGGGGCCTGGATAGAGGCTTCCCGTGAAGTCCTTGGAAATTAAAGGTAAATAATACCTATTGATTTCAATGGATGTGAAGATACAGATAATTCTGAACTTGAACTCAAGCATACATTTCATTTATGTATCTAATCTTTCAATTGCTTTCCTGCACCTGATGTTGTAGGTGCCATAAATACGTATATAAGCCATATTGTTTTATGGTAGAACAGGGCTCTTACAAATATCATAACAGGTCTTTTGCTACCAATTTGAAATTTTTCATGGGAGATTTTTTTTTATTTCTGAACATAAATGTATTTTAATGAATTTTTGACATTATTCTATTTTGTATCCTAACTCCAAGGGAAAAAAAGGTACGTGTTGTAATCAAGTTCTGAGCAACCATGATGAATGAAAATTCAAGCCTAATGCATACCTTTAAAAAATGCTAAATGCAGCCAACATAAATGATTTTATCATAAACATTGATTGTTTGGTACAAGAAAAACAACTCACACAAAAACAGCCAAACATACTTGTTCAGAACTCTTTTAATGGAAAAAAGCAAGGCACTGATAAAATAGCTTTATTTTCAAATTGTATGCTTACTGGACCACATTTTGACAGCTGATTGGAAAAAAAGATTTTTTTAATTCAATATTTTTCCCCATGAGGATGGGAAACATTTCTCATTTGTATGTAACTTTAAATTTTCTAAATTAAAATAATTGCTGTTGTGCAACTCGTAAGTGCAAAACATATTTATTCCTTTGTAACTCACTGTGTATTTCACTACTGCAGAAGTAGTCGGATTGAGTTAATTTAGATCAATCAGACTATTTTACAGTAGAACATATAGCTGATCCTAATTTCCCTCACAGATTATCACAAAATCAAGATAAATTTGTCATTTTTATTTCACTTGGAAAGCTTTTCTCCCTGTCTTATGGTCTCAGAAGAACATCAAGACATGGATTCTATATACACAAATACTCCTGACTTAGGTGATGATTCTGATTTGTGTTGCCTCCCTCTTACTCACTGCTCTCACCTACGTTCTTCCAGGCAAATTAGGCCATATTTTACTTCAAATGATTCTCAAGCTTTAAGGGCTTTTACAGGCCCTGGGTTATTCAAATCAATGAGTCTCTTCAGCAGAAACACTGCACTGTCTGTTCGTCATTAAAGTGCCTACTATACTTTGGCACTAAACAAGCAAGTTCCACATTAAACCACAGATTTCCTTCCACTGAGGAAGGAAAAAGGCTAATCTGTAACATAAGAGCAAAGGACACACTGGAAACAAACAAAAGACACAGTCCAAGAAGATGAGTGAAAGGATAATCATTAATTACAATTTCTTTTCAAACTGATTGAGGCAGGAAGAGATAAATGCTATGTAGTGAATGCTATGTTTTGGTAATCATTAATATAATACACAAAGCATAAAAGTAAATGTATTTTACTTAGTTTTGTGTTGCTTCGTGTTGACTATGGTATTGCTCTCTTCCTTTAAAATAAGATGTTTTGTAACCATATATGCATTTCTGGCAAAACCAAAGTGCATACCTAATCCAGTTACATATGGAAGTTAATAAGCCTGTGTGATATTTTGAACCTAAGAGTAAGGTTTGTGGGAAGTTTCTATTGTCAAAGAAGTGTGCAAGCAAACACAATTGTTCAAAAAAGGCTTTGAATAAAAAATGCTATATATAATGCTTTAAATTTTTAAATAGTTTGGTTTTTTATTCTGTGATAGATCTATTCTTTTTGATGTTAGTGATAACATACATTCTATCGATCTGTCTCCCCAATGACTTCCTGAAGTTTGGTGGTATATCTATTAAAATGTTACTTAAAGTTCATCCACCTTGTTTTTCCTACACTAAGTTATCCCTTCACAAATTATCCCTTGTTGAGAAGTAGGGAAAAAAAAACAACCACCAAAACAACCACTGTGTGCATGAGGAATATTTTCCACTGGTTTTGAAAAAGCAATTAAGGAAAGTTCCATTTATTCTTCCAAAGCCAATGTTTACCTTTTTGAGTACTTTTGATTATTTTTCCTTCTCAACTCGTAGTATATTTTTAAATTTTGTTTATTGCTTTGAAAGTAACCCTGTGCCTGTTGGTGTTAGGTTTTTATCCTTACAGTAAATAATTGAGTGTGCTTGAGATTGAGAGAGATGAATGGCAAACAGAGAGGAAAAATCAGAATATTTTAAATTTCTTCACATTTGAACACTTTGCTGTCTAGTTTCTCAAAGAAATACTTACTAGAAAAATATACCTATGAATCTATACTATTGTTTTAAAGGTTAGTGTGATACGAACCAATTTTTACTGAGATCAGTGATCGTATAATCTTAAATAAAATTTATGGTCATTAATGAAAAATGAGTTTAATGTTTGTTGTATTTCTGTACACCACAAATGTCCAAATCTCTTATAGTAAAAATGTTCTAAAATTCAAACTACACTCAAATTATTTCATTTTAGCTTGGTTACTCTGAACAAAATAACTTACTCTCACTATGTAACACACAGATGGATTTTTGCATGTTATACTCAGACTTATGCAAGATGATCATATTTATTGTACTACAAAAGAAAAAGTCCCTTTACAGATTAAACATCACTGCACATATTTTAAAGATTCACTGCATGGAAAAGAAAAAGAATTTTCACTGTAATTTAGGCAATGAAAGTTTGAGTTTTAAAGGATACTTATATAGGTGTGAACAACTGTTCTAAAATCCTTTTGTACAGCTATTTTGCAAAGAAAATACTATAAAGCTTATAGAGATGGTCTGTGTATAGTGGTTATTTCTTAGAAATTATGATTATTAAGGAAAAAATCCCCAACATAAAATTCATACATAAGAAACCTTTAGCATTATAAGCATTCTAATAACTAAATTCTGGAAATTCAAGTCTCAAAGAGTTCTATAACTCATCCTTTTCAAATCTAATAGAGTACAATGCAATTTTTACAGTGCCCTTTGTGCTAGTATCCTGGAGCACTTTAACATGAATAAAGTTAAAATTAGCAATGTAGCACTCAATTTCCTAAAGGAGTTACTTTAGAAAAAGTAAAAATCAATGCCTTAAATGTTTGGATTTAAAACCATGCCAATTGAAGCTCTTTTTATTTCAAGTAGCAACGTATTCCAAATCTCTGAACAAAATGTCTAAAGGCTCTATAGGTTTAGAATATCAGAAAGTATTTAAGAATTATAAAACCATCATCTATCAATCTCTGAGTACATTCTGATAGGCATGGAAAGTAAATGTAATGGCTAAGTAGAGCTATACGGCAGCCTTTGCATCAAATAGTAAGGCAGTAGTTTATTTGCATTTCTATAATACGTTTCTGCTGAAGATCTAAAAGCTGAAAAAAATCTCTGTTAATTCCAGCAGAACAATATAAAACACTTACAACACAGAACAGTGAACTGTCGTATCATGCTGAAAAAAGGGGTTTTGTATGAGCAGCAAGTGAGGTGTGACCCTCAGATAGACCACCGTGTCAATTATATGTCAAGAGGGATCGCTTGCCTACTAGGGCTATTCGTAAATGATTTTATTGAACTGTAGTTCTGCAGTTGATTACTTTAGATTCCATATTTACAAATGCAAATGTAATTTGCAAGACTTGTAGGAGATCAGCAATTGCAGATACGATGGGAAACAATAGTTAAGCAGTTGCTGTGTTCTTTCTCCTGTCTCTTGCAAAAGCATGTAAGCGTATTCCAGAATCCCAAGATGGAAGAATAAAAAAAAAAGAAAAAGAAAAAAAAAAAGAAGAAATGCGCAAAAAATGAGATACTGATAAGAAAGCACAACTGTTGTTACTCTTGTTATTTCTGCCAACCATCTCGATAATATCAAAAGCAACACATCTGCTTGTTTTCAAATTGGAATGTCAAGTTTAAAATTTCAGAAAAATAGTTATAATGTACTTTGTTGTTCAGGAGAAAAGAAGCAGCAAGAGAAATATGAGAGTCACATGCAAATAAGAGGAACTTACGACCTGCTCAGAAAGAGGGAAGATGTCACAAGGGATAGTAAAAGACAACTCACATTTCCAGATACCAAATACAAAGTTAAAGCTGATATTGGACCCAGGTTCTTTTTGGAGCAATAGAACAAAAGGCAACAGATACAAGTGGGAGCACAGAAAATTCTGTGAATCTCTGTGAGCTGTAAGAACTTTTTTCCTTCTTTTGAGAGAGGAAGGATACTACTGATGGGGCTGTTTTGCTAAATTATGCCCTACTCCACTATCACTTTCTTAATTTTGTTTTTTTTTCTGTGATCCAACAAAGAAGGCTTATTGGTGTAATGGGACAGATTCTGCATGACATGAAACAATGTACAAGCAATGACTATACAAATTACTTATATTCTGAATGTGATCTTAAATACTTATTGTATTTTCATAAAGAGCCTTTCTACATTTGCTGGGTGATGAAATACCACTAAAACCTCACCAGCCCAAAAAGACTTATGCAAAACCCTTTGCTGGCTTTCCTTTGCCAGGAGTGCGGATGAGGGTGTGTGAAAGGAAAGAAATGAGACAAAGTTGTTCCAGGTGTGGAGAAAGAAACTGCCTTTGGAAGCTGGAAAGAACTGATGTGTCAGAATACGTCAGGCAGAGTGACAAAATACATTGAAGTTGGGAAATTTATAGTTCCAAAAACTATTGTCCATGGGTGTTTAGTGTTATGAGAGACTGTGGATTTAATCCTGGGTTGCTGAGGTTCCTAGCAGCCTTGCTGCTTGCTGATGTGTGATCCAAGATTCCCATGCATCTCTGTAATGGAAAGAGGTGTTAGAAATTTGATTTCTTTTGTCATACATCTGAGAAGAAACCAATGACATAAGTAGCAGAAAAGCAGCTGCCTCCATGGAAAGAAGAGGATTTTAAACTTAGGCATTTATTAGCTGGCAGAAAGAGAAAGAAACAAAGGAAAAATACAGCACCCTTCATCACCACCTTCATTGTGCAAATAAGATCTACAGAAGAGTGACCTGGAGATGGAAGGAGAAAACAGTCATGACTCTGTTGCAAATGCAGACTCTAATGAATATCTCACTTTTCATAGCCAGCCTTTTGTCTCCAAGGATTTTTTTGAAGTTTCTTTATTAGGTTAAAGTAACACAAAAGTCAGCTTACAAGTTTCTGCTACATCTAGCAGAAGCAAACATCTTAGCTTAACAAGAGAGTAAACATGGGCACTTTAAAACATTTGTACCAACAAGGGATTCCAAATCTTGTTTTAACATTTTAGGCTTTTTCCTATTCTGTATATCTGTAGTGTGACATCTTTACAATGCAAGCTGTCTGTCACTTGCTATATATGATTAGTGTTTTAGACAATTTTCAATGTCAGTTTGAGCAGATATTGGCTCACAAGAAGAGGCCGTTTAAACTTCTCCATATAGGCAATGATGCAGAGTACTCACTGAAAGAAAAGTATTGAGAGATGAAGACAAAAATCAGTTATGTCTGGTAAGTGGTCTTTCAAAACTCATGTATTTGCTGCCAGGAAGGATTTTCTGACATTGTCACACATTCTTTTCTTCCTGATTCTTGGGTTTTCTTTGTTGATTTTTACTTTTCTGCACAGCTGCATCTTTTCCCAAACCATTCATAAAACCACCATAGTGTTTGCATGATATGGTTGGTCACATATACTCCTGACCTTAGAAGGGGTGCCCGTATTCCCTATCCTTGTTCAGAACTTCCAAGTTATTCAGTTTGAAAATAAAGTTCCTTGTTCAGGAGAACATTCAATTGTTACTCTGCTGACTTTAATGGGATTTAAGACTTGCATAATATTAAATACAGGCTTTATATTTTCTGGAGTGGAGAAGCCAAGGTAGAAACTGAAGAAAACTTTAAAATGCCATAAACAGTTAAACAACTGTTTTCCAAGAAACAAGGAGTGGATAATTAGTCCTTTGCCAAGCTTTTGTGCACTTCCTAGGAAGGAAGATATTGAAAAAGGATGGTAGAAAACTATGAAGTGCTTGACAGATGCGTTTTGAGAGATAATAATAACTACAGTAAGTGTAAGATGGTATATTGCTCAGACACGATTACTGAACTACCAGGTATTCATTTGGCTATAGGCAAACACAGATCAATGGAGACTGACTGAAAAGGAGTAGGGGTAATAATTTTTTTTTTTTTTCTCACCAGTTCTAAAATAAATCTCTTTAAATTTGTGACACAGTCGGTCATGTGCATCATATTATGGCAGCTTACATCACATGATTTTATGTAGCCTGCTGGTAACGTCACTTTGCATTATACGTTTAAAGAAATATCACTTCTTTTCACATAGGGTGGAAGACAGTAATCAACTGACAAGAATTCTCCCGCTACCCATGAGAAGAAGCGGAATATCAGATCTAATACTTTCCACTTCCAACAAATAATTTTCTGTAAACGTTTGTGCATGACAGAATGCTAGCAGACAGTGGGTATTTCACAGCTGGTGACTCTCTTATTGTTTAACTGTGATGTCTGCATCTTATCACTGTGCAAATTATTTAGCAACTGCCATATTATTTATAGGTATGAATTGCACAAATTAATCTCATAAATAATTCATTTTTTTTTGCCTGTGAATTAACATTCTGCCACAGTTAAAAATCTATTTCTGTAAAAGAATATCAAATGCTATGGGCGTGTTTTGCTTGATTTTTTCAAGCCAATGGATTTTAAAAACATAGATTTCAGTGAAAACAATTAGAAGTTGTTATCTTTAACTTTACACACCCGACAGAAACTTTCAGGTGGTGAGAAGTACCACTGTGGTCTTCGATAAGAATTATGTCATGTTCAGGCGTTTACAGGAAGAGGAAAAACACTGGATCTCATCCTAACAGCAGCAGTCTGTCACTATGTGACACCAGTTTGTAAACAAAATCTAACTTACATGAATAATGATCCATTTTATAACTTAAAACAGGAAATAATAACATTCTTTTTCTTTCTACAGTAAGACATAAGAATGTCATTGTGGACCTAACAGAAAGACAGTCACAAGTTTGTTTGCTAGTAGACTCCTAGGGAGCTGAACACAAAAATCCAATAAATAATTAGCTCTCCTGTGACAGGCTTCTGAATTACTGTGATACATTAATTGGACAAAATTAGCATGAATTAAGGCAAATAAGTATAACATGTAATTTATTACTTACTAAGCATGGTGCTGCAGTGGAAGCCTCAGATTTCCCTTAAGATTGCTTTAACAGCTATAATGCATTCCTTAATTTACTCTGTGGAAAATCAATTTTTTCAGAGTTCATTAAGCACCAATATGTTACAATGCAACTCCCTAGAGCACAGAACCACAATACGTTATGCAAATTCATACCAGCGTGTTACCAATATGTAAATAGCAATAATACTATTGTCAGCTTCCTATTGATAGCCACGCTGAAAAAGATAATGCTTAAAACTTCTTTACCTCTTCAGATTTGTTTATGATATTAATCAGTACTCCTTTTAAATGTCATTTCATAGGAGAGTTGAGAGTTATTTTTAAAAGTCCTTTTTTCTTTACAGTTCAGTAATGAGAGGGTACTGAAGTGTCTGTTTGCAAAGAAAGGGCATGTAAAGCCTTCTTACGTGTTTGGAAGTGTCATCCTTTTCAAAGTGGTAGCTCTGTTTTTCCAGTAGATCCACGGCTGGACGTTGCTGCCTGTTACTTATGGATATGCCACTCAGTGCATGAAAAATAAGGTTTTTCTAACCTGCCAGTCCTACACATAAAGTTGTTTATGCCTTTTCCTCTTTTTTTTAGCACATGTAATAAATGTTAAAATAAAATGGTACATCGAGTTAACTCCAGCCAATCAAATATAAGCCAGAAGAACTAACATTAAGAGGATGAAGTCTCAGACTGTTCAGTATTCACCTAATCATATGCCAGACTCCAAAGTTATCGCAATAGCTGCCTACAGAGCTCTTTGGGGAGACAGATGTCACCAGGGGAAGGATGATTTCCACATCTTGGCACTCTGCAATTGTCAAACTGAGGGAGGGAGAGAGGCTCTGCTAGTGAGGAAGAATCCTTTGTGGAATGAAGAGGAGCCACATCTCTCTGCTGTTATTCCCCTATTTCACAGATTTGTTTTAAATGAAACCTTTTCTGGCTAATTCACGCATGGAAAAGCAAAGAATGGCATTGCCCTAAACTGTAAGTATTTGCATTTAAGTTCCAGTTTGGCCCTGATCTGTAAATGTTGCTAAAGTCAGTAGGTCAGAGGAGTTGGCTTGAAGGTCTTGGGCCTGTGAAGTAAGGTAGGATTTTTTGTTGTCGTTTTTTTTTCATGTACGTAGGTAACTCCAAAAATAATATCTCCTATTTATTTCCATGGAAACTACAATAAAGAGAGCAATAAAAATATTTCACAGAGCAAATTCTCAACTACAGAACATCGTTTTCAACACAATCACCACCATAAGCCAATTTGCTTAGATGAGCTGATTGAGACGCTCTTTATTTCATGGTATGACAACTGTGCATGGCCATCTGGAGGGTGGCTTTTCTTTCACCTGTTTGAAATACACCAACCACCACCTCACTGTGCTCACATCCACTGGTTGGTCTCCATAGACATTCAGCAATGTTGATGAATGCCAGTGGGTGCCATTTTTCCACATGGAGGAACTGGATGACACACTTTTACGTTACATGCACTTCCATTTAAGGTGACATTTTGTCTGCTGCCATTGGTCACACAACAACAAAATTAATGGAATATTGGTGGGAAGGTTCAATCTCTACCGCCATACCACCAAAATCCTCTTCTGACATCATGGGCCAACATAACAAAATAGGAGGCACTATTTTCAAAGCAGCCCTTGTATATATAATTTGGATTTATTGTTGCTTTGAGATATAGCTACAGTGATACTGGCAGAAAGACAAAGCCCTCAGTCATTACATTTTCGGACTCACATGGAACAGAAACTGGTAAACCTACTGGGTCCTTAACTATCGATGAATTTAGAACAAAAATGAATATTTGTTTGAAGAATATTTTTATATTTATGTTTCATGAAATGTAAAAATTTATTTTGTTAGGGCATCCTTGTTTATTAAAACAGAAAATTCCATGTAAAGTGAGACTTATCTGTCATTTTGTTTACCAAGGTATTTGTAGTGTTTGTTACTAAAAATAAAGGAAATATTGCTTTAGAGATAAGTAATACTGTGTAATAAATTAATGCTCAGTGATAACATACGTTCAGGACTTTCCTCAGTCCACCACTTCCCAGCCAGCAATTAGGGCAATCCACATCTTAAGACTATAATGAAAATAGTGACCAATTCTCTGCGAGCTCCTAACTGTTGAAGAGACTATCAAAGTCTTCAGAAGACAGCTAAGGAAAAGCCAATAAAAGCTATTAGTGTATACAGAGAGTATGACACACTGGAACGATATTTGCAATAAGTACATATTCAAAACCGAGAGCATGTTAGAGATGATCCCAGTTGGCAAATTCAGATTCACTGCAGACTTAAATCTCACCCTTCAACTTCAACATATTGTACTGGCTGTATTTAATGCTATTGTTGCGTCCTAGTGGAGACTTCATCCCCATGGAATTGAATCAGGTGGTTGCAGACTCTGATTCTTAAAGGATAAAAGGGATATGGAATCAGTTGAAAATATTGACCTTTTTTTGTGTGTGTGTGTGAATGGCAGCCTTAAGTACTTCCAGGGAGCAATATCTGGCTCCATCTATTCAGGGGATGTATGCAACAGACATTTTGAATTTGTATTTTCAAATTTCCTGTGATCATTTGCAATCATAGCATATATTTTCCAGGTAAATAATACTTTTAAAATAACTATGCACCAAAGTCACTGGGCATTTTCTTTAAATCAGATAAGTGGATTTGTGTTTTCTAGGGGGCATTAAATAGAATGCTTAAAATCAGTCCCTCAGAGACCCTTAGTGAATCTGCAATAGGTATGAAATGTGAAAAGACTGTGGCAACTGTATTATTCTTATTTCCCATGTAAACTGAGCAGCAGAGAACACACACAGGAATTCTGTGGTCCATATATTCCATATATATATCTATATAAAATTCACTTTCTTTGCACCCCAGGTGGTGTCTAATATTGTTAAGTGTGAAAAAAGAAACTTGTGCTTATTCTGTGATTAAAGGAGAATACAGTCAGTAGATGGTTTTTTGCTAACTTGCAAAAAAATTGTACTTCTTTATTTCTTTTAAAAAGGAACTGCTAAATGCACCAGGCTAATTTGTTACAGCCACTGTAAGAAAGAGCAGTAACCACAGCGTTTGCTGGCTCTGAGTGAGACCAACTTACAATGACAGAAGCAGGAGAGTCTGAAGCTTAGAGGGCTTCCTTTGCCTTGGTGTTGTGCTCCACCACTTGTTTAAAGTCTCCCCGGGGCCTGCCCTGATTCACTATTGTGTGTTACAGAGTGGAGTGGTAATGTTTGTGACATCTTCTGATTGCTTTTGGAAGTTCGTTGTCGTAACACATTGCATAGGGGCAGCAGTGGTTCAAAAATAATGCATGTCAAGAATTATTACTGCTGCACTGACTGTGAATCCATGTAAAGTCTTCTGCATTTTACTTGTAATACTACTGCTGGTGATAGAAATCTTTCTGTCAAAACCATCTCTCAGATGTCATAGTTTTTCCCATCCCAGTTGTTCTCCTTGACTGCTTCTCTGTTCTTGTATACCGCTTAGACTGAAAGCATTTTTGTTGCCTTCCAGTTGTTTATCACTTGAAGATAATAATGAAATAGTGTGGAGATAGCATACTGTAGTTCAATGTATTTTGACACAACTTAAAACTTTTTAGTTACAGAGTACTTTGAACTTATAAGCAAATTAAATTCATCTTTTAGAAAAATTTGTACAAAACACTGGGTAGAAACGTGAATTATTCATTTCTATCATAATTTCTGACTCAAAATATATTTTAAAAAAACTTAATTTGTCTAATTTTCTAATTATTATGATAAATATATAAAAAGAAGACCTACAGCTGTGTGGAGTGGATTCTCCCTCTCCAGAAACCTGGAAGTTAGCCTCTAATTTCTGTGTTGTTTTTTTTTTTTTTTTGTTTGTTTGTTTGTTTGTTTTACTTCAAGTTTTTGTCTTTTTAACTACACAGTTGCCCAGTCATCTTAATCTCCTCTTTTTTACTTTCACAGTTATCTCTCACAGTTTGATGGTGTGGCACTCTTTTGGAGTATGGAAGTTTGGGGACAAAATATCCATAGGCTGAGGAGAAACTGAAAGTCTTTACTCTACAGGTGCTCTTATTATTAGGACATTTTGCAAAAGACCCATGCTTCAGGTCTTCATGCTTTAGTTATGTATCTAGCCTTGGAAGAATGCTATGGGGCTGTAGACTGAAGGGAAAGCATTACTTTTGAGAGGGACGAAAGTTCAAATCCAGCCCTGTTCCTTGCCAGCTATAGGCAGCCTTGGGCCTTTTGATCTCTCTTCAAAGTAACTTCATTCTGTTTGTATACTGTATAAAGCACATTGGTGCCAGAGTAACACACTCTGGATTCTGCCAACTGGGATCCGGTGCCTCCTTTTTGTAGCTGTTTAAGTAACCTGTGCGTTCTTACTTTTAAGCCATTGCCATCCGGCTGAATCCAGCTCCTATTGGTTTTAAGGCATTTGTGTCAAGAAGCTACCTAAATACCAAAATACTTGCTTTTCATATAATGCTCATCTGTTGCTTCCCTTGTTAAACTTAGATATTTAACAATGGGCTAGAGTGACAAGAAACTTGTCGGAGCTGTGCCAGGAATTCATTCACTGTATGGCTTCATGTGGAAATCAAAAGAGGAGTATGGGGTGAAACACCCCTATTGTCTGTAGAAGGTCTGATTCTTTGCTCCCTGTTGGAATTGCAGGTCATTATTTTCCTTCTTTCTTTTAGCATTGAGAGAATAGTGACACATACCTGAATTTGTCCTTTAACTTTCAACTACATTATCTCCAAATGTAACAGTTCCTTTCTGGTCTTTGTTGTCACTAAAATTGTTGCAATGTTTCTGACCATATGTGTGTCCTACAGTTCCTTGCTTAACCTGCATCTCTAAAAATGGTTTACTAATATGTTTGTGTTGAGATGAATGTCACCTCCATTCTCAGCAAAGTCAAAACCAGTGAGAGATAAGGCAAGCAATTCAAATGCTACTGAACAGTGGGTGAAGTTGGCTACCCACAGGTATGACAAGGTAATTATCTATCCGCCCACAATCTGTCCACAGCTTGAAATTGAGTTAATTTTATTTACTCTTCCAAAGAGAAATGGAAACCCCAAGAGCAGAAGAATCTCATAAAATTCTCCAAATAACTAAAATTATGATCCTTCTTCAGAGTCCTCTGCCTTTATTATGCAGGTATGCTGTTCTGCATCTAACTCATTAGATCACGGCCATTTAAATTGGTGTGAGAAATAGCCCTTGTCCAAAGGCATAAGCACAGCAACCCTCACTTCTCTGTAAAACTGTGAAATCTGTCTTTCTCTTTAAGAAGTCCACCTAGAGAGATTTTGGTAGAGTTAATAAGTGGGATAAAAAGATTAAAAGAATGATATGTTGGTGGTAATGTTTAAGGGAGAGTTTGCCTGATACCTTTTGAGAGAGATTTTTCTGACTCTTTGTAAATGTTTCAAGTGCTTTACTGTAGGTGTCATTTGATATGTCCTATGGTATTGTGCCCTGGCTTTACAGAGTTGTGAGTCTTCTGTGGATCCGGTGTCCCATCTATGCCCTAAGCATACGGCTCTCATATTCTAAAGCACTGTCAGTATTTAGGGTACTGAAGTTGCCTCTAGAATTTTTGCTTTAGTTATCTATGTTTAACTTAACATTTAAAAAAAAAAAAATAGGTTACACGAGTTAAGCAGAATGAAACTACCTTCCTTTTATTACCTTGTTATTCTAGTACATAGACTTGCCGTATTAGAATATCCTCTGAGCAATCTTTGGTTCCGTCCTTCAATATTTTCATATTTTCCATAGGCCTAAATAATTCTGTTTCTATTCATTTACTGTCATCAACATATATCTGGTCATCTTGCCTGTTCTACTGATTGATTCAGCCTTCATATAACACTTTTGACTTGACAAACTATTACTACCTATCCAATTAGAGATACCTAAGAAATCTCAATATAAAGAGGCAGTTGGAAGTTGTTTCTCCACAATTTTAACACTCCTTGTCTATTTTTATCTCAGCAAAAAATTGCCACCTTTTTGATTTACAGATAACTTCCAATTTTAAGGAAGGAAACAAAATGCAAAGCTATCAATTCATATCACTTTATCTTTCAGGTTATGTTCCCCTGCACTCTAACCATCATATCTGTGTCTTTCTGACAGCTACTTCTGCTTATGCTCTTTCTCTCAGTTTGGAAATACTTTGGAGCAATGATTTGGAGCTCTGGTGTTCTGTGTTTTATCCCCTTTTTTCTGATACAACTCTAGCGTAGATAAGTTCTTTAAGCCTACCAATAAGGTTTATACATTCTGAATATTAGTTGCTTTCATAATCTTTATTTTCTTTTTATTTTTTTTTAATATGGGACATTTCTGTTCCAATAGATTATCATTGTAGAAATTAATGTGTCATGAAGTTAAAATTATATTTGCCTTCTCTGTGTGTTCTCCAAATCAAATGCCTCCTTTCTTGTTTTTTTTTTTTTTTTTTTTTGTCCCCAAAAGGCCTTTAAGAATGAGATATGTGTGAATCCCACATGGACACCCTTTTTGAAGGATTATTAATCAAAGATAATTATCTAATAATAAGTTAATAATCTATTTATGTCTTTATTTTGTGTATTCGCTCCCACGTATTCTATATATTGATGGGAACCTCAATATAAATCATGCTGTTTGGTTTTTACTCCCAGATAGGAGCACATCAAAACAGACACAGATCAATAATAGTTCCACTTCCTGTCTGTGAACGGTTTTGCAGGTTTCAGTTCAACAGCCATGAGAAAATGCCAACAAAAATCCAGAGAGCGATCCACTAAGCAGCAAATGCAGAATCAAACAGCCAGGCGCACTACCTGAAGTGTCACTTGAAGTGCAAGTTGTTGGTTCTTAGTAAAAGAAACTTGTTGTGTGGATCCTTAAGAGGTGTTTTTTTGTTTTGTTTCAGTTTTTTTTTTTTGTTGGTATTTTTTGTTGTTGTTTTGTTTTAGTATTCTCTTTTTGCCTTTTACGTTGGCTCATTCACAGGGTGCTATTCTCCCTTTTTACACTGTAGCTGTGATAGTGAATGGTTCCAGTCCCAGCTAGTCATCACAGGACGCAAAAATTAAATGAAAAAAATTTCAATTAAATTCTAAGTTGGTTGATCCCAGAAGTGGGTAATATTTAGGTGAAAGTGAGTGGAGGCAATTAGTGCCTACTTCCAATACCCTGAGGCAGGAACTCAAATATTTCACCTGTGGAGGAGGGGGTCACGGCTTTTTCATCCATTCTTTTCTTTTCCTTTTAATTCCCTAACTCCCATAATCTGGCAAAGTATTATGCAGCACAGACCAGGAAGGTGGGCTGCAGTAAATGCTGCTTTATGGATCAAGCAGTAGGAAGTGCTATACTCTTCCCCCCAGAGACTGAAAGCTTTACATCAATCAGCATACTGACAATGACTGCTTTTGAACTTACCTGTAGTATAGCAGTGTGGCAAATCATTATCTAGCATTCAGTTTTTAAAAGAACATATATAATTTGAACACTGAAGCACCATACGGCCATTTTGTCTGACTCTGAGCACCTTTTTGATTGATCACCCCTCTCTGTGCTATGGGGAGGAGACAAGGATATATTCTGTGCCTTATTAGCATAGTGCCCAAGTAATCTCACAGGCTACAGTGACGTGTGCGAAATTCTGTGCTAATACTTGTGTAAATTTAAATGCAACATAGGACATTTATGTTCTCCTTAAGCAAAAAACAGTGAAGTTGGGTACTTCACAGCAAACAAACTGAACAGGTGGCAAACAAAAAAATAATGTCATGATATGACAAAAATAATTCATGATATGAATTCAGATATTTTTGCAGTGGATGATGAGATGACATTCAGCCTGTTTTTAAGACATCTGGGAAATGATGTAAGGGAACAGAAATGAATCTACTACTTACTAATCAGTACCTTCCATACCAGTGATTTAGCTGTAGATCCAAGAATGTTTTATGCCTGTGTCTGAATTCATTTCACTGTAGGATCAAGACTGCCATAAATAGGATGAATGACATAGAGAGCTTTCCTTAGCTTCAGTTTCTTAATGTGACATAACTACTGCATGGACTGAAAACAGTGGCAAGAATCCAAAAGCAGTTAATTACACGCTTTTCTTGTTGGGGAAAAATCTAGCTTCAAACTTCATTAGCAAGTAGGCAGTTTCAAGATATTTGAAAGACAGATTATTTCACATCAACAATTTGAAGTCAACTGTGTCTTGCATGTCACCTGGATCTGCATTCTGGAAAATGGGAGTGATGGTGGCAATTGCCCTGGCCCTCTTCTTGATTCCAGACAAAAAAAAAAGGCTCCTAATTGCATCTTCCTTTCAGAAATAGCAATTGCCTTTTCCATTTATTTCTGAAAACATGTGTTTATTAGTTCTAAATTGTTGAATTTCTCTATATTTCTCTACTTAAATCAGTACTTAGTTCCTGCTAAGTGTGACTCTTTTCATGAACTCACTGGTAGACATATTTTAAGAGAGGAGAAACGCTTGGATGTAGAAAATAAAAGGCATTCTGGTAGCAGATTTTCTTTATGCATTTATCTTATTAGTGATTAGTGTTAATGGATTTTTCAAAGTACCTGTGTCCCTAGTCCAGCCTTCCTTTTAGTATTTTGTGTATGTCTGTTCTAAAATTGTCATTGAAATGAACCATAGTTTCAGAGACATATCTTCTAGTGACAAATCTAGTGACGAATCTTCTAGTGACATATATTGTTCTTCAGACTTCACCCAGGAACAGTTCAAATCAAAACACACAGCCTACCGTATTGCTGATAATTGCCCCAGTTCTTTCTTGGTTTTGTTAAAAACGGGAAGGCCAAGAGAAAAACAATGAAAGGAAAGAAAAATTGAAGTATTACGTGGCAGTGACCCATTCATATCTTAGAAGATGCTTTCTTTAAGTTTTTGCATTGCACAATTTAATACAATAATTGACAGAAAGCTTTACAGCTTAGTATTTCCCAAGATTAGACAAGACGCCTCAAGAAAGAAGTTCCACACAGTTCTACAAACATCCTCTAAAGTCTGCATCTCAGTGACCATCATTTTGACTGAGGAGACCTAGAAGAAATGACTCCCTTTGCAGATGTGTGTCAACATTATTCCATATTTCATCCAGAAGTGATCATCTCAGATAGACAGTAGGCATTGCCTATTTGAAGATTTCTTCTATTATCTTCTTTGAAATCAGCTGTAGCATCTCCTGCCTAAGGAAAACAAGATTTTGCATTCCCAAGGTCTATGAATGTTAGTTTTTTAACCATCTTTATCACAATAAATCAAACACCTAATTAAATGCAAAAGTGCTTGAAAATGTCAGATACGCTTTCTACATATGATAAGAGACTGTTGGTTGACATGTAGAAGTGAGGTCTTACCTCTTTCTGTTCTCACATTTAGGCTTTTTACCCTAAAGCTAGCTGAATGTGTGCACAGCTCACATTAACATGTTTCCTCATCTATCCTTACATAGCAGAACAATGACAGTGGTTTTATTTAGTGCTTTTCAGTTTGCATATATTGATGCTGAGAAACTAAAATAACAGACATTTGTTAATAAATGCCTTTCTGTAAAATGACAAACATGACTCTTCTTGCCCAGTTTTGCCAGATAGAAATAATAGCAACTTTTTACAAGGCATATGTGTTCCGTGTGTATTACTCTGTGCCTTAATATTGTTTGGTTTCATTTGAATTCATGAGCACTGAAGCTACAGAAAACAGAAGAAAGGCTACTCTGCCCTCGGC
Organism: Gallus gallus; assembly: GCF_016699485.2. Lineage (NCBI taxonomy): Eukaryota > Metazoa > Chordata > Aves > Galliformes > Phasianidae > Gallus > Gallus gallus. Next base: position 25,873,734 of record NC_052532.1, on the reverse strand, counting down.
CTTTTTTATTTAGTGTAGGACATCTAATTGTTTCTTGAATGACCTCCAAGGTCTTTGTGGAATGAGATTGTTGTCTTCTGTGTAGAGAAGAGCATCCACGTTCTATCCATTCATTGTAACTTAATTATAGGATGCATGTAATAATTTGGAGACAGTCGGTGAATTTGCCTCTCATGCAAGTCATCATGAGACTCTGGGAAATAGATGCACATGTTCATTTATTGTAAAATACTCAGATTAATTATTTCACCTGATATCTGTACTTGTAAGTTGCCAGCTGCAGCTGAGGATGACAGAGAATGAGTCGCTGATGACATATATTAGGTACACTGTCTAACACCCTCCTGAAGGCGCTCAGATGCTACGTGAATGGAAATTGTGTAGAACAATTGGATTTTAAGCCTGTCTTATGCTTGCCAGTTATTCCATTTTTTTTTCTGTGATATATCACCTCATTTTTAAAGGTATTATTGTCACAAGTGACAACATATACTATACAATTGCTCCTCCCTGTAATAACAATTTAGCGAGATGCAGGAGACGTGTTTGTGTCTTTGCTACAGCTACACTTCATTTCAGAAGTATGTATTTCATCACTCAGTATTTCCGATAAAGAACATGATTCTCTTCACATTTATATGAGCTATTAGTACTGTAATCTTGCTCCAACAGAACCAATCAGAAATGTGTCACTGCTTACAACAGGTTCAATTCTGCCTTCACACAGAAGAACTACTCATCTTACAGAGAAGTATAGAGTCTGCTCAAGAGTCTTAATTCTGAGCATTTGCAGTGCTTGAACTTACACAGAGCTGGGCTTCTTCTAAGTTCTTGCCAGTTGTTTTATCTGCGGGTTGTGTAAGAGTTGTACATGGTTTATATATTATTTAGTCTGTAAAGAATATTAAATTTAATTATCTCTTTAGTGCCTCTTACAATGCAATTTGATTACTTTCTGAAACTCAAAGTAATATTTAATAACTGTTAGTTTTCTTTTAGAGAATTCCTACCTAGGAAACAGGAGTTCTTACAGCCACATGGATAATTAACTTGAAGCTTGTCTGTCTCTTGGGGGACATCAGATATGTAAATGAGGAACTTAAGTCTGAACAAGACATGCCAGGGAATCACTGAAAGTTTTATTACACTAAAGTACTGGTATTAAAATCCTAAACGTTATAATATATTATTATAAATCAGTGCATTTTAAAGAGCAAAGATGTAGAGCTTTTTTTCCCCCCTCACTTGCCATATAAAATCATAGAAATATGTAGCTTTCAATTTTTGAAGAGATACAGCTGAAATCTTGAAAAATTCTGTAGAATGTGAGGACAGCTATGGAAAAAAAATACAGATTATAATTTTTTTTTGCCTATGAAAATTTTGAAGACTATATGTATACACCATGAATGCTCCCCAATCTGCCCAGCTCCGGAATGGAAGGTAACTGTACTTCAGACTATCGGGTAACATCTCATTCCATACTGAGAACTATCCCTGGCAAGCAAACTTTTCACACCATTGCATTGCTGAGAACAATATTAAGAAATAACATTTTGCAAAAAGTTGTTAGATATTCTGGAAAAAAAAAAAAAGTTATATATTACCAAATCAATTCAACAGCCACCCAATCCAACCAAAAAGACCTTCATTGATTTGCCTTCAGGCAAAATCAACCTTCCACAGATCTGCTAGAGTTCTAACAATATCAGCAGCAGGGATATAAGGGGTCAGCAGTAAGTGGATATGAAGATCAGCTGTCTTTCTCCTTATGTAGAAAGTCTTTGGCAGCTGTCATAGAATCCTTTCTAGAAGTAGAGAGCATCTACCTGGAATGACCTGACCGTAATGTCTCTTGTACATGCACTTCACATAAAACACATACTCCAGTTTTAGTTTGATTTGTACATACAAATATATTTTTTGCAACTTGGTTGAGCAATGAACTTATGATGCAAGTGTGTAGTTCAAGCATACCAATAGTGTTATTTCTTTAGCGATATTATCCATGTGCTTAAAATGGTAGGCTGCAGCTCTTCATTTAAGTAAGATCAGTGTAAGAAAAAAATCAAATGTTCTAGTACCTAGACCATAACTTTCACCTGCTGATTCATCACCACTGTATAAATCAGCCAGCAGTGATTGTAAGATTTGGCAACAGATAACATTTTGAAATGTTTCCCAATTTTCATGTATTGTGTTTTGGTTTTATCTCCTCCTATTTTTGTATCAGTTTCAAAGCATATTCAAAGTAAAGTGAATGTGGCAACTTTCTATAGACTTTATGGTTCAGACAACTTCACTAAAAATGCAGGTTTAAATTTGCCTAAATTTTAGTAAAACTCTTGCTTAACACGTACTTCATTTAATGTATTTAACAAATGTTATGTTTTTTTCTTAATAAAATTATTATTTTTTTAAATTTCAGCTACTGATAGAAGGTACAGTCTATTATTTCTTTTTATGTAGTAGAGTCCTGTTTATCCTAGAAAATGTTCACATTCAACTGCATTTCATTTCAATAGGAGGAGGGAACATGGCAATCAATGTGTTCAACCTTAATTTGGACTAAGATTTTGATGTTAGTTGTAAATAGTTGATTTATTATTAAATCTCTACCAGTTTTATTCTATAAATATTTTGGAACCAGAGGAGCTGGTTATGCAAATTATTTTTGTGAACCATCGAACAGGATGATGTGACGGGGGCTCATAAATTGTCTGCAGTATTGATAATTTTTAAGAATGTTTTCTGTAAAATCTGAATAAATCAATCACATGATGTGAGAATTCAAGAATATAGAATTGTTTGCTGTGCTATAATGTACATGCTAAAATTAGATTAATATGTGATTGAAACGCAAAAGTTGTGATTTATACCTTTCATTTAATCTTGTATTTGATTAATTTACATCAGCTTTCTCCAAATACAAAAAAGATCATAATAAATAAAATATAAATAAGCTCATGCCATTGATTTATTTTACATTTTTAAAATGCCAATGAAAAATATTTTAAAAGGAAAATAAGAAGAATTGCATGAAGATTAATCTGAGAAAAAAATAAAAGTACAAGGCTATCTCTTAATTCATGCTTTCTGCTATATTTAGAGAAACACATTTATGATATGCATATTCAATCAAATAGACTGTTATAATGCAGCGTGACTCAACTTTGAATCCATTCTGTAAATCTGGTTTTAAAGCTTGTTTTTTATTATTTTTTTTAAATCTTTTTTGGTGAGAACACACTACCTTTGATTTAATTTTTTCTGACACTGCGCCCACTGCACAGTAGAAAAAAAAAAGTGTAATTGTAGTTTTGTCCTTTACAGCACAGGACAAATAAATGTCAAAATCAAATGGTGGTGTCCCCCAAGGGAAAATATACTTCAGTTATGAAATATTCCTCCCCAGCTCCCATTGCTATTCCTGTGAACACCTAGGTGAAGCTGCCTCAGGACCTAATCAGATGCTGCTCATTTGCATATAATAAAAAAAATGTGCAATGAGGTTTTAGTCCATTCTGAGGAAAAGTGCATACGATGTGTTCAAAACATTCTGGTGTCGAACTGGTGCAGGTCTGGCTCTGGATGGATGGCTTGAATGGCAGTTTGAAAGGACCTGGTGTGAAATGAACATCTGTTTATATTAGTGATGGTTTACCAGCTTAATACTGCTTTTAATAATTGTGTTGTAAGATGAAGTGGTGTTCTTTCCTGATACGGTTCTTGAAAATGCAGTGATATTGATAAACTGTCAGACTGACTAAAGAATGATAATAATAACCAAATATGCAAAAGAATCATTAAGAAAGCTTGAAGACAAGATGGTCTCAGGGAAAAGACTCTCCTTGGGCATTATTAGCACTCTTAATTGCATTATTACTCAGAGTAAGTGAAACTCATCACTGTTGGTTTATAAATACGTTGTGCTCCTCTGTGATATAAAATCCTCTGCAGCTTCAGATTACGAATAGTCCTCAACCACATTCATATTCAAGAGATTCAAAATATCTGGATTTGAGTGAAATGCTTTTAGTTTATCTTGAAATTAGTGATGTGATGTACAGCCAGTTTGGATCTTGGTTTGTTCTTGCTATTTTGAGGAGATAGCTTATGATTCGAGTAAACAGTTAGATAGGTGGATAGACAGACACTGACAGACGCTTTCATGCTGTCATAACAATGTTTAGATATTTATGTTAGGAGATGGGAGGCTGGCTGAGAGGGAATAGAAAATATTTTGAAGTGTTAGAGCTCCATCCTGTTTTTAATCTTTTTAAATTAGTACATTCCTCACTTTCAAACAATTTTGCTTTTTACTACAATTTCGTTTTCAAATGTAAAAAAAATAGAAACTGAAATAATTTTAAATTGTTTCAAAATATTACAACATTATTATATTATATTATATAATTATATAATTATATTATAATTATATATTACATATATATTATGTAACATTACAACATAATTATATTCATGAGAATAAGTTAGAAGGTCCTTTTGCCTTAGTGCTGTATTTTTTTAATACCATCCTGGCACGTGAAATCTGCTTTCTCGCCAAATCTAACTATGAAATGGAGTTATACTCACTTTAAATTCTACCTGCCTGCATATTCTGCCCTCTCCAATTTTGTCTGTGAATGGTTTGAGTAAACAGAGGCAAAGAAAACATGCAGAAGAGGTCAGTGGAGTGCAGTCTCCACGTGCACCACCAGAAGCTCTGTGGGGTGGGGATCTGGGGAAGGTGGAAAGTGAGCAGTCTGTATTGAGATGTAGAACAGAGACTGTACTCTTTCAGCCCTTTGGGGAAGCTAATTGTACTCTCTCCATTTCTAGTCCAACTGCTATAATTGTAGCAGCGCTTTTGCTATCTTTGGGTGAGCAGATCACATGCCTTTACGGAGGATGATGCTGAGGAAGTCTTCTGAGAGGCAACTAACACTGACAAACTCCTACATACCTGTCAAGCATTTTGCATTACACTTATATACTTACCCCTCATTTACTACCCCTCTACTCCTAAATTGTTTCTATCTGTAATACAGATTTAGAAACATATGGGGACTTGGATCTAATAATGTTTTACCATGGTTTCTCCAACCTACTAGGGACCACTTTCAATGCTAATTGAGCGGGAAGCCGCCTCTCCCTCCCTTGCCACTCATTATACTGGCATGCTGCCAGGATGGTGCATCCAGCAGCAAACAGAAGAGACAGAGAGAAAGTTGTGAGAAGAGGAGGAGGGTGTCTGTATCAACAGCCCTGGTTCTGTGTAGCCAAGCGGCCCTTGGGGACGTGCAAAGACCAGGATAGGTGTAGTAATGTGTCAGCAGACAATAAAGGAAGATATTGAAGTGGCAATCAAAAGTTTATATGGTAAGCAGAAGATAGAATTAGAATAATCACGTATCACTGAAGGGGACCTTTGGAGTCTTAGGAGTGAACTGCTAGCAAATGCCCAGTGAAGCTGCAGCAAGGAAGTGAATGTCTGCAAACAGTTGCACACTCTAGTTTCACATCATTGAGTTCTGGGCCAGGCAGTTAAGCTCTATTCTTGAATTCTTCCAGGATTTTCAGGGCTGGGAAAAAGCAGACAGGGTGAGCTGCCTGGCAGGAACCAGCAAAGAAGCACTTAATTCTTACTACACCCTCCCTTTCCCACCCAGCTTTAGGTACAGGTACACTTCATGACTAAATTAGAGGTGGACCGACACTGAGGTTCAAGAGTAGATTTCCTAGCAATCCTTTAATTGAGCTTTCCTTTACTTTGTGAATTACCTTTTGAATCAGTTCATTGCAGACAATCAACACTGGAACCAGTGCTGTCCCCTGACTATGGACCTTCAGGCTCTGGGACCATATTGCAACCAGCTTCAGTAAAAAACTCAAACCATACACAGTTTGATGTTGATACATCTGTGGAACTCCTTAATACAGAAGATACCTAAGTTGCCTTTAAAATTTACTAGAAACTTGTAGTTTAACCTGGCAGGCAGCTCGGCACTAAACAGCTGTTCACTCACTCTCCTGAATCTGAAAAAAAATGTAAAGTTGAGATAAGGACAGTTTAATAAGTCAGAAAAAGAAGGGAAAATACTGAGAGCAGTGATAAAAGAATACACAAAACAAGTGATGCACAACATTATTGCTCACAACCTGCGAACTGGTGCCCATCCAGTCCCTGAGCACTGGCATCCTCCAGTCAACTCCCCTTTGGTATGAGGAGTCTTGGTTGTTTCACTTCCCACTTTCTTGTGCACCCTCAGCCTTCACTCTGGCAGATCTGCACGAGAAGGGGACAAATCCTTGGATTAGTGTAAGAACTGCTAAGTAATGATTAAAGTGTCGATGTGCTAAAACATTTTTTTCTTCCTAAATTTAGAACACTGCACCATACCAAAACTAAAAATCAAACCAAACCAAAACAAAAAAACTCCCAGCCAAAACCAGGACAAAACTTCTGTTCGAGTTTAATTCTCCAAGACTTTCAAGTGCCCATTTACTGAAAGTATTTGTCAGCAATAGTTAACTCAACAAGCTTCATTTCAGAAAAAAAAAAAAGATAGAGATATTAAGAAAACATTCAGAAAAGAAGCTACAATTGAAAAAGATTTTTCAAAATAATGAGATTATCAAAGCCTTTTTTAATTTCTTATTTTGAGATGTAAATTTATGGCTACTATTTCCCCACATCATGATGTTTCCTAATCCTGTCATTCTTTTAACTTTTGCTTTTATGCATAATTTATTCCTTATTTTCTCTTAATGCATTTCATAGATAGTAGTGTTGCTGCAGTATTCACTTTTCTGTTTCTATTCTGCTTCCCATTATGACCTACGAGGGCTTAATTCCAACACTCTCTCTTGCCTATCTATTTAAATGTTCACCAAAATATCTAGTGTTAACTTTTAAAGAGACATCATTAGGTTTTAAAATCAACATCCAGGGAGCAAATGAGAGAAGTAGAACTGTCTCTTTCCTGAGCCCAGTTTTCCGTCTGTTCCCAGCCTTAGGCGTTGCACCAGTTTACAGTCTGCTAACAACTGCAGGTTTTCTTCACAACTGTGAAAGCTAGAAACAATATTTTTCTTTTAAAAGAAATGATTTTATATGAAAGTTTAGAATATGTGGGACCTTAGTGTAACATATGGGTTATATATGAAACAGATCAATTTGGCCCAATGCCTTAAAGCATAAATGGGCGTTTGACATCATTGCATAATTAAATTCAGTGGTGTAAATCAGAAAATGTGCACATAGTTGACTCAGCATCTGCAATTGTATGAAATGAGAAAGGTTAAGTTTGGTTTTGTAGCTGTAAGTTCTCCATGTACTTATTAGTTGCAGAAGGTATAGCAGAGATGGGTGAAAGTTTTGCTCCTGAAAAGGTGCTGTGTGCCACACAAGACAAGCAGAGAAGTGATGGAAAATCACTCAAGGGCTGGTAAACCACAAAAAATACTACATGCAGGATAACATACTGGCTTTGTCTGGGTTTCTCCAGCTTATTGTTGGCAAAAGTACTCTGGTTTTCTTGTTACCCTGCTCTCTACATTTACTGTCATTACTGACAAGAGAAATGGACCAAGTATGTAAAGGAGTTAGAGTCTGATTGTGGTTGCTCGGAGGAGAGACCATGCACTGCCACAGTTATGGATTTTTAAGCAGGTTTCAGATAAGTGGGCCACAGGTACAGCAGCTGAACCTTTCAGCTTTCCATGTCCCAGCTGCCACTGGGAGAAAGGGAAACGCTGCTGTGTCCATTGTACAGTACAGACCGAAGGACTGTGAGAACAGATGTACCTCTGCTTCATTCTGGTGGGCACAGCTGAGCTGAACATGGTTAGGGGTAGCAGCACATGTAAGGGGGCACAGGCTGCTTGCTTCACTATGCACCCAGCATCTGCTAGCACTGGGCTGCTTGCTCCTTGTGGGCTACAAAGCCATGCACTGAACCAAGCTTACTCAAAATCCGAGTTGAATTCAATTCTACAGGGTGGCTTCTCTATCCGGAAGGGTATTTATCCGCTACATAATTATTTCCTTTAATTCCATTTTTAAGGAAAGGAACATTGGAGCGGCAGATTGTCAGATGTTGCAGATGGTCTTTTTCCTTTGGCCTCTGTGGAACACTAACAGTGAAAACTTGCTGAAAACCTGTTCCTGATTAATGAGTGCTTAGTCGTGGGTGTGGTGATGCCAACACTCAGTACTCCTGCACTGTAGGATTGATTTCAGAGAGGATCCTTGCACCTGTGTGGGCCGGTGGCCTCACATATTCCAGTGTGGGCCAGGCTGCCCCAGTGAGGGGAGGGTCAGGACTTTCCCCTGTGGGCTCAGTGCCGGATTCTTGCCGTGAGTCATAGCTGAGCACTTCTGTTGTGTCTGATATGATCTGGCACCAATTATCCTTGCTCCTATTGCCTTCAATCAAAGAGGGAGATAAAATCACATATCTCCTTTGCTTTGTAATATTTAGGAAATATTTCCATAAACAAGAGGGTTTTTTGGAAAAGCAAGTGCATATTGTCTGATGTTGTCATGTTACAGGCTCGTTGCTAAAAGGTATTGCTAGAGCAGTGAGGAGCTGAAACAGGCAGATTTACTGAAAGTTATACACGTAAATTCTAGGTTAGTTCTTTTCATGAACATAGATTATGTGGTCCTCTTTATCCTGGAAAATCCATTTTTTTTCTGAAAGCTCCTATTGTACTAAATGCAGTAGAGATTAAAAGTGCTAGATGCTTTATTCAAAACATGTCTCCCTTAAATTACAACGGGTTACTTTGCAGCCAGACATCTGAAAGCCATGTGCTAAATAAACTGTACATTATACAGAAAAGGGTGTTAAAAATCCCCTGAACTTGGAGAAAAATGAGATGCAGGGAAGAAAAATATGATTTTGGCAATTGTGCTCAGTACACTGAGGCTAACCTGAGCTTCGTCTCTGTGGTTCCTCTAGCAAGGAAACCATATGTCTTGAATGTGGTTCAAGTATATTGCAAGCACGAGTTGCTGAAGGAGGTCACTCGTGATGACTGGCAATATTGCAGAGCTCTGCACATGCTCTAGATAGGGAATTAGAGTACCATATATGCACCTATACACTGGTACATTTTCAAATGGTTTAATTGCTGAGGCTTAGTATTTTCTCTGACTACATCACAGGAAAAAAAAAAACAAAAATACAACCAAACAATAACAACACATTGAAAGCAGCAAATGACAGAGTCAGTGTACCCATTCTGCTCCACTGAATTGCTGTAAATCACTTTATAGGAAGATTCACAGCTACAGGGCAAATCTACTGCTGTTGGAACAGTAAACTTACATTACCAAATTTAAGCACAATACTTCTGTTAACTTGCTGGCAGTTTAATACTTACATTAATTCAATTAATATGCCTGCTGTTTGCAGCTGTGTTATTTGTCTAGGAAACAGAGCTCCACCATCAGCCTGAGTGAAATGATTTTATCACACAAAATAATGCAGCGAGACTGAACATGTGTTGAGAGGAACAGTGTGGCATGGCCACTTCTGTGCAGAGTACTCTAATTTCTAAAAATGGTCTCGGTTTTCAAGCACTTTACTTGAACAAGAAGATTTAATTTATTTGTTATTTTACGAAGCATTTTTATGTGTAGAAAAAGTGCTACTTGTTTGCACTTGCTGGTTATGTGGCATTCTTACATGATTTCATGCTTTGCTGATGGAAAATTAGACCCTTGTGTATTATAAAAGAATAGAAGATAGCTATAGAATCAGGATGCGATTGCCTCAGGACATTCTGTTGACAGCTAGAAATATATACAGACAAAGCAATGTCACTGGATGCTAATGTGAACTATACAGGTTGATGAGTACTGTAAATCCCTGTAAAAAGAGAAATCTATACCCTTTTATTTTGCAGGGGTTTGCCTTTAAAATTACCACTTACAGCAGTTCTATAATTTTGTAATATATAACGATTGTTAAGATTTTATAATTTTTGACATGCTAAAGCACAGATATGGTGTTGGGTTTTTTTTTTGTTTTGTTTTTTGTTTTTTTTTGCTTGTTTGTTTTCTAGTATATCTGTACTCTGAAAATATATTAACCTTTCCTTGTTTACTTAACCTTTGCTTCATGTTTAGGTGAAACTGTTACCTGTTTAAGGGGAAACTGTGACTGCATAAGAAATGCCAGACTGACCCAGTACTGAGTTAGAGAAATAGGTCTTAGCTTTTGAAACTAAAGCAAGATGGATCAAAGTAACCCTGACATTACAGGATCTTTCATGGCCTCTTTGTGTTTCCCACATCATCCCCTATAATCAGCCTAGATGTTCTCTACAGACCACATCTCAGTAAAAAAAGTATGAATTTGTTTCTGCTGAGCCCAAGTCTATCATTCCCAACAGATTACAGTATAGTATCATTCCTGAGGTGTAACTATTTGCTCTACTGCTCCCATTTTCCGAAAGACTCTCTTAACAACTCAGCTCAAGTAAATCTGTTTTGATATTGCCAGCTTCAATCTATCTTTCTTATTTGTTTAATAGCAGAAGTATGTAACAGCAACAGCAATACAGTAGCTATGTACAAATCTGTCTACACCATCTATATTAATATGATAGCACTTTGGACATCAAATATTTATCCTAATTACAATTCTGTTCCAATCTGAATATGTTTTATGTCAGCAATACTCTGTCTGAGAGAAGAAAAATGATAATTTTCCTCTCAGATATATTGCTGCTGAGGCAGATTGACTCTATACTTAAAGCATATATATGAGGGCTGCTCTGAAAGTAACACCTCCTATGTTACCATGTCAGCCCAGAACATCAGAGGCAGACGTTGGTGGTATGGCAGTAGAGGTTGAACCTTCCCACCAATATCTCATTCCATACTGTTGCCATGCAACAGAAGTCAGCAGAGGGCCAATCTGGCAAAATGGCATCTGACATGGAAATGCAAAGGTTTGTCAATGAATTCCTCCATGTGGAAAAAAAAAAAATTGCACCCACTGTCATTCATCATAATGAAGAGGCATTACTTTTGGAGCATTCCTACGAATAAAAAAATACAACAGTGGACTCTGAATGTACAAACTGTCTTCCTTATAAGTTTATTATTTATTTTTTTCTTTGTTCATGAATCCTGTATTTGTTTTCTAGGTAGCTATATACTCAAGCTAGCAGTTTTATTTTTCTAGTTTCTTCCTTATGTGAAACCAGATGTATATCTCTATAGAAAGTGTAGACCCAAAGTTTGCCCCAGAATGAGTGAGAACTGTGTTCTGTATTTAAAGGAAGCCTTTAAAGTTGGAAAGTGGACTTGAGAAGTGGCTAGCAAATATGTTGTATCTTCTTCACACTGGGAAACAAATATGGGACTAAAATTTCACATACTTCAAATGTTATAGATATGTTTAGAAAGATAATTAAATATATGCTTGCATGAGTTTGATTGGTTGATACAAGAATTTAGAAAAGAGGAAATAGATACTGTCAGATTAAAATCTGGATAGTAGATATAAATACTATACAGAATCTGGTAGGAAAAACTTTACAGAGCTAAACTATTTCACATCTTCTAGAATTTCTCGAGCATGGAAAAGGAGAACAAATCTTTATGTTCTGAATTCTGTATTTTAAAATACAGAATTATTTTCTGTGCAAAAATAAGAAAGCCTTTTACAAACCTTCCTTGAGTTAGGCTATTAGAGTCTCTAAGTAGTTGCTAGATGACAGACAAGAATTGTTTTACTAAAAATGTCTACAAGACAAGGAAAAAGAATAGGAAGAAATGATTTTTTTTTGCTATCAGAAATGCTAGCAATGGATTAATGGTTTAAACTGTGGCCCTGTATTATGTAATATAGTTATTAATAAATTACAATTTAAAATATATTATAAATGAACAGAAGATTGCTATAGAATCGGGATGTGATTGCCTCAGGGGTAGTGTAAAGCAATGAAGCAAACTTTGCAGAAAATTAGTAGAGCTTGTGAGGAATTTCACAAGGAACTATTTAAAGTTGGGAACAGCATGGCACACCAAGCTCAGTAAGCATTCTCATTTCAGAAACCTTGGAAATTTAGCAGACAACTCAGTGAAGTTATCTGCTCCATGTATGATTATTGTTAAAATGAGAAGCAAATATTTGTATGCAGTGAGAAGGAGAAGAAATAGAAAAATTTCAAGTGCCATTATATGAAATGAAGGCATGACTTCATCTAATGTACTTTGTAGGGTCATTAGTGACCTTTCAGAGATTTGGAAAAAGGCAATGAGAAACAGAAGGAAAATATTAAAACTGTGCAATGAAAATTAGTGTTATTTCCCTTAGAGAATAGTAGAGAAAAAAATTAGTCAGATAAAATGATGAAGATAAATGAGAATAGTCTGTTCTTGTCTTGTAAATCAGGAGGGTGCTCAAAACTGAATGACTGTGAATTCAAACCTAGTAAATAGAAGTACGTCTTCACACAGACACAGATTGAGCTGAGGAACTGATTTTCTACTTTATGTTAGGGAGTTCATAAATTTAACAGTTGTAATAAGAGATGGAAATTTATCTGAGTAACAACTGTATCCTGATGTATACCAATTTATAGAAAAAGAAAGAAGCAAGCAAACAAGAACAAAACAAAAACAAAATGAAACAAAAAATAAACAAACAACAGCAACAGCAACAAAAAACACCACACATCAGAAAAATCGAGTCTTGGAGAAGATAGAAAGCATTCAAGCTTCAGATAAATTTTTTATACCTGTCTAGCTATTGGGAATAAAGATGTAATTTTCCTGGGAACAGATGGAAAGTATATCCTGCTCTCTGACTGAAGTGGAGTTTGTTGCAAGATAGCAAGGGCTGTGGTGAATAAAGGGTATTGTCTTGTAAGTTAATAAGTAAGACATTTCCTTTGCTCCCACTAAGTTCTCTCTAGCAGAGGAGCCTTCACTAGCAATACTCCTTGGAGTAACACAGCAGAGGCTAACTATTACCAGCCACTTCTAAGCCTGCTTATGCCCACTGTTCTGGGATCCAATTGCAGAGGAGGAGAGAAAATCTAGGTAAATGTAGCCATGGTTACCAGTCAAGGGAATAAAGAGATTTTAAATATGCTAATACCCACTGTTGCTTTTATACAGAAAGTATGGGAAATCTGTCGGACAAATGCATCCTAATGCCCAGATTTTACAAGCTGGCAGTCAACTATCCATTGAGAGTTACTTGCGTGTACCTTCTCCAATGCTATGTAATACTAGTATTTTCATTCCTTTATGGGAGGTCCTCAGTGCAGATCAGGCATGAGCAAATTCAATGTGTAGAAGTGCATTAATAAATAAATTCTAGATGTACTGACTTTGTTTTAGTTAGTAATTCATTTACACAAAACATATTTCTTCACAAATTCCTACTTCCTGACTTTTCTCCCGCATTTCATATTTTCTATCCTTTAATTCATCAACAAACATTTCATGATACTATTATGAATAATTAACTGCGGTGTGGAACCAAGTTATTTTATAACATATGCAGAAGCTCCATATTAAAAAAATGATAAGCTGTAAGTAAAACATTCAGATTACACAGACGCAGAAATAAGGTTGACTCTCCATAGACAAGCATTGTGTTGCCATTTCTACTCAAATAAAATTCAAATATAAATAAAATTCAAATCAACTGCAAAAAAATAAAATTGTACTACTCTTAGTTAGCCTGGTTTAGATTGGTATTCCTTGCATAGCCAGAATCTAAAATGTAGAATAAGAGTTTGGGAGTAAAACTTTATTTTCAGAACATAGAAATACTGAGAGGAGTCTATATCTGCATGTTAGTACTTCTAGGGTCAAAAAACACTAGGAATCCTTTTATACACCAGTAGATGGTAATTTTACTAGCTGCAGTTTTTAAAGTGTATGCTTTAAGAACAAATGGGCTGACATTAACTTCTTTACTCTTCTAAGATCCACTGTTTCCATCTCATTTTAAGGAAGCAAGGAATAGCAGCTCCCACTTTCAACTCATCTCTTCCAGATAAGGAAACCACTACTGAAGTTATTTGCAAATCTCCTCAAGTAATTTAAAATAATACAAATCATATAAAAATGTGTCATCTGAAAACTGGTGACTTTAGCCAAAAATACTAGCTTGAAATTTTTTTCTTATATCCTCGTTTTTCTCAGTTGTTTTCTGTTATTTTTATTAAATTATCCCGTAACTAATATCATATTTCTATATGAAAGGGCAGATTTTTTTGCTCATGATAAATTCATATATTTCCAAGGAAATGCGTCAGAGATATGTCTTTTGGTATAATTTCATTTCCTTGGGAGTATAATTTTAATATATTGTATATTACATATATATTTATATAAATATTTAATGTTATAATTATAATACAATTGTATTAAGAAATGGATGTACAGTTGAAAAAGAAACTGGAAACATGGGATAGAAGAAAAATCAAATAAATATATGCCAGTCTTTTACCTCTATGTCATTAAAATATAAAGTGGAGAGTTCAAATTGTTGTTGGGAGAAGCAAGATTTTATGCATTATTCTGTAGCGAAAGCACTGTGTCAAATTCAGTACTGGAATACAGAAGGCTACTGGAATTTTTCCTTTTCATCCTGGATACTGACAGTGTTCCTAGCCCTGCCTCTTAAATCTGGAAGATAGGGTGACAAGGACCTATTTAAATTAAACAGTTGAATTTGTGTCTTGCTCATGTTAGGTGAAAAGTGTTACCTATATTCATAAATGGCCCAGGGCCAAATTCAGCCCATACATATGCCCTTTTCCAGACCACTGAATGCTTCTGAAATCAGCACATGGCCATCACACTTGATAAATTGTAAATGGATGCAAGCCTTCATATCCTGTGTGCAGTTATGCATTCTTAAGGCGCAAAATGAGCTGAACACTGGACAGAGCATACACCCCTGAAGCCACTAAGAAGACATATGGCATAATCCAAGGCAGGTGTTTGTAAATCCAAAAGATCACATTAGACCCCTTAGGCTACATTCTGAATGACAGCAGTGGGATTTTGTAGTTTATCTAGGACCCCAAATTAAGTTGTCACCCTTAATTTGAGGAAGATCACCTACCAGGGGCAAAAGCAAGTTAGAAACTTTTTCTTGTTTGTCAAGTTGAATTCGTTTCCATTTATTGAAGGCTACATTTTCCTGTAGATGTATCTGTTTAAAATGTCTTTTAACTTTTGGTTAAGTAACTTTGTTATTGTTTTTTAAATTTGGAAAAAGGAAATAGGTGTGCTGTGAGTAGCCAGTGGTATGGGATTGCCTGGGACATGCACACGTCCTTTTCCAGAAGGATCATTTGAACACATGCTGAATTATGGAAACCTTCTTTGATTGATGAATTCAGATCGACTTTGGCAGATGTACATTCCAAAGGAGTAGATTAATACATATAAACCAACGAGCTTAGCAGAAAGTACTGCTCAACATGGTAAACTGCCAACTTTATCATCTTTAAGTAAAAAATACAGTTTTTCTTCCCAACAAAGACTTTTTATAAAAGCAATAAGGTAACTGCATGAAGTGTGCTTATCATGATATAATCACACCCCAGGGGGAAAGAGAGGTGCTCGGCTGCACCTCATGCTTTGTAATGACCCAGGGGTGTGATTATCTTATGATAACCACACTCCCTGTCATGCCTTATTGCTTATATATTCCACATGTCATAATGAATCCTGAAGCACTTTCTAGGTCTCATAGCAAAGGCAATGACTTTGAAGTATAGGAAGTAGTCAGATTTTCTAGGTACATACAGATTAATATTGTATACATTAGGAGGAATTATGAATGACTACTTATCTGTACTAGCCAGGCCATAGTTTTTAACTGTTTCTGGGTTCTTTAGGTTTCATGTGGTATTTAATGGGAATGTGCCTAAACTGTTCTCTGTAAGTGCAGCACAAGGACTGTGAAAGTTTGACCATCATTTTTCAGGATTGTGGAAAAGATGGCATACCGTTAGGATAGTTCCTTAAAATTATAAAGAATATAATAATCTGATTTTACTACAGAAATTTTGTCCATTTACATGGTCTTTAATAGAATATTAAAATTCTAAAAAATTCAGGTTAAAAAATTCTGAAACTCGATATACCAAATTTTGGAAGTGAATAGAAAAGGAGCTTGAAAGGCCTGTCTTTAAAAAGCTGACTGAATGTACCACCAATAGCTCCTTTACTGAAACTGTAGGAAGAAACTGTATGTTATTTGGAAACATCTATTAAAAAAAAAAAAATGCACTTTAAAAATAAAAATAGTAATAAATCCTAATTAAAATGAATGGGGTTAATAACAGGTCCATAAGGAAATGGGAGATCAAGAAGCTTCTGAATTCACAATTAGGGGCTGACATAAAAGACAACAGGATAATAAACTAAGCAATTATCTTTGATATACCTTATGGTATAATAGTACCACAGGGTGAATCTGCACCTCAGGGAATGGGATTCTCAGTAACTTTGCAACCTTGTTAATCTGATGTATGTAGCAGTCAACATTTAAATACTACTCCACTTGGCAGGAAAATCTACGGTACAGTTTTCTGCCTGTCATCATAAACTGGTTGATAAAGATGATGGTCTATCATTATGACCAGTGATGGGTTGATTCATTGTAAGCGTGGGCTCTGAGATCAGCTAAGTTAACTGCGGGTCACTGCAAAGAATTCTTTGTGTCTAAAATAAAGCTTATTTAGCTCCATAATGCACAAGTGGAGTACTACTGATTACCATAAAGGTCAGACATGCACATTTTAACGGGTGGTAATGAGTAGTTTTAAAGATGTTTGAGTCTTTTCTTAATCTTTCCATGTCACAAGGCTTCTATTGTTATGCACCAAAGAATGTGCCTTTAATTGTACCATTTGCCCTATTGTATCTTGATCATAGAGTGGGTTGTGTGATGTTACTGGTGATAAACGCCTACCACATGTCCTAGTAATTACTAGCCTTCAGTAAATTGCACAGTGAAGTAACACAGAAGTCTAGTAAAACAAAAGGCTCCAAAAAGTTGAAAGCAATATTTAAGTAGTTTCGTGTACTACACCAATCTGTACTAAATGTGAGCTGTCTAAAAAAAGGGTATAAAAAATAAATAACATTTGATTGTGATTAATAAAAATGTCTTTGACAGTAGGAAGGGTTTTTTAAATATCTTGTCGTATTTTCTGGTTAACTTCCTGTAGATGTTCAGATCAACTTAAAGAGAGATATTGAAGAGTGGGAACTTTTCCTCAATGAAATTAATGACTGTGGCAAATTATAATTAAGGATACTATTTTGGAGTCTCATGAAAAATGCAATCAGAAACATGCTAACCTAACTGTGCTTTGGAGAAGATGTCTCAAATATAGCAGATCTAAGCATGTAGTTCTTCTAGTATTTCATAAGGAAGAGCTTTGTGGGAAGATGATGAGTTCAAATAGTTCAAAATAGTGACAAGCACAAGTATTACCTGTTTGTGAATATTTAGAAAATAATGAGGAATATAACAGTTCTCAAACTGTTAATGTAGTCGGGTCAGTGCCATTGTATACATTTTTAAAAAGAAGTAATAGACTAACTTCTGTTATTTTAAAATGCTGTGAATTGAATCTTATCCTTTATATGTTTATAGAGTTGATTAAAACATTTGAAGATTGAATTTCTGCAACCTAGAAACTCGATTGTGAGGGCAGAGGTACTGAAACACTTTCATCTTCTGACTATCAGTAATAATATTTAGCAAAACTAACAAAGAATTTGATATTATAAAATGCTGAAATATTTTAATGAAGTATTGAAATTCCTTGATTACTGTCATAAGCTGACCTCAACTCTTCAGAATTTTGCATAGCTTTTTCTAAACTTTGTCATAACGTTAAATTCCCAGGTTTCAGAAGAGACATATCTACCTAGGATTTTATATTAGCATCAGATATTTAATATTATCATCAGATATTTTCCAGAGTAAATGAGTGTGTTCATCAGTGAGGATGTTTCATTAGTGAGAAAGAGGAAGAGGTGTGTAGGTTTGCTTGTCTTTTCTGTAATACAGAATCATAATACCCACTGTCAAGGGTACCTCTCTGGCATGCTAGCAAACATGTAGTGGTCCTGAAGATTCCTGAGGTTACTGAAGAACGAAAGCTACATTGGACCTCTGTACCAATACTATGTTAACCATTTTAGAGTATTTCAGGATGAAACAAAACAGATCTTGTATTTATTGCAATGGAAAAATTCTCTATCTGTGAAAATTAAAAACTGCTGTGTTCATAAAAAGAAAAAGGCACATCTTTCAAGGCTATGGGTCTTTAATGTAGAGTTATTTATAATCTACTGAAATAATACATTCCCAGTTCCCCTTCATTCCTTATCAGACAAAAACCAAATAATGTCATCAGTAACTCCATAGAGGTGAGAAATATTACAAGCTAAAATGTTTGATGAGGGCGTGGTGTGCCACAAAATCATTTCTGAGTTGTTCAGTTTCAAATACCAATGAAGAGTTTCCTTACAAAGTAGAGAGCTCCCTTGTCTTTGCATTTTTTTTAATTTTA
Organism: Gallus gallus; assembly: GCF_016699485.2. Classification (NCBI taxonomy): domain Eukaryota; kingdom Metazoa; phylum Chordata; class Aves; order Galliformes; family Phasianidae; genus Gallus; species Gallus gallus. The sequence continues at coordinate 25,855,146 of NC_052532.1, read as the reverse complement.
AAAGAGTTCCAAAATACTGATGTTATTATCATGAGGGTTTTATCTAATTTTTTTTGTTATCATTATTCTAAGCATTTTTTTCCCAGAGAAGAGCCTTTCGTTTTCTCTTGTATTTGCCAAATTTAACTTTTCTTTAACTCTTTGTAATTCTTTTGTAGCATTCCAGTCAAACAATAGGCAAAAATGCAAACCTAAGTGGAACAAATGAAACTTTTCTGAATCCTTTCACAAGCAAAAATTCTCTTAGATGAAACCGGCTGGGTTCATATACCTCTACCTGGTATATAAATGTCCTGAAACCAAATAAGAAAAAAGGAAAAATGAGTTGACTTGTTTTCTGTTGGACTGCGGTTTTTATGCATATCAAAGTCAAATGAATAGCAAATTGAGAAGAATTCACTTATGGTTAGAAATGCAGTGATACTCATAACTACATAATTGTGTAAATCTATCCTTATTTATGTGAACTTCTTGTAAGATTTACTTCAGGGTATAACCTGTGAAGTGTTAATGATCTTACACTTGCAGTCCTGACTGTCATAACAAATTATAATATTGTTGGGTTTATTTTTCAAGTAGTTGCAACAAGGATTCAACTTTTTAGATCTACTACTAAGCAATTCACTAAATGGAATCATTTCTGGTTATTAAAAGTATTAATCAGTCATCAAATGCTCAATTATATGATGCTGCTGCCAGTAAGAAATTAGATGCATTTTAATGTTTTTGTACATAAAAATACCTTCTTATTTTATACTGGGATTGAAGAAACGTACTCCCTCAGTTTCATGAAAAACACACCTAGTAAAATCTGTGATAGCTTTAACAACCTATCATCCATTTATTGTCCTCAGAAATTTACCTTTTTTTTTTTTTTCCAGATTATTTTTTTCTGGTTTTGTGTATGCTTTCATATAACCTAAATAGCAGTGTGTGGATATGCAAATAATGACAATTTTTAACCATGATTATTAAAGTTGGTGATTCTTACTTTCACAGAATACTTCTGTTCAATGACTATATTATAGCTGTTACAAATTCACTCGAGAGGGAGAAATATTAACCTGTTTTCTTTTTCTGAAATGCTTATTAGCAGAGTTGAAAAGTTATGGATTTAGAAGAGATGACTAATTTTTGTTCATTTTGTATTTTTACATTGATTTTGGACAGGGAAAAGCTTCATCTAAAAATGTTCTTCAACTTACTTGGGACAAACTTAACATGTAAAACCACTTTCATTACTTACATTTTATTATTTTTTTCAAGGAAATCGATTAAAAAAAAAAAAAAAACACTGCCTGTGTCCAGGGTATGATAAAGGCATAAGGAAAAGATATTATCAGGTTACTAGTTTTTTGGGTTTTTTTTAATTGTTTTTTGGAATGCTTTTCCTTTCCTTCGCTGAGCTCGGCCTTTGCTCTGTACAAGTGCTTCCTAACTAATACTCTCTGACTGCAAGAGGAAGAAAGTGGCAGACATTCTTTTTCTCTTGTATCCTCTTTTTGCATTTTGCTTGCTGAAAAAATCTTGGTGGGATATAATGCTGCTAGAAAAAGCCTTGATCTCTTTGCAGTTTCTTTGAGAAAGGGAAGCAGGTTCTAATTTGTAATTATAAGTTACAAATAAATATGTAATTTTCTAATACAGAAATAGCATTTTTTTTAGTAAAATCCTCCTGGAGAATGGCTTCATCTTATTTATTCTGTCTGTATCTGTGCAGTAAGGATATTGATTTATTCAAGCATGTGCAGAGCAATGAACCTGGTGAAGGGACTGGAAAACTACAGTTATGATGAGTGACTGAAGCAACTGGGATTGTTTAGTCTGGAGAAAAGGTGGTTAATCTCTCTCTACAACTGGCTGGAAGGAGCTTGCAGGAAAGAGGGTGGTAGTCACTTTTATCAGGTGAGAAGTGATAGGTTGTGAGGGAATAGCCTTAAATTGCAAAAGGGGAGGTCTAGGTTGGATGTTAGAAAGAATTTCTTCACAAAGATGGTGATCAAGCATGGAACAGGCTGCCCAGGGAAGTGGTGAAAGCATTTAAGGAATGTGTGAATCAGGCACTAAGGAAAATGGTTTATTGATAGGACTCAGTAGGTCAGGTTGATGGTTGGATTTGATATTAAAAAATGCCTTCTCTGAACTGATTCTACGATTCCATGACTTGTTATGCCCTTCGCTGTTGGTCTCAGCTTTCCCTCTCCTGAATGGCTGAACAGATTCTCCTTTCAAAACCAGAGCGGTTCCAGGTAGTGAGTCAATGTCCTGAAGCTAGTATTGTATTAGATTTCTCACCTATTTGCACAGACAGGGAACAACAGCTCAAGCTTGCATAATCTTTTTTTTTTTTTTTTTTTCCCCTTTTTTCCAGCTAAATGAAGCTATCTGTAGCTGGATTCAAGATGATGAGAGTGATGGTGATTTTCAAGTAGGACAGATTCATAGCACTGTGGTTACTCCAAGCTATACCCTCATATTTAAGTGCTATTTGAAGATCTGAAAGTCAAGGTTCAACTGAGTTTCACTATACTTTTAATGATTTTTAGATACTATAACAGACATTTCTCTCTGTCTCTAATATGCTGTTGTATGTTGTTGAACAATAAATACAGTAGCTCGGAATGTGTGGATGTTTCATTTTCAGAAAGAACAATAAAGAAATAAAAAAAGATATGTTCTTTTTTTAACCTCAGGTATCAGTATCTATATGCTCCTGTAGCCAAGTTGGAATTTATTCCCACCAAGGACCCATGTGTGTATATATGTACATACCAATTGGCAGCTGACCTTTGGATAAGAACTTTTCTGAAGCTGAGAAGCCAGAGGAAAGGGAATTTCTGGGTCTGTGTGTGTGCACTTGTATCACCCAAGTGGCTGAGTGTCCTCAGAGAAGGCAAGTGATTATTAATGATGATAGGAAACTCTTCCTTAGTTCTAAAAGTACGTATTAATTGCCATCTTACTGTCCATTCAAGCAGAAATGAAAATGGTGGATATCTGCCTTTTTACAAAGGCTTTTTAGTTCTGAAAGACTATGCCCTTTGTGTAGTTGATAACCAAATGAGACTGTTCACACTGCTCAGTTTGCTTTTACAGGACACCTTTAAATAGAAAAATTACTATGAAAGTATGCCTAAGAGGTTTCCAACCTCTTCTCTTTCACAGTATAGGAAGAAGGTAGCATAAAACTGTGAGCTTTTATTAAGGATAGCAGAATATCTATCCCATAAGGATGGTATCCTGCTGAATACATGGGATCTGCTTAGATGCTTGATGATGTAGACATGGAAGTTGAATTTAATGTAAATATGCATCCAGAGATTAATCTCCAGAAAATAGGAAGATGGCTTATTGTACTGATTTTTGGAGACTCCTACAAGAGAAAGAAATATGTAATTACAGTCTAATACTTATTCTGGATTTACCAGTGCAGCTGTCTGCACCCCTTTGGGCTGAGCTGACCCACAGAAGGGAGGACCAGCTCTAAACCCTCTGCCTTACTCTGAGATTGTACAAGGGGTCCAGGAAGACCAAAACGGAACCATGGCTGATCAAGACGTTTGCTGTTAGCTCATCAACTTTAATCCACACAATTTATATACAGACAATGAAGTTATTACTGTAATTTCCAGAGGAATGCTGGAAGAGTGTTTTTCTTTTGTGTTTATGTAGATGTGTAACTCCATTATCTTTCTGCTTACCTACTTATAAACCTATTTATAAACCCTGGACACAGGCGGTGCTTTTTGGACACAGGTCAGAGAATCTACCAGACTCTGTTGCAGCTTTTTACTTTCTTTTGAGGTTGTTCAACAGTGCAGTGATAATTATTACTAGTTAAAACTCAGTGCGTTCCCTACCATTCACTTCTACCCATGTTATAAATCATAATTTTAATATATTTTGTTAAAGGTGGTGAGATCTAAGTCTACAGTGTTAAAAAGTATTTTACTGTTCTTTGTGCTTGAGGCATTTCCAGCAAGCTAAGAGATCTTTACAGGCACTGACAAGTTGTACTGTCTGTGGAGAAATGTTTTAGAATAAAGAAAACATATTTTTAATGTACTGCAATAAACTAAGATTTTTGCTGTGAATTAATAGAATGAATATTTAATAAAATCCCTGCCTTGTTTTGTTTTGTTTTGTCCATTGTTCAGTGCTATTGCCATTCGAAAACCATAAAAGTGATTATTTTCTCTTAGAAAGGTTGCAACTGATCAAAGTGCATGTATTTTACAAGCCTCTCAAAATTCATAATACAGGTGGTAAGATGTGGCACTTTTAAAAGAATTTCCTAGAGCCAATTTTCATTTTAACATTTTATCTATCCTTTTGTGGCATTGTGCAAAATGATACAGGGTATCTGACATCAAAATCAGCAATACAGATTGCCTTTAAAAATAAAGAATGCGTTGCCTGTGTCTGAGAGCTAGTCAAGTCTCACATATAACAGAAGGCACCTTTTGTTCTTTAGTTAATTAGCTCATTATACTGTAGGTACATAATTCTTTCTAAAGAAGCAAACTCATTTGAACACGAATCACAAAAAAGTTATGGATGATAAATTCAGACAGTGCAAAAATGTTAAAGATGTTGACTTTCCATGAAAAATGCATGTGGTAGCATGAAAGAATTTAAGCTTGTGGAACCAATGCTTCTGTAATGTTTTAATTCCTATCAGCACAATGACTTTCTATTGTTTGTAAATAAAAAGGAAATATTTCACTGTGGCACTTCCATCTGTTACCTCAACAATAAGTGAAGCCATGCAGTTAATCACAGCATTTTCTAAAACAGGATTTAAACTTGAGGCTCTGCTCTTGTATCCCTGTGCAGTTATAAAACACTTACCTACCAAGAACAACCGATTCTGACTGTTAGTGTTGTGTTTTAATTCCAGTATGGGCTAGTTCAGAACTCAAAGACATGGGTTTCCTACTGAGCACTGAGATCTGTTGCCAGGGATGGCTGCTGTCCAAGGAAATGTGCTACCTTTTAAAGATAAATGTTCTCGGGTGAAAGAATGTCTTGACTGCAGAAACTGTGTGCTCGCAATGTTATTTAGCAAAATGTAATCTTCCAAGTATTTAATTTAAGCTCACTATCAAACATCAAAATAATAGGAAAAGTCTTGAAGCTGGCTTGATGGCTCAGAACTCTAATCCTTCCTAACACCAGTGGGCTGCTCTTCTGAGGTCTGTGATTCAAATCAGCGTACTGTGCTCCGAGCTGGGAATCAGGCTAACAGGGCCATCCCTGCAAGGCAAATTTCAACTTAGGCTGCTCAATAAAAGCTGCTTTTACAAATTTCAACTTAAGTTGCATTTTATTATTATTAATAATAATAATAATAATAATATCTATTGATTTTTTCCTGGGGAAGGAAATCTAGGATAACAGTGGCACATACTGAGAAACCTTTGTCACTTTATTTATCCAGACAATAGGCTCTTTTGGAAACATAATGGCAATGGGGGTATTTTACTGGTGGGTTTACTCAGTCATCTGGTCTAAGCATCCCTAGTGGTGGTGTAGAGTCAGTAAAATGTTACATTCATTATAAAGAATTCCTGAGGAAATCTGAAAAAGAAAAAAAAGTTCAAAGGCAAACAGCAGTTTAAAGAATGTCAGTGACACTTCATACTGCTTCACAGAGTGGGAGCTGCTGCAATGAAAACATCATCTAGGTGAAGTCTACCTGGAATTAAGTGAGGGAAATAGCTTCCTTTTAAAAAGAAAGAAGTTATACATAAGCTATATAAACTTTTTACTGTGACCAACAAGCATAAATTTGGGAAAGGGGATGTATTTTAAAACACGCTTATGATTAGTTACTCTGCGGCTACCTTATGTTTTCACAAAGGAATGTGATACAGCAGAAATAGGGGTAAATATTTCAGCAATTAGAAAATACGCAGAGATCTTTGTACTCCCGCACCTGGATATGCTCCTATTCCAACCCTAAAAAGGAAGCCCCCTCTGCTGGCTCTGACAGTATATTACTTTATTCCTTTAAACTGTGGTCCTTACAAGCTGCTACTCAAATTGCTCTCATTTAGGTTCCTGATGTTCATCTGTGATCTGCAGGGATTGCTCTGCTGCTCTGAATTGCACCAGAGCAATCCCAGCCAACTGAACAGACGCTCCTCTTCACTCCTCTGCTTTATGGTGATGATGCCACTGGTAAGCCACAGTCAAAAGGTTGATGAATTATCTATAAATGGTCTTGTGGTTGCATGCAAGCAGATGGAGCGACCTATACTCAGGTCTCTTAATGGCGGGTTTATTTTATTGATTTGTGATACATGTAAAGAAGGTTTTTGGAAATTTCTTTAAACGTTGAGGTACAACAAATGAGTAGCAGAAACACAGCTTCAACAGAACAGAGCTGGAGTAGATTGTTTGACTGGTTTCTGAGAGTGAATGAGTTAAATTTTACATTGCACATTTGCTTGCTTTTCTGCACAACATGACTGCCCCATATGTTTCTACTGGGTTCTGCTACCAGCATATTATTCTTTTCATACTTTCTTTCCCCCTGATTGTTTTTAATATTATTGAAAAAAAAAAAAGCACAAATACAAATCAAGTGATTTTCATATGTATTCCATATGAGCTGCTGCATCAGATTGTGCCATTTTTATCAAAGGAGACTAACAGAATCCGCTGGAACATATCACAGGAACAAGAATATTTCAGTGTGAAAAAAAATGGACAGGACCGAATAATACAAAGGCTGTTCCATTCCTTTCTAGTTTCTTTTTGCCAGCATTAACCTTCTGTTGGCTTACAGTTCTCCAATACAACTGAATTATAGAACACCGCATGGTGGCATATATTTTCAAATTGTGTCCTAAATGAGGAATAAAAGGGCTTGATCCAGCACAGCATTGGAGCATGGGCTTCAGAATGGGCTGAGAGAGCACGTCTCTGTGCTCAGGTGGACAGAGCTCTTGAGCATTACAGTTTGCTCAGCTCTGTTTCCAAAGAGATTTCATCTGTTCAAGGCAACTTTGCTGAGTACTATAAAGGACATTTTTAAATAATGGTAGAAGGACTTTTTGAGTTCCTCTTGTCATTGAGATAATCTATCAGACACGTGTACAGTGGCAGACAGGGAATCTAAGCTTGATTTTGCTTTTTTTTTGGAGACATATTTGGAGCACAAAGTAAAAGAGGGATCTCTCTGAGGCCGACAGCTCAATGGCAGACTGAGTGCTGCTGCAGTAGGGGCCCAGGGGAGGGCTGGAGCCTCCCAGGGAGGAAACCGCTGCTGAGAGGGAGGGAGAGGAAACAGTGAGCATCTGCTGCTCGTCCTGAAATGGGGTCAGAGGGCACAGCTGGACCATGCAGCCTGAATCTATTGGCACATAACCCTTTCTTCCTCCCATGTGGAGCTCTCAGTACCTAAACTTTACCCTGGGAGCACCACGAGATGCTGTGCTGAAACAATGCTACATAGAGAGTGGGCTATAATGTTTAAAGTCAACGTAACTACTACTTTAAAAATGATAAATGATATTCAGTTCTAAAATATCATCTCCTAATAATGGAAGTTATCCCTAGACAAAAAGAGGAATATGCTCAAACATATCACATACTGTTGCACTGAAAGTAAGGGAGGAAAATCTCAGAAAGACTATTTATTTAATATAAGAAAAACTCTTTTCATTCACAATTCCAGTTATCAGTGGGATACAAATCGATCTGCACTTGTAGGCTATGCATGTAAATAATCTTGTAAGACATAATTAGCACAAGAATTCAAAAATTGAATTTTCTGTGGAACTCACCCATTTGACACAGAGACAGGTGGAAAAAAATGTGGAATTTTAATTTTGTGTAAAGCTATTGTTAAATGTACCATTTCAAAATGGTCTTTAATTGTTGATATGTGTTGGAATTTTATGAATCACAATCCTTTGATTGTTTGCATCCTGAAACTTTGTAATGCATTTAATTTATATAAAGATAAGCACAGAAAGAGCAACAGAGAATATTATGTTTTCAGATGACACAGTGAACAAGACAGAGGGAGACGTTACTTGCATGGCAAGGGCTGCAGAGAAGATTCTTTCCTCAAACGTGACAGAAATCACTTAGAGTGCAGACACATTTAAGAATTACAGCTGTTTGTTTACTGAAGGACACTTACATCCCTTTTCCTGCTCATGCAATCCACTTCACCTTACAAGGTCCCCTACTGCAACTGCACAAGACTGTGCTAACACCTCAGTTTGCAGCATCTGAACATTGGAGAGTTATTGTTTTTAATTACATGTGATGGCCTGGCACTTTTCTGAATTATCGATCAGAACCGACCATCATGCCAAATAGGAAATTTCAGTGATAAGCCCAGCACCCTGATTAGCAGGCTCTCTGGTGTTTCATTACAATTAATGCATATTTTACTCATCCAGGCCACTCTCTACGGAGATGTCATTTGGGCATGATGCATGAATATATAAAATCTAGGATACTGAGAACAATATATGTTTACAGTGAGTTTCTCAGTATACCTCTCCTGAATTATGGGAGCATCTGTGTGTAAGTAGCCTTACACAGGGCATATTTGAGAATGGAATCTTAGGGAAAGATATGTTGTAAGACTGGATTTGTCATGTAGTATGTTGCTACCCCCAAACATTTTTCTAATGAACCACAGTAGAGCACTCAAAGAATACTGAAATTCTGTATGTAGAAATATTTCTTTATCTTTCGTAGGAGTTTGATTTTTTCTTCATTTATTAGTGAAGGCAGGAAAAAGTCTAAAAAGAAGTCCTGTTGAATGAATTCTGGAGTTGCTTTACGGATGGTATTGCTGCAGCAAATCTTGTCACTCTGCAACATGTTTGGACAAGTCCAAGGGAGGGTGGATTCATAAGCAGCAATAGTATGCTCATTTTTGCTTGGAAAATATATGACATGACAAAAAAAAAAAAAAAAAAAAAGTCCTAAAAACCAATGGAGCATGAGGCAGTGCTACCCGATGCTGCTCCACCTGGACCTCTACCAAACTACACAAGAGCAAAACTTGTTGCCCGCTGCAGTGTTCCTTACGCTATAGCTCTGCTGACCAGGGCTCCATGTTGCATCTAAAAACAATTATGTTTCCCCTGATACCAGCAGGGAACTTAGTGGTTCACTGAGAGTCAAGCAGTGTGTCTGAGAAAGAGCAGAGATAAAATACGCTGGTTCCAGTTCCATTCTCCTGTTCAACCCATGGTGTCTTACCATCTTACAGAACTTTTTAAAGTGAAAAATGCTACAAAGTTCTGTACTATTTCTTCTTCTTTTCTACAATAGTATCACTAAAAAATAATCAATGTGATATTTTCCTAAATTGTCTTTTAAAAAGTATGGGCCGTAGACTATCCAAGTAAGAACAGCAGACAATACAGAAGTTGTAATATCATTGCATACCACTGTGGAAATAATAATTTGATGTAGAAATTCTGAAGTACCACATTGCTCATAATACTGCCATATTGTTGTTTTTTTGTTTTTTTTTTGTTTTTTTTTTCAGACAGTCTACCCTATGATTCTCACAATCTCATTTTTTCTTGTTACTGGCATTAATGTATTTTGAACTCCACATGCTTATCTTGAAACCTAAACAGTAATTGCCACCACAGTTTCTTTGTCTGGCTTACACAGGAAATAAACATCATTTTGTTACTTTTGTTAGTGTGCTGAAAATGCAGTGAAATGGAATTGCAAAGTATCTGGCTTGTTGGATTTCTATTTTGAATAGGATGCTTACATCTGGATTATGTGGTAGTTTTACAGTAAAAAGGAGTCATTGCTTTTCCCACAAAACTTCAAAATCAGTGTTAATATTAAGCCTTGATTGGTACTCACTTAAGAGGGAAGTGTGGTTGTCTTAATATGATGACTTTTAAAAGACAAATCACCCTATCTGCTTCAAAATGCTGTGGTGACTACAAGGAACTCTAATACCTATTACTTACTCTGATACTCTACAAAAGTGTTTCAGTACTTTATTTGATTTTAACATTCTTCTTCTTATAGAAAGCTAGCATCTCCTGCAGATATCTTATGATTTCATAACATTACACCAATGTATGACCTTTTTGGAGATCAAGCAAGCAAAGATTTCAGCTTAGCAGTATGGATTTCAGGACATTTTATTCTCTGGCTGCACCTTCTGATGCCAAAGAATGTCCCAACGCCCTGTGCAAATCTGACAAGTGGGAACTACCAGAAAGAATGAAATTGCATTCAAAAGAGCTTAAAATCTTCATAGGAGGACACTGTTAACACTACTTCTACACCTTAAGATCTGAAATCATATGTTTTGATGGAATATAAACTTATGGAAATCATTTGTAGAGATGTAAGTGTGTAGCCTTACTTAAAAAGAGGAGCAGTGCTTTGCAAAATCCCTCAAGAGAGCCTGAGCTTCTTCATAGTAATGAAGAAATGTCAGTGGAAGTTGATGGTGCGTGTGTACATGTGTATGCATGTTTCAGGGAAGGGGAGAAAGGAAGGAGGCAGCCTCTAGAATTTTTACATTTCAAATGTCTTTTGGAAATCACTTGTGTACTCTAACACATGGTCCCAAACTCTTTCTGTGCTATTAAAAACGGTCTGCATACAAATCAGTCTGCTGTAAAAAATTGCTTTGACAATAGCAGTTTTAAGTGGTTGATGGCTTCAAGTATGCAGTATCTCCCTTGGCTCTTGATCCAGCACAAAAGGGAGGATGTTTATCTGTTATACACGCATCTCTGTGATGGTAAAATAGAGCACATTCTTTTCTCTTATTTCCTCTCCAGTTTCGTCTCCATGCCTTAGATTTTTTGATACGGATAAAATTATTGTTTGGTTTGTACAGTGTTACTATCCACTGGAAATTTAAATAAGCTTTAAATAAAGTTAATCAGAGCATATCAGAAATTTCAATGGGCTTTGAAATTCGCCCTTATCCCTTCCTCAGTACATTCACTACTACATTTGTTCCAAAAATATGTGTGCCACACATTTTATAGACACTTAATTTGTCCTTATATGGTCCCTGTTCAGGTCTTTAATATACCAAGTAACAAACTTAAGGTTCATAGTTTTAAGTGTCTCAGCTAACATCCTAGCTAAACCAGCAATGTGCTTTCACTTAGGGCCACCTGTCTGTCTGTTTTTGAACAGTAAATTACAGCCTTCTTCTCCAATTGGTTGCGCTTCCACAAAAACAATTACAAATAATAAAATTTAAAGGTAGATAAGCATTTGACATCTGGTGACTGCCATCCAACTATTTATATGCAGAAAGCTCTGTTTTCTACAAAGTAACCAAACTATTTGGAAGTCACAAATATATGCATTTATTTATTTATTTATTTTAATAAAAGCACCGAGAACAGATATGAACTGTAGTGAGGACTTTTGTTTTTAATCTGAAAAAAAAAAAAAAATCCACTGGAGTTATAGTGAGCAATTAGAATCTCCTTTTTAGGAGAAAATTCTCTAGATCCCCAAATCTCTGGACTTATTTTCTAGAGCTTTGTTTGAATTTTCCTTGCTCCACTGAGTGTCCTTTGTCTCATGGCACAAAGTATGCTACCATACTATGCTACCATGTTGTTTTACTAAACACTGAGCAGTTATGCACATCAGACAGATGCTGATAGTCACACATGAATGACACTGGTTAAAACTGCAGTGTAATGTGGCTGCTATCCTATGCTTGCACCCTTTTTATTCTCTAGATGCCTATTCTCCAAAAAAAAGTTCAATAAAAGGATATATTTTTTGCTGGTTTTGCTTTGGCTTTTGGAAAGTTGACTGAAACTCAAAGAACGGAGAGCCTGTGCTGCTTTATGACCACTAAACTCCCAGTATTGCCTTTTTGTACAGACTACTCCAAATTGAAAAATTCTGAGTAGGATTTTCAGCAGGGATCTTTAATGCATCATTTTACCCCTCTTTATTACACCATGGCAGCCAGGTGTTCCAGGTGTTATAGCAGCAGTGTTGGAATAAAAGAGAGCTATTACGCTGCAAGTAGTACTACATTAGTAGCCATTGTGAAAGAGTTTTAGGAGGATGGAGAGAATCATGACTTTAAGTTCTTAATCTCGCACTGCGATTGCTCACATAGCTTTTGGTATGCTGAAATAATTAATTTCATGCAATTTCTTTCCTTGTGAAATTTATTAGTGCTCATCCTCATATTTTCTCATTTAAAGATGACTTGACTCAAGGCAACATGAAAAGATTGCTGGATGTGGAACGAACTTTGTAGCATGCTGCACCATGATTGTTGTTCACATTTCAAAGCAACCTCAAGGAAAACTGTAAATAAGAACTAAGGCATAAAAATACACTCGCACCTGGGAATACTCAGCATGCTGTACACCAGAGCTGCATCCAAGCCCTGGCAAACAGCCAGCTGCTGAGGAGAAATCTGGAAGGGCTTAATATGGACTGGAGAACTGATCTACTTGGAAACAAACTACGTGGGTGTACTTATCTCCTTGTCGCATACTGTAGTCATTTTGCTACTTTGAATAAAAAATAGGTCTTGTCATCATGTTATAGGCCTCAACATCGCACTTCTGGTGCATAGAGCCCACACCTAGCGAGAACAATCATTTTCCTTTTGTTGGAAGCTTTTAATGGGCAGCTGGATGTGAACCTTCAGACCAAAGAAAGTGGTCTGAATTCATTTCAGAAAGAGGAGATACTGTACTGGAAGCTGCGAGAAGTAATAGGATGAACAGTATTAAGTCTGAGTCATAAAATAAAAAGTCATCGATGAGTCATTTGTGGAAGTTGCCATAGCTATACAACAAAACACGAGGTTTCTGTTTATATACGGACAAATGAGCTGTTTCCTACTTACTGTAACAATAGTGAGTTTAACAAGTTGACTTAAAATAATTTTTACCTGTTGAACCTTATGTTAAGATAAGCTATTGCTATTTGAAATTGAAACTACTTCATGGCAGAAAACAAACCATATGTATGTTTCAGAGTGTGGAACAAGAAAAAAATCTCTGGATTTTCAGCATGATAGCTGAGCATTAAAACTGAGATATAAAAGCTTTTCGAGTCAAACAGATCTGTAAAAAGTAATTATTAAGTACAAAATGAAATGTTAGATTTCTGTTAGGCTTGCTCAATATCCCAGTTTCTCTTTCCCTTCAGTATATATTTCTCTATTGTTGGAGTTCCACCAGGGAAATGCCAGCTTCAAATTTATCCCTAAGCTAAAACCTATAAAATGATTGACAAAATATTAGGTAACTTGAAAAGTGGGTTAAATATAAACTCTCTTGTTATTAGTGTATACTCTCTACACATTGCATGTGCAATCACTGTTCAGACACAATAGGAAGACAGTATTACCTAAATATATACTTTTTAAAGCTCAGAGCCTTTTGAAGAGCTGCACAGGCAGTGCCTCTGTGTATATGCACAGTTCTACAGATATTTCCTTGGAATTGTGGCTTTTTTTTTTTTTTTTCCTATTAAACAGCCTTTGTCATCCCCCTTAGAATTCCTCTTTTCCTTCTCACCTCTTTCTCTCTTCATGCATACACTTTTAATTTTTGACCTGTATATAAAGTTATTGATGATAGTGCTCTCAGCAAACTGTGCTAGTAACATAGACTGTACTAATAAAAAGGCATAAGTGGCTTTTGTATATGATTGCTATCTTACAGAACCTTTCACAACTGTAGGAGGTAGCTCATTTATTAAAGAAAGATCTCTTCCAACCATACTGAATTTTTAATTGCTAACCCTTTCTTTCAGGAGAGTTGCTTAGTCAAAGTCAAGAAATGACCTTCCAATATATGCTTCTGCAACAGGCTAATTTAATATACAGAAATGCATCATCCTTCTGAGTGATCACCAGACAGATAAGTAGCTATTGAAAAAATGAATTAAAAGTAGCAAGAGACCTAACAGATAACTCACGGGTGTATCCTAATTTCTAACTCTTGATCATACCATTGTGATGAGATACAAACTGATCTTTTTTCTCTGATGCAATTCTCTGTGCATAGCATATTTGTGTTGATCCAGGATCTTTGGGACATTATCATATACCATATAGCATATGTGGTAAACTTTGTTTTTTCTAAACTTGCTTTGGAATGCAAGACTGTGCTCACAGGTAAACACTTGCTGCATGTTCCTACTTGTGTTTGTTGACTCTGGGGCAGGAAGAAATACTATATGTATGAGGGTTGCTCTGAAAGTAGTGCCTCTTATTTTATAATGTCAGATCACGACACCAGAGGCAGATGTTGGTGGTATGGAGTAGAGGTTGAACCTCCCCACCAATATTCCATTCCATTTTGTTGCTGTGAAACAGATGGCAGTAGAGGGGCAGTTTGACAAAATGGTGTCTGATATGGAAGTGCTTATGTAGCAGAAGTGTGTCACTGAATTCCTTGGTGGAGAAAAAATGGCACCCAGTGGCATTCATCAATGTTTACTGAAAGTTTCTGGAGACCAAACAGTGGGTGTGAGCACTGTGGATGGCGCATTTCAGCAGGGGCAACATTGACATGAAAGAGAATCCACATTGTAGTCATGCAACAGTCACATTATGAAATGAAGAGCATCTCCATCAGCTCATGTGTGCAAATCAACTAATAATGGTTTTGTAACTGAAAATTTGCTCTATGAAATACTGTTATTGTGCTCTTTATGTCTGTCATAGTTTATATGGAAATTAATAGGAGGCATTACTTTCAGAGCAGGCTATGTATGTTGTAATTGCTATTTACTGTTCTTGTAGTATTCTTAATATCTTCAGATATGTAATCTTCAGACAATAAATACAGCATAGTAATATCATTTCACAGGAAAAGGAATGAGACAAAAGTAGACAAGATATAAATTGGAAAAAATATTCATAATTTTTGTTGACAAAATATTCAACAGAAAATGAAACACTGAGGACAAGACATATGATTCAGGTATTCTTCAGTTAAGAGTTTAAGGTTAAAGAGGGGACAAAATCTAAAATAATTCAAATAATTTGCTTTGAAATGTCAAATATTTGGGGCAAACGTGATATGGTGTATGCCTTAAAAATTACTTCAGAATAATAGCCATAAATCTGTAACATACGTGTTTCTCAGTGAAGAATAAATTAAGGAGAAACTGAAATACTCATTAATATACTGATATGAACCCCTTCTTTATATTTAGTTTGCTTTGAGCAGCACTTATTTGCTTTTGCTATTTTTTGGTGTCAGGGTGCAGAAGCAATGTGCCTATTTGTACAGTTCCACTTCTGACTGAAAAGCACACTTTAATTCTTGTTATTAGGGCTAAGGAACCAAAATGTGGCAATGAACTCTTACTTCTTTATTCACTGTATGTATGATAGTTCAATAATGGTAGATGAGAAGACTGAAAGCCCTAGAAGACACAATGGTCTACTGATATAAAGAACAAACAAAAGGCAGGTGCATGCCATACTGTTCAGTTTGCCAGTCTCATGACAAGTCTCAAGACTCATACATCTTAACTTCATAGGATTGCTTCAGATAGTGCACCTTTCTCTGACTTTGTTGAAATTACTCTGGGAGCAGAAGGAGAGTCAAAAATGTGCTGTTAAGGATGTTTGAGAATACCTTATATATATACCTTATATATACCTTCATATAACCCACTAAAATATCATCTATCTGCTATGTTCAGCTGGATTAATACTCCAGAACAAAAGTAACTCTGCCAATTCCTCTAACTAACTCATGCTGTGCTTTATTGATAAGTTCTCACCATTCCAGCGGTTGTTTATGGCATAACTTTTTTTTTTTCTAATCAATTAATTGCATTAGAATAGCTAATACATTGATATATTTATTGTCCTTTCTTCTTGTTCTCAAAAAAATTGTATAAATGGCTTTATGGCTTCTTGCCAGCAGTAGAAAAATGATGCTTTTCTGGAACCTCATATGTTCCAAACAGGGATTTGTGCTGCTCACCACATCTGTGTTGGCCTCAGTTAGTTTCCAAAACGATGCACAGATTGGCAAGAAAATCCTTTTCTACTCAGTGAACCCCCCCCTCAGCATGCTAGGTGCAGGCAAATTCATCAAAGATTCCACTCTTGTGCTGGAATAACAGATGTGCAGCAGTCTCCTTTAGATGTGGAACAATTGCAGACATGAACGGACTCACAGCTTCTGCCCACATCGCTTCTACCATGCATTCCTATATTGACTTTCCCTTCAGGGGATGCTAAAGGACTTTGGAATGTTCCCCATCTCATTCCTCAGATCTCCCAAACTTTTGCCCTACCTGTAGCCACTGTCCCTGTACTTCACATTTGCATCCTCATACCGTTTCTACAGCATTAGCACCATGGCAGTGTAAAATTCCCACTCAAAATAAAAAGAGTGCCTTGACCTGTTCCCTAATCACTTCCCATGAAAAAATAAAGGGAAACCACACTCTTTCCTCTGAAAAAATAGGTCATTCCAAAAGTCGTGCCTTCTTTTATTTCCATGGAAACTATGTCAGATAGAAAGAGCACAATAACACTATTTGATAGAGAAAAGTCCCATCTACAAAATTATATTTTTCAACATAGTCACCACCATTACCTATTCATTTTCTCCCATGATGAACAAGAGCCTGAATGCTGCACCAGTGTACGTGACCCACCGTTGCTGTTGCCACTGCTGAAACGCACCACCCACTACATCACTGTGCTCACATCCACTGTTTAGTCTACAGAAATGTTCAGCAAGGATCAATGAATGTCAATGGGTGCAGTTTCCTACATGGAAGAATTCAGTGACACACCTTTGCTTCATAAGTACTTTCATGTCAGACACCATTTTGTCAGACATGGAATATTGGTGGGAAGGTTCAGCTCCTACTGCCATACCACCACCATCTGCCTCTGATGTCATGGGCCAACATAATAAAATAGGAGACATCTCTTTTGAAGCAGCCCTTGTAATATGTCAAAAGGCACAAATACCCACAGGAGAGTGAGGTGCCATATATCAACTGCTTTGACACTTTAGGAGAGCAGAAGTGGAGTGGATTATAAACAGGACAAAGATTTTTTGGTGAACGATAAATTCACTGAGCAAGACAGTTTGGGGCTACTTAGTGATCTGTGGGGTCTACTTTGTGCTGGATTCAGGCTGGATTCAGAAGCTGGCAAAAATAGAGACACAGCCGGGGGAGCTTTGGCATCAATTCCTTGCTCCGCCTAAGGGGATCTGAAATCACAGCTCCCACGTCCCAGGAGAGTGCCTCCACTGCTAGTCAGGCTTAAAGAGTCATTCACACTCTCTTGCTCAATTAATATTTAAATACGCTATGGCAAGTGCCACTGCTCCCCCAGGAGGGATTTCAGGAGCTCCACACTTGAACACCTAATAGTGCAGTGGTTAAGATGCTCTCCTGAGTGGCAGAAGACCCCACTCCAAACCTGCTCTCTGATTCTGGGATATGCTGGAACAAACATCCCTCTGGGGAAAGCTCTTCCAGTTTGCATGGGTTACCTAAATATTCATTGAGCAAAGCTGTGAAAGAAGGGTTTTCCAGCCTTGTGGACAGGAGGTTTTGTGTAGAGGTGGAATTCCTGGGCTCCAGCTTCTGCTGCCATGAATACAAAGTGGAGCAGTGCCACAGGGCTGGCTTGGCCCTGATCCCTTGGATCCCCCAGAGCTTTGCTGTGGTGTGCTGGTCAGGATGCCTTCCTGGCAGGTGAGCACTCTGGATAGCATCTTGTAAGCAGAGAAGAAGTCTTTCACAGCTTGGGTGATTTTCCCACCAACTGGGCTATTAATTCAAATAACTATTCTCTGGAACAGATATGAATCTAGCTTTTCCTTACCTCACTTTTTGCAGATGTGTCCAAACTACCAGGTTTTGAATTGAACATTTTGTACTGATTGAAATGAAATCAAGCTCTTTTCTTTTTTTTCTTGCAGTGAATATTATTGCATATATCTTTGATCTAACAATTTGGTTTTTGTTATTGTTTTGATAAGAATGATTAACAAAACCCCTGTTTGGCTGCAGACAGTGCTTCTCTGAGTGAAAGCTTTTTAAATCATTGATCCTTGTGTGAGCAGATATAAAGGTGTTGATTTTACCGCAGTACTCACCTTAGGGAAGAAATCCGTGCCTATGTGGTGTGCCAAACAGAACTGTGAGGGAAGAGACCGTCAGTAGTGTTAGGTCTACTGGTTGTTGACAGGTATGTTAATGAAGTGAAAGACATTTCACCAATTCTCTTTCTTCTTCACTGTGTCTCATCCTCTAAGAAATGTCATGCCAGAAGCAGCAATGATGTGGCACAGACAGAGAGCAAATGGGTGACTTACCCCTCATTTCATTTGATTTCATTTTATTTCATTTCAGAGATAATGTTCTTGTGCTTTCAAGTCGGAGGGCTGGACCCAAGGTTATGAAGATATGTCTATACTAAGTTTTCTTTGCTTTGCATCAACATTCTCCTACAGTTTTGAGTTCTCCATTTTGTCATGTACTATAGCTATTTGTCTTGAAACCCAAGTATTTCCTAGAGCATATTTTGCATACACCAGCACACAAGCTTTAATGAAAGTAAAAATTTCCAGTGCTTCAAGTTTGAAATCTAGAAATACAATCGTACTATTGTTAGATCACGTTTCAAGAGACCATGTTCAGGGGAAGATGCCCACAGTAAGGGTGATAGATATGTGTCAGAATCACACTGTTTATGAATAATTTTTATAATCTCTAAACTGATGCATGGATCATGTCATAGCATTGATTTTTAAACAGAGATTCCATTGAAATTAATGTACTGTCATGCTTAAAACTAGGTGGAACGTAAAAAAGCTAAATGCAGATCTTGCACTAACAGTCCTCATTTTCTGCTGTAAGATGTATCCTTAAATCCTCTCTTTGTTTAAATTTAGAAGGCCATGAAGTAAAGTCCTCATTTTCTCTCCTCGATTTTTGGTTCAGTGTGGTAGGAATAAATAGCTTTGTGCAGCATCTGAAAGTAGAATGCTTTTCATATTTTTCTGCCTCTACACTTATTGCACATTCACAGTTGCATGACAGTTTCTACCAACATAATGAGACCCATGGTTGGACTGAGACATTATTAGAGTTCTCTCTGAACTGGTCAGACAGCATATTATTAAAAAATAAGAAAAAAGTGTTCTGTTTTTAACATGGTCAGTAAATAAAAGACAGTGCTTTCCGGATACCTGCTGATGTGAAAGACTAGAAATATTTCAGTATCTTTTGATTTATTATCGTCAAAGACATATGAATAATATGGATAGATGAACTCTGTAAGTAGTTCAAGGGCTTTCATACACACATTCTAACCTGGTGACCTTTAGTTTAAAGGTGAACTGCAAAGGATTTGCTAAAAAAAAAACCAAAACAAACCTAGATTTGATCTTTATTTGGCTTCATTCTGGTTTATTAAACAATATTTTGTTGTTAAAATGCACAAAAATCCAACCATTATACCACAGCAGTCAAAAGTGTCAGAAATTTAGGCTGCTCACACAGCTGTTTATTATGAATTATCTTTGAACAAGTAGCAGACTGCTATTTCTATGCATTTGTGCAGGGCACATGGAGTGGGTTAGTTTCCTAATGCACTAGTGCCATGGAAATATTTAGTAACAGTAATAATAATTTTTAAAAATGGGAGAAAAATATTTCAGGGACGAAACTGATCCGTAAAGATGGGACCAAAAAAGTATTAAGTTGGCAATATCAAAAGGAGATATCCATCGTTACTGCAGGTGTGGCTACAAGAAAATTGGGGACTGCATGGCATCTCTTCATCCTCATACCAGCAGGAGTGAAGACTTCATTAGCCATATTTTAATAGTAGATTGTTTGGATATAATAATGCTGTGAGTATTTTTCTATTCAAATGAAAACAAAAAGGGGGCAGTTCAGTCAACACTTTTCAATGCTTTACTCATGGCTTTAGTCTTACAGTAAAAACCGTGGCAGATGTGCCAAATGTAGACGTTATTAAGCAAAACTAAAAATCTAGCTTAGTCCTCCTCTACAGATTAGAGTAACCTATCCATGTCTTTCTATAGTTGATCTCTAGCTAGTAATAAGCAGTCTTTTTTCTTTAAATGCACAGAATATACTTAAGAATTATTTCACTGATTCTTTGCTTGGCATTTTAGTCGCTTGTCTCCTAGGCATGGAAGTCAGAACTGCTAAATGCTGATAAGGTATCATGGGATTCATGATCAGAATTTTTGTTGCAGTGTAGCTCCTCATCCAGAACTGACATTACACCCCACTCAGCAGTGCCAGGATCAACTGCAGTGTCATTATCTGTAACAGCAATAGTAGTGTCTTCTGGACATGAAAGTTTTTACATGTACTTCTAGGGATGTTTCTTATTCTTGATGCTTGCATAATTGTTCGTTATTTATAATAACTTCCCTAAATACAATGAAAATATGATTATTGAACAGGAAAGAATTTTTTTATTATTATTATTGTTATCTTGTGAAGCCTGGGATTCAAAACCTTTGAGTTCATTTTCTCATTAAGTCTCAGATCGTTCAAGTGGCCTTGGACACATCACTTAATTTCATTGGTCTTTTTTCGGATTAAAAGACCACTTCACCTATTTCCCCATCACACAGTAGTGGTTAGAGGACAGGTTCTAAATTGACTGTAAATTGCTCACATGTTATTTTATAGGGGGCATAATTTTTATAATGACTCCCACAACTCCTTATTGCTAAGGAATTGTAGGGCTATG
This sequence comes from Gallus gallus, assembly GCF_016699485.2. Taxonomy (NCBI): domain Eukaryota; kingdom Metazoa; phylum Chordata; class Aves; order Galliformes; family Phasianidae; genus Gallus; species Gallus gallus. The sequence goes on along the minus strand of NC_052532.1, from coordinate 25,834,394 downwards.
GTAAAGACAATAGCTGTATGTATGTTGATATAACTCAGTGTCTGCCTAATGATGATTACACCATCTGTATATATTTTCATTATCAGAGAGGCCTAGAAGTGATAGTCTGGGTATGTCTTTCCTACCTAAACAAGCTAAATTATATCAGATCATTAGGGCAGGGCAGCTGTCAATGTTGATTTTATCTCATATTTTTTTCACTTAAAGAAAAAAAACAAAAAAAACAGTGGGAAAGTATCCATCTGCACATATCTTCTCAACACAAGAGGGATGCTAACATGCTCTTGAAATTGGTTCAGTATACTGAAACAGAAAAATGTTGAAATTGCACCACATTTGCTCTCTTGGGGATTCACTGACAGATGTTGGCAGATGGCACATGTGGACATAGCACTTCCTTTTACAGAAATGTTTCTCTTTGCTTTGCCAGTCTTTAAGATAGAAAGTGTGTTATTAAGACAACAGATGATGCTATTTTCTGTGTTTCACATACAGATTCATTAAGGAGCATATGTATTTCATATTTCATCACTTTGAAGTTTGTGGTGGACATCTCTTACTGTATGATATGTTGCTCCTCACTGCTGAACACTGTGTCCTGAGAAAAAGAAAGGGATGTTGCCAGCTGTCTGTAACCTTCTTCTCATATGACAGAACAAGTTATGCTTTCCACACAGCTGTCTTAATTTCCCACATGTTTGTTATCGAGTATCTGAAATATCTGGATTTTACATGAGGCAGCCAACATGTTGTGAACATTCCTTGTATTACGGAAAAAAAAAAAAGCAGAAATTTCCAGGTTGAGTGTGGGTGAAACGTTATGAGAAGAGATCCAGCATCCTGGACTGCCTTCAACTCCACCGTTCAAAATGACAAATGCTGGATAAAAGGCCACTGGTTTAGCTGCAGCCTTTACATTTTCAAGAGCAGTTAGAAGATTCTTGGCAGGATGACTTTTCTCCCTTGATGTCAATAATTAATAGTAAGGTAATCAGGGTACAGATTCTGCAAAGGAGTGGTAAAAATAAAGAGAAAAGATGTCCTATGTTATTTTTGAATACGTTTCTAGTTTCTTAATTTCAGTCCTCTTTTGATGTAATGCATGCCATATGATTTGATACATTTCAGCATAGGCCTACAGATACATCTGCTCCAATGTTTGATTTTGGTACTCTGGTTGATATGCAAAATGATGATGTTAGACTTAGTCATAAGATGGATTCTGTTTTTAATCATTATACAAGGTGTTATCTTTCTTGTGGAAAGTCAGTCCTGAGCAGAATACACTCCAAGCAGAATTGTCTTTCCAAATGATCTTATGTTGCTGTTACTGGAGACGAATTCCAAGAATGGGATGCAAAATGTGTCCACTGACATTTGGCAGTGTGCTCAGTTACAACAGTAAGATAACATTAATGCTTCAATATAGGTCATATTCTGTATGGTGCTTTTTCCAGTAATTTCTTAGTTGCATATACTGTTTTATTTTTGTATTAGAAACAGTGTACTTCCTTTTCTTACTTACCAGTACACAACAAATGATAAAGACAGAAATAAAGTTCAAGATATAAAGAATTATGGATCAACTTTGCCCAGTGATATGTGGAATTTTTCTGTGAGTTTTCTTGAGCTATTATTTTTTATATTTGTATTGACTGTAGCCAGGTCATAGCTTTGTTCATTTGAGTTTAAATGAATTAATCAAGTCATTTTGTTGATTTTTGGGAGGTCTTATGTACTCAGATTGATCTGCATTTAGTAATTTTATGATAAGTGGTGCTTGTAGTGTCGTATGTAGTGTGATGTGTAGCGTTGTGTAGTGTTATATCATTGCAGGTTCCTTCTAATAATAAATAAAAGTAATGATATTCTTAATAAAAGTTAAACTTCAAAAAGCTTTTGCTCCTTGGAAAATGTTGCAATTAATGAAAAGACTACTCTGAATATATATCAACTATATTTGTAGAAGTTTACAGATCACTATGGCAAACCTTGACAGTGTTGCACCCCATGGTTTCTTTATACATTCAAATGCCCTAGGAGGGAAATACTAGTGGTGGATGAGCTGAGGCAGATTTTATGTGAAGTCTAATTGCTTAGTAACACTTGATAACAAATACTGACACAGAAAGGTTTTGTTTGGAATAGGAGAAATTAATGCTCTTGGGGTTGTGAAGTTAGTGTTGAAATTTGCTAATAAAACCAAGCTAAAATAGCTGGAGTAGGATCAGTATGTTTAAACAATTTCTAAGACTATATATCACCATACTAAAAGATCAGGAAGAATATTTGATCTTAGATGGCAGGTTACATACTCATTTTTCAGTGTTGGTCTAAAATGCCCTTCCTTCCTTCCTTCCTTCCTTCCTTCCTTCCTTCCTTCCTTCCTTCCTTCCTTCCTTCCTTCCTTCCTTCCTTCCTTCCTTCCTTCCTTCCTTCCTTCCTTCCTTCCTTCCTTCCTTCCTTCCTTCCTTCCTTCCTTCCTTCCTTCCTTCCTTCCTTCCTTCCTCCAATGTTTCCTTCTTTACTTCTTTCTTTCCTTCTTTTCTTGAAATGCAGTGGCTGTTCAAAAAACCCAGTCTTTTAATAATTAGTCATTATTTGACCATCACGAAAGATTTCCGATTAAAAGACAAAACAAAACAAACAAAAATGCAGGATCTCCTTATACAAACAGAATCTGTCTTTTTCAGTGATTCTCATTGAATTTTCATTTTATGACATTTATTCTTCCATTCTGAACATATATAAAACACATGATTTCAAAATGAATATAAATGAAGATTTCTTACTAACGTAGTATACATATTTGAATAAACATGATGTGTATTTAATTATCAGTATACTCCCTGTTTTATTACCAGCTTATATTTTTGAAATGAAAGACTGTTCAAAACACTGACAGACCCTTTTGTTTGGAATGGAGGTCCTGGATGTACCTCAAAACATTTTAAAAAGAAACACTCTGTGTTTCTTATGGAATCTATGTGGTTTTATATTATATATAAATGCAACTGCTTGTATTTTGTTTATTTTTGTATAGTCTTGAGATTTTTATCTAGTTGGCACAATTATTTGTTGGGTTGTTTTTTTGTGTTGGAAAAGTATCTGGTTGTTACAAGAGACTTTGGGGTGGTAGATTGTGTTGTCAGCTCCTCTGGTTAGATAGGGTGACCATTGGAGTGCTCTGGAAAGTACAAACACAGACCTCCTGTCACCACTGCTTGACGGAGATCATAAAGTTTCCTTTAAAAGGATATTGTTGCTTGGGTTCACTAATTCTGTTTAACTTTGTTTTTGTCTTCAGTGTAGACACGGAGAGATTTTTTTATATAGTTTCTTGAAGTCCTACTGAAAAAGAGAACAACTTAGTAGGGCTAGAAACATCATTTTTCTGCAGAAGTTTCTACTTTGACCATGTTTTGTGAAGGGTACAGAATCCGTGGTCTATTACACCTTTTTTTTTCTCTGATACTGATATAAAGCAGGTATTTGGTCCCTGCTTGCCCTAGGCTTTTCAAGCTGTAGTATACCAGTGCACAAAAGTTTAATAAATATTACAAATATTTGATTACTTTCATGGCAGAGAGCAACTTAAAACCAGCTTAACCATAGTTACCATCATCATCTATGTGTTTGATACATTTTTATGACATCAGCCCAGCAAATTTCCATCAGTCACTTAGCTTTATATATCTCCATTATAGCTAGAAAGGCATGAAGTTAAATAAAAGAGGCATTTCAGCATCCTTGGCTGCAAAGGGAAGGCAGCATTTCCAACAAGGATAGTGATTCCTATCTGCTCATCGAAATGCTCAGTGTGTCTAGACTGTCACAGTGACAGAGTGTTAGCTGATGCTGGGGCTTCTTGTACACAGAACACTGTAAAATTTGAGCAAAGGTCTTCTCTTAGAACAAACTTTTTTGGGTAGCAAAGCTATTCTTTGCTGACAAGGGGGACAGAGCTTTCCAGAGGCAGGTGGTACAAGCAGAGTTCTGTGGGAAGAGGAGCATCTGTGGAAAATACCCTGAGAACCCAGGGGAGCATTCCTTGACATTACTTCACCTGATGTCTTTTCTGCATGCTTTCACAAAAGAAAGACAGAGTGTTCTTAAGTATCTTGTCATCTTAACTGTTCAACTTTTATTGGATCCCTTGGTACAGAGTCATTTTTCAGGAGTTCCTTGATAGAGAATTTCTTGAACAGAGAAGCTATGTCTGCTGTATTTTGGTTTATGTTCTTGGTTTTAAAATAGGATGTACTGAGAAATTTCCCCAGTCTCTTCCTAAAAAAATGGAAAAAAATAATTAAAAAATCTTGATGTAAAATTCTTTAGTTACTGATGAAAAATTTAGAACACAGATAAGAGAAAAGCCTTGTGCACTGTGTTGGCAATGTCTTCAGCCCTTATGAAAACAGTTATAACTATGTATTTACATGTCTATGTGTATATACATATATAGTGTATTTTATATATATAATATACGCACAAACACACACATATATATATTCTCTGTGTTACATATCTACACACACACACACTTGTACATACATTTGAGATGCTTAGCAGTAATTAGCTTCATAACACTGAGGTTTGATTTCCTTCTAATGTGCAATGATACAATCAAACTTTTGAATAAATTATAGGCAAAATCCTTCTGTTGTCTAACATTTGACCTAGAGTTTCTGTAACCTGCTGTTTATGAAGACATACAGTACAATTAGAAGCTCTAAACACTTACAAGGATCTGTTGCCTGGGGGAGTATGTACACAGCATCTCCATTAAGCAATTTAAGTATTGTTAGTGTCAGTTTTAGCTTCCATTTTTTTCACTTTCATTTCCTGTTCTCAGCGCATACTGTACATCCCTCTGCACATTACATGATAGCGGATAAAGAAAAATTGCCAGTAGAAAAACAGTTTATTTGAAACTTCATTTTGTCACCAGTGATTTCCCTTCCCCTATTGTGCAACTGCATTCCTTCTGGCCATGGACAAAGGTCAGATGTTCAGAGTAATTTTATTAGATCCATCAACAGCCTTTGATACCTCTCAAATGAGAGACTGCTGACCCGCCCGCTGCTTCTGCTTTGTGCTTTCTCTTGTGGATAGTTTAGCTTAATGTGTTGCTTACTTCTTTTGTGTATTGTGAACTCAGATGTGAAGATGACTGGGTGTATAAAGCTCATTAAAGGTAAAATATTTTTATCTGGGCAGCATACAATTTCTGTGTACAGAAACTTGTCTCTGTTGTGTAAAGTATGAGGAAATCAGAGTTGCACAATGCAAAACTGATGGTAGAATAGACTCTTTGAATTTTTTTTCCTTTGATAATAGAATGTCTCATTTGAGTTCCTCTGACAGGAAAGCCAAATATAAAGGTCGCTCTGTAGCAACTTCACAGATGCTAAACTCCGAATACCCGTACTGCAATCTAGTTACCTTACGGTGCTATTTCGTACCATGGTTAGACTTTTCCTTGTTTCCATTAGAGATTTTTGTAGAGCCTTTGGAGCAGCTGTTATCCTGCCTTTTAATTTTATTTGTAGATCACTTTTCTTTTGCTGGGGCTTACAAATCAAACAGTTTTTAACTGTCAACTGTTAGAGAAATGTCTTTGCATTAGGGCCCAACAGTGCAACAATGATTTCTCTCCATCTGCTGTATTTCTCGTTTCTAATTAAATCTGAGCAGAGGCTTAAATACATCCTGAAATGCCTCATATTCAATACAGTTCACGTTAAGAGTAGGATATTAAATTAATGTTGACAGATCTGAAGGAGCCAGGGCCAGTAAGTAACTTCAAGGCAAGGGGTTTATTGTGTTTTAAGTAAACCAGCATCATCTGTAACACATATTCTGTCTCCTTGTCCCCAGATTTCTTACACTGTTGTTTAGCACAATCCTTCTTTGTAAGGCATTCTCTATTTTTACATTTGATATCTAATCTATTTATGTATTTTAAGGTCATATTGAGGTCTATTAAGTCAGGGAGGTTTTCACTGACAGACTGATGTGTCTGAGTGTTTCATCCCACAGTGAGACAGGGTACTCTAGACGTTTGTCATTTGTCTGATTTGGTGTATGTTAAGGTTTTGGATATATCAGAATTAATTCAGATGTCAGGAAATTAATACTGGGCCAGACATGATTCCCTTCCATCCTATATACTTGAGTTTATTTCACATGAAAAGCATGACTTCAAGAGGGGGCAAATGGAAAGGAAAGGAAGTTCACATGCCTGCATCTCTGTGCAAAATACATTTAGATTACAACTAGGATGAACGCCTGAGACATGGGAGCATCTCTGGAATCTGTATAACAGAAGCCAGCACTAGAGCCCTTAAAGGGATGTAACAGTCTCTTACCTGTGTATGAAACGCACAAAAACATACCGTGATCCTGCCTGTCTGTAAACGTAAGAACCCACTGCAGTCTAGTAACATTCTTCATCTGTAATGCATAAAGCACTCATCAAGATCTTTAAGTATTTAAAACAAGAAACATATCAGTATTGAAGCGCTAAAGTAGGCATTTAATTTAAGTACAGAACTTAAAATTTAAGTACAGAAATATTTAAATAGTCAGGAGAGAGTTAATGATCTGGCTTGCTAGGGTTTTAGCCTTACAGTTATGGAACAATTGCAGAGACTGGAAAGTGCTAGGCATATTGACTCTCTTGGATTCACATACTTAAGAAATGGAAAAACAATAGTAGGGAAAAAAAAGCCTTCCTTTTTCTTTTAAATTTATTTCAAGCCACTTACATGAATAAAAACAAACAAACATACAAAAAAGCAGTGGAAGCCCGTTAATACCAAAATCTTCAGTCTTTTAAAATTGACAACTGCATCTCAGCATCTGCTGACATACCCGAGGCATAAGATTATCTTATAACATTCACATGCCCTGTTGTCTTTTGGCTTGCACTACATGCAGGCATTTGATGACATTCAAATGCATGCTCATTACAAACATTTTTCATACACAACGGCTCAAAAATGTAATTCCTGTGCTGACTCTTTTCTACAGACAGAGACATTGCTGGAGTCATTGTGATTAAGAACTATGGCAGAGTTGTTATAATGATTAGGCATCCATTAGACACACAGCCATTATATAGAAGTTCTTGAACCTTCCTAAATATTTTTTTTCTTCTACATTGATATTTATTTTTCAGCATGTTATTTGATTGAACTTATACAGAAAATAGATACGTGAAATTTTCAAATACATTTTTTTTCATTTATGTTCTCCATATACAGTATATGCTTTAGCTGCTGTCTCTTTCTGATTTTTCAATTGATAAAAAAGTCAGCTATTAAAGTTTGAAAAAGTAGAGCACAGTGTTGTTTTTTTTTTTTAAGCTAGACGATGTCATCCTTTCAAATTGTTTTTACCTTTGAGCAAAATTACTGCATACTGAATGAAAAACAATTTTTTAATGTAGCAGGATACTTTGCAATTGATGCCAAAAAATAAATCAGCCAAATGATTATCTTTTGTCTTAAGACTTATATAAATCATGAGGCCTAGATGCATAGTTTAATAACACGATGCTGCAACTTTAACAAGGACTACATTTGTCTTTAAGTCCACATGATAGTGAAAGCTTAATATGAAAAACTTTTGTCTAGCACAAGTGATTTGAAGATGTTTTGCTCCATGCATGTGAACTCAGCAGGTGATTCTTGCCTATCTTTGATGTCAAACAGCACAAAACTTCAGTGAGTAGTAGCTTCAGAAATGCAATAGACATAGCTGAGTCTTCATATGAAGCTCATGCTTGAACTACATCAGAAGAACTGACATCTATTATGGTGAGCAAAGACAAGTGTTTGAAAAGAGATTCAAACAGAAGTGTCAGAATTTACAGTGCATAGTTTTATATAAGTTGATTTTAACCAAGCATATCTCTATGAACTCTGCAGGATAGAAAAGAAATTTCAAAAGGCAGAGAAATTGTTGTCATCTAAGGGCATGGAATGTTTTAATAGCTTAAGGAAGAACATTTCTGAAAGGTTATATGGTGATCCATTTACTTTGACTGAGTAATAAGGCTCGTCATTGTCATGGTGAAGTTTTTAACCCTTAGAACAATGGAAATGTTCCAAATGCATTTTAGAATTAAAAAGATGAGAGTAATTGGCTGTTGCAAAAAAGACTTTCTGAGATTTTTAGTCTCTTCAAACACACATTTCACATTAAGAGATATGAATAAATCAAATGCATTTTTTCAGTCACCTAATGTCTGACCTAGAGTTTCCTGCTTCAGTCTAGACTAAGACATACCTTAGGATAAGGACTTGCACTTACAAATGATCATTTTTAAAGGGAAGGAATGTAGACAAGACTTCCATTAAATCCCATTAAATTTGTTTATTGTTCCTTTCCATTTATTCATTTTCTTTCCATGTCCTAAATACATACATCCCTAAGTGTGTTACACAGCATAAGAAAAAAGAAAAATCCTTTGTAGGAATGTAGTTTGTTTGAAACTGTATCCTACAGGCTTACTTACAGCAGTGCTCTGAAACTATCCCCAAGGAGTCCAGTGTCACAAACCAACCTAATTGTTCTTCTTGAAATGCTACTTCTTTCGTTAACAACTGGAGGGAAAAAAAAAGGGAGAAGGGAAAAAAATAAAAAAGAGAGGAAAACTCCTTGGCTGAGGCAATACAAGTCTAGCTATGTAGCACTCAATATGTAGGAATGTGAAGTTGTTTTTAGGTAACATTAATTTGCGATGGGTAAAATTAGTAAGACACATAGAGAGGCTTGCTTAATTATTACACTCTGAAGTTTCATGATCTACTTTTTATGAATTTTACCAGTTTCATTATCTTTTAGAAAAAAAAAAATGAAATGACAGATTGAACAGAACTTTGGACTATAGGTCTTTGCAGGTTATTCTGTAGTGAACCTGAGTTGTGCCATATTCAGATGCTCAACTCCTCTTCATACCACAAAAGACCGAATGATTTATTTGTAGTATAGATTGTCCATACTACATTCCTTAAAACGTTTTAAGAAACAACAGACACAGAGTTGGCTAGCTCTGGTGTATATGGAAATGATTATTTTTTCTCCTTTACTTGGAAAGCCATTTAAACCTATCTTGCACTGTCTTCAGAGATACTTGGAGTTGCTGCTTGACAAGCGTAGTTTAAAATCAGGAGTTGTGCAAGTGTTTGTTCTCTATTCTAACATATGTTTTTCTGGATATATTTTCCCTTTGCTTAAATATATATGTAACATAAGGAGGACAAATTGTTGTGACTTTTCTATAACTAAGTGACCTACATTTTTATATAAAATATGAAATGATGTGCAATAATGAAAATCTTTCTTCTATTTTATAAAGTTAAAAATAAATTTGGTTGAAAATGCAGACTGGTACTGAAGCATTAATATCTTTTCCATTTGCATAGATTGTTAAATAATCTTCCTAATTATTTTAGCATAATGAAGACAAATTAGCAAAATGTAACAAGGAGTTTTGAAATGGCCTAGGCCTGTTCAGTTGCTCCATGTCGTTATACACTTTTCTAAGATTTCTCCTGGGAACAAATAGCATGGGCCAGAGAAATGAAAGTAGATGACAACTTCAGATTACAAGATGTTTTTCAGAGAAAGTAAGCACGACCTCAGAAGAGGATGCTTGATAATAGTTAAGATGATGTCTATCACAGAAGTCCCTCTCTCTCTTTCAGAAAAACACAAACAAACAAATAACCATAAATTATTCCATAGGAAATGGATATATCCATAAATAATTCCATAGGAATAATTTACCAAATAACAGAGACAGACAAAATAAAAATAATCTCAAATACATGATTGAACAGATCCAATAGCAAGTCCAGTCTCAGGTCTGTCTTAAGTGTGAAGCAAAAAAATGTTTCTAAACTTAACTAGTAATATGAGTGTCTTGAGGCCAAGATCTTCTGTCTCTATCCCATATCAGAAGATCACTGAGAGGGAAGGTTTGACAATCATTGTTTTGTCTTAGGATACTTCTGCTTGGAACAGCAAAACTTCTTTTTGCCATATGCTCTATTCCTAAGAAATACAAGGTTGATTGAAGTTGTGTCAGCTTAAAAATTCTGGCTGTTCTGGGGCTAGCTTTACAAAACTTTTGGAAGAAAATTACTTTCTTCGTATTTACACTATCACTTATACAGTTTTGAAATAGGTTTGAGAAGACCCAGGACCTTCCTAAGCTGGAAGGCATTTCTTTTCTCTCAGGAAGCATTCCTACTACCACGCTTTAGAAGAAACTGTATGGAAGAGTTATGAAATTTATTTAGACTGTGTAAACATACTTATAAACAGTGTGCTGAGAGAGAGAAAGAGAGAGAGAGAGAGAGAGAGAGAGAGACTCCTCTGGCACAAGATCTGTGCTAGCCCTTTGCCTTCATGCACATCTGAAATGGAGGCTGCATACAGAATACCTTCATAATTTTCCCTTATAAACCAGAATAGCAAAGTAAAGTCATTGTGTGGTACAACTGATAGCCTTACTGACAACATTAAAGTGATGTACTTTATTTCTAACAGGATTTCTTTCAGAACTTGTTAGTCTACTTAAAATTAAATATCTGATCTACCAATATCTGTACCACGCCTGTTCTTGTGGACATCTTCTCCATGCTTTCTTGCAAATGGCCTCCTACTGTGTCATAAAAGTCCTCAGAGAGAAGATTCTCCTGCCTCAGTTTGAAATTTTGATTATAATGGTCTTCTACAGCTTTAAGGAATGATGACGGTACTGGCTAGCCTACTTATTGCTATACTGCAGATCCCCAGATGACCAAATACCTTGCAGGATGACACATACTTCTGTTTAGGAGGTACATAACTAGATAGTCCATCATTATCTGAATCCAGGTCAGTGTCCTGGATTCAGGCAAATAAAGAAATTCAAAAATCGCCAATTACAGAAACTTCAATGGTAAAAGCTACATATTTTAAAATGAAGTGTTCACATTTCACTATTAGTCTTTTCCACTTCTAGTAGATCACATCTTCAAGTTTTATTAAGAATGGTAACATGCTTTAAATGTCTATTAATGTATGCCTAATTATAATGGAAGACCTATAAAAATCCTTCTGACAGCCACATGAATAGCAAAACAATTATACTCAGTATAATTGCAATGAATACTAAGTGAATTAATAATGAAGGGATTCTTAGAAACAAAATTGCAAACAAGGATGTTCAGCTTAATCTACACTGGGCCAAATCATTAAAGAGTGTATGGAGTAGTTCTTCATGAAATCAATGGGCAATTTTGCTTTAAAATTATGATAAAAGCTGTGTCACAATAGTTTCAATCGTTTATGAGAACACTTTTATCTGGAAATCAGCTGCAAACTTTTATTTCTAGAGGGAAGGAAGTTAAAAAGTCAGCACACAGTAATAAATGTAGGGAATAGTTTTGTTTTGTCTACCTGCATATTCAACAGCAGCTCTTCCCAAGACTGTATCTAAAGTGTGGAAACAGATTTAAAATATATGGTGAAAAAATAAACTATAGAAAATATTAAGCAAATTTAGCTATACATAAAAAGTCATTATTAAAATTTATTGCAGGAAAATACGAATGCATATATGAAAAGGAATTTTTCATAATTATTATTTTTAATAGGATTCAGCCTCCCAAATTCAGAGGTCCTTAACAGACATCTACATCTTCAAGAGTAGTTTACTGTAAACAGTGGAAGTAAGGAGCAACTCTAGAATATGATTTATCTTTTCTCAAGATAGATCTGAAAAATAAGTCAAATGAATGATTGTCTAGAAATGTCTGTTTTCTGTCTGTAAGTTCAAAAGGGATCTAGCTGCCTAACTCATAGAACCTTTGAATTGTTAAGGTTGGAAAAGACCTCTAAGATCATATAGTACAACTGTCAGCCCATCAAATGCTTATATATCAAATGCCTATGTCTAATAAACCAGGTCCACATATGCTGGATCTACCTCCAGAGATGGTGACTTCACCATCTCCCTGGGCAGCCCATTTCAATGCATTACCACTCCTTCTGAGATTTTTTTCCTACTATCCAACCTGAATTTCCCCTGGTGCAATTTGAGTCCATTATCTTTCATCCTGTCACTAATTTCCTTTGAGAAGAGGTTGTACCGGGGTAACAATCACCTCCCTGGTCCTTTCAGCTACATAATTTCTGATACAAGCCAAGACACTGTTGGCCTTGGCCACTTCAGCACACTGCTGGCTCATGTTCAGACAGTTATCAAATAACACCCCCAAATCCCTCTCCTCCCCACAGCTTTGCAGCCACTCTGCTCCAAACCTGTAACGATGCATGGGGATGTTGTGACCAAAGTGCAGGACCCAACACTTGGTCCCACTGAGCTTCGTACAATAGACCTCAGCCTTTTGATTCAGCCTACCCAGCTCCCTGTGTAGAGCTTTCCTACCCCCATTTGATTCTCATGTGGAGAACTCACAGCAAGTGAGATGAATCTCACTCTGTGTCATAAAATTGGCAGAGTGTTTTTAGCATACTCCTTTTAATCCTGACCTTTAATGAACTTATGTTCTCATAGAACAGTGAGTTCTTCTGCTCACTGGAGTAAAATTCTTGACTTATCCATGGTATGAGTAGGATATGTCCTTCAGGTGAAAGTTTCTGTGAGCCTTCTGAGGCTAGAGATACTTTGTTCATTGTTTTACTAATATCTACCAACTGTATGAAATGTAATGGTAGAATAGTTGCAGTTTTAGTCTATATGTTTCAGTCTCTTGTGGTGTGCTTTCTGTCAGGCAAATTAATTTTGACTATAACTAAACACAGTTGGGTTATGTGGCTTTGTGTATATACACAGGAATAACTACTGAAATGTTAGGATATTAATCTGTTGTTATTATGCATCCTGGAACAATAAGGTACGAACATACCTTTTAAGAAGAGCTATATAAAAGTTAGGCCTTTAGTCTGCTAGCCCTTAATGGAGACAAGCATACCCTTGTGCCATGAAATAGGTGTTTAGTTAGATGCAATGAGTTGCTTTACAAATGCATCCGTCTCAAACCCCCAGAAATGCTGGAGTTTCACATCAAAAGTATATAGCAACAATCTCATATCTGACAGTTTTAAAGCAAATGCAGATATTCAAATTGTTAGTGATATTTTTGTGGATTTGTACATGTTATGAATGATCAGACATATGTTCAATAAAAGACATCACTCTTCCTTGTTAAAAGTGTGTTAACCTAAGATACGAACTGAACAGACAAAAAAAAAAAAAAAAAAAGCTTGGCTTTATCTTTATACATTTTCTTTTCTTTTTGTGTTGGTTTTGAAATCATTTTGGGGGGGGTGGGCTGGGGGAATGTAATTATTAAATTGGAACATTTATTCAGATATGGTAAGTATAACAAAAATATGAGAAGATGCTTTACATGCATAAACATTAATTTTCAAATTTAAGTTGGGATTTCTGATTTATTTTTTTTAATATTAAAATAGATGTACGTCTTCATAATAATGTCTTCGCAATAGTATTTAGTAAAGGATAATGTTTGTTTTAATGATGATTCTTGGCATGTATGCAAAACAAATAACCTTGTTTTTCTGTAGTTCCAAAGTATTAGGGATGAATTACTAAGTTATATTTTATTTTTAATAGAACAATTATTCCACAACTGCAATACTCCATGTCAAAGATTTGACCAAAGCCAATTTCCACTGAGATGTTTTAAGCAGCCAAAAATTGCAGTTTATGATGGAAGTTTTGCAACCTATTTAGTGACAGAAACATGAACTTCTTGTAATTTAACATGTGGAATGAACCACCATATATATGTGGCAAATACAGACTTAGCCACCTCAAGGGTTTGTCATTTTTAGATAAAAAAGAATCAATGTCATTATACAGTGTCTCTGTAGAGCATCATAATTATTCTGCATGCATACAATATTTATTTAAAACTTAAAATTAAACTTCAAGAGGTGGTCATTTGAAAGCTGGCAGTCAGTGAACGGATCCTCTCTTCATAAAAAAGAGAATATTTCTTCTAAAAGTTAAGAAGTAGATCAAAACGGTCTTTCCAGTAACTGACACTTTAGTCATACAGATGCTTTTTATGTGTCAGATTTATTAATAAAGAAGGTCCATGGGAACGAACAGAAGAAAATCTTGAGGATGTGACTGTCAGTTTTTGATATGTCAGGTATAATTTTGTAACTGTGATTTTTGGATAGCAATACACACACAGCATTGTACTGATGTTTGTGTACTTCTTTGTACTTTTCATTTGTGATGACTGAGAAAGAAGATGAGGCGGAGATGTTTTGATACAGGATTGAAACTTGAAACTACAGTCCTTCAATTTGAACAGCATTTCTTTTTCATCTTTCTTTTCATGTTACCTTTTTAACTTCTGCCACTGATGTAAAGAAAAAAGAAAATTTGAAAAGATGCCAGGTGTTGGTTCTTATCTAGGTGAAAGATCACAGGAATGGAGAATAAAATACAGTTTTAGTTTGTCGCAGTGACAGAATTATGAGACAGATCAAATACTTGTCAACAACAAATGTTTGTCCTCCTAAAGCCAACACAGAATAATTTAGACTGTGACATCTCTTCCCATTTCATACAGAAAATAAGAACGTTATTATAATCAGCTGAAAGTGGAATATGCTACCTCTGCTCTTCCGTCAGTAATAGCATCTGCTTTGGCAACTCTTTGTGTACATTTGTGGTGTTTTGAAGGTATCAAAGTGCAGCAAAGAATGGCAACAAAATATCACAGAAAAGAGGAAAAAAACTGAATGAAAACCTTTTATTTATTTATTTTATTATTATTATTATTCACCTTATAGAGCATGTTACGTGAGAAAAGGTAAACATGTAACATGTGCATTTTCCACACATTTATGTCTGACCTGAATTCCTTTTGTTTAAATTGGAAAAGTGATCATAAACAATCCTCCTACTCCTAGATTTGTTAATGCACATTGAAGATAATATTTTAGAAACAGTTAGCAATATTCAGTCTTCTGAAACTAGGCATCTGCTTAAGGGTCTTTTTGTTTCAAGCCATAAACAGAGGCAATGGCGTCCACTGTTGGAATTCTAATGACCTGAAACCTACTCCCTGATCTATGAGCATGCACAGTGTGAGAACAGAAATATTTCTTCTCATTGATCAATAGATTGCTATAATTAATAACTGGATGCATTGAAATCATTCACTATAGTGAACTGCTAATTCTATTTGTCTTCCTTATGATCTGATTCTTAACTTTTTTTCAGCACCTTGTATAGAAATTGCCCCTTTCCTTTTAAGCTTATGAGAATTTCTTTTCTATGAAAGGTGATAAATGCATTTTTTAGAGTTGATTTTTTTCAGTTTTTTTGGTTCCTAAGGCTCTTCCTGCTTAACCCTTAAACTCTTCCCAGTTCTCCATATGGTGCTGCTTCAAACACATCTACTTTTGTAAACATCAGTCAGAGTCAGGCTGCCCTGTCTACTTAAGAAAAGTCAAAGTTCATTCATTCATTTGTTCCTTCATTCCTTTCTTGTGAGATACAGCAGTCTATTAATTCACTTCAGTCTCCTAACATAAAAGGTATTCTGTTTCTATCATCTGCCTCTATCAGCTAAACAAAGATAAACAAATAAGCTATCTTAGACATTTCTTAAAATTGCTACTGCTACGGTGCCTTAGAATTATGTTTTTATGGGATTGGCCCCCCAAAAACAGTGAAAATTAAATTTGAATGCAGATAACTATTTCTCCAAAATCCTTCTATACAAAAACTGTGGCAATGATGACAGTATAATCAGTGGAAGTGACTCAGGGGAGCATGAAGAGCTCCCACACAGCCTACAGAACTGATATGAAGGATATCAAATCATGTGATTGAGCAGCACTTAGGAATTTGTGACACTTATCACTTGCAGAGGAAGCCACTCAGCAATCACACATGTGCAGTCTTTCCCCATAGACTCAGCCTTCCCAGCTCTCCTCCAGAGCTACGGGAGAGCTTGCTGTTCACCAGGGAAATCCTCTGGGTTGGCTGCTCTTTTCTATGCCTCCCGAAGGAAACACGGCCAATCAAAGCCATTCCACGCTTTACGCTCTTCCTATGATGAGGGCTCTTATTCATTCTTGAATGCCTGCTAGCACATTTTCCAATTTTTAGGAGCCTAAATGCCTTTTCCAGTTTAGCCTTGAATCCTTTTCAAGATTATTTACAATCTCTGGCTGGGCTGTAGATGACTGAGTAGGAAATGCCCGTTTTGTGTCGTCACATGCAAAATGGGTTTCTTTTGGCTTTGGAGGAAGCAAAGTTCTGTCAGCTCTGGCTCTCTGCTTGCTCCCTCTTCCTCCAGCTACTTTAAAATTTTCCTGGCTAGCTGAGATAGGCTTCCCAGCCTACTGAGGAGGGAGAGCTTGAGGCTAGAGGCATACCCATCCTGGCACTTGGTGCAGGGATCCGTCGGAAGAAAGAAGGGCTGGAGGATCCTGTTGTAATTTCATTCACTAAGGGTAATAACTGGTACCACTTCGTGTTCCTCTGATACAAGAAGGTGTTGCACAACACATCTCAAAGAGCACCTGTTAACATGTAGAAATTTTTAGAGCAACAGGAAGACATAGCTGAAGGGGAAAGAAAACTCTACAAAGATCCAACTGCTGTTGACCTGTAAGGCATGTTAGGTACTCAGCTGAAGTTTTTGTCTTTGAACGTCTCCCATAGGAATAAACAGAACTCCAGATGAGAAAAAACAAAAGAAACACTAAGCCAAAGTAATGGTAAAGATATCGGAACAATTTTAAAACTATCTAAACTCTTTCAGGAAATATCAATTTCTTCCTCTTACTTTCTTACTTTAATGTTTTGAATAAAACTAGCACCGCTTGCCCTAATTTTAACATCTTTAGACTATGTAGCAGGGTATGGGGGCTCTGTGTGTGTGTATGCATGTATGTCTGTGAAGCTGCAGCCTTCTTGGCTGTCGTCTTGCTGACATCCCTGCCAGTCAGCAGCTGTATACCAGCCAGGCCTTTTTTGTGCCAATCTGGTGGTGAGCGGTGCAGAAACATTTTAATTAATGTTGAACTTCTTAAAGTTGAAGTGAAAACAATTACAGCTCAATTTTACTTTGCCTCCTCACTTTCATCACTTACATTCTCTCTTCCTCCTCCTTCTCCATTAGAGGGCTTCATTTCACAGACTGTGAATTATAATCTAATTATTATATTTTTAAAAGGCAGGCAAGGCATTGTTTCTTCATCCTTCAGTTAAAAAGCTCTGAAATGACAAAGGAAAAGCTCTTTCCTTCTTGAGTGCCAGGAGCATAGAGTCACTCCCAACACAGACATCTCATTCCTCCCAGTCTGTGATTTTTATTATTATTTTTTTTAACAGAAGGGATCACATATTTTCCTTAACAACTGTTTGCACACCAGACTCAAAGAAAGTTCACAGCATACATCACGTGTACATTGGATATGTAAGTGAAGTGATCTGTAGCACAGTTAATTAGACCTAAATTCTTGATTTACTATTTATAAAACAAAATTGATTATTACTTCATCAACAACATTTAAAGCATCATTAAGAGAGGTCTGCTCCAGCAGCCTCAGGTTAAATTTTTTAACAAGCACTTTAGTTGCTAATCTGTGTTATTGCCAACATATGTAAACTTCCTAATGCTAATTGCATTCAGCTGTGAATCAAACAATGTCTAATTCTCTTCAGGATTAATTATGCACATGTGCTGCCTGCATTCCTAAACATGGTTCTCATAAATAATAAGAGATATATCTAGGCAGATGGGATTTTTACAACTAAATGATCTGTTTATCATGAATAAAACAATTGACATATACTAGACTTCTAATGCACAGTCACCACAACATTCCCATGTTTTTTAATCATAAATAATTGCTACAACAGTTGTTTGTGTGAACATGTTTTTGTACAGCCAAGCACAAAAAGCTTGTCCTTCAGTGAGCACAGTTACCTTTGTGTGCATGTCTTTTGTTTTTTCCTTTTTTATCTTTTTTTTTGGTTTGAAGGTGCATGACGGAGCGGTTTATATTGTGTGCTTGATGAATGAACTAACAGTCTCCACTAAATGCACAAGTATCATAAGCCCTGGGGAAATCTGGTTTTAGTACAGTGCAAGAAAAACTGCATAAAGTGCATTCTGCTTGTTTCAGGAAGAAGCAATGAATTTCTGGCACATTGACTCAATGCTGGTAGTATCTTTCTTTATATATATTTATATAATATATATATATTAGTTTGAAAGGGCTGGTAATTAAATGAGCAGATAAAATTAGCTTGAAAAATAACTTGCAGTGCCGAGGACACAACAAGTAGAAATTATATTTTTTAATTAAATTGCTTTTAACGATGAAAGAAGGAATTTGCTCCTAAAAGAGAACTGAAAAAAAAAAAAATTCTATCATCCTTTTTAATGAAGATGTCCAGAGTTTGAATTCCAGCTCCAGTGAGTGAATCCATAGCATCTCTCTTCTTATATGACCTAAACTTTTTGATTTCTGCAGGAAAAGACTTATATGGACAATGCATCAGAAAATCAACATGAAACTGATACTAGTAGAAACTTACAAAACCATAGCTTAATCACATATTATTGCACCCACTATTTCAAGTGTTATTTTCGAATATTTTATCTTTCCCTGGTTGCCTAGGTTGATTACAATTTTGGACTGTGTCATTTTTTCCTAAAACAAAAATTGGAATAGCATGGCATTTAAGAAACGTGATAGTCTAATAGCCTAGGTGTCTGAAATCTTTCAGCTACAAAGTAGATGGAACACACTTAACCTCTGGCAACATGCCCTTAAACTTATTTTCCAGGTTCCAAGTGTTGATGTGAGAAAGTAGCTGAGCACCTGTATCTCATTCAGTTACTCATTTCTCAGTTGAGTTGACCAGGAGAGGTTATCAATTGGTTTAATGGTTTTTATAATAAGGACATCTGTCCACTAGTCACTATAACAAGACCATCAGCTAATTTCATTAGGCCATCAAAAACCCAGTTGGTTATCAGTAGTGACCCTTGCTGAATTTCAGCTGGTGACATAGAGATGAAGAGCTCTGCTTCCCATTAATTGCCTGTGAGTCAGCCTGCCCCCCAGCTAACTTTGGGCAAGATAAAACTTGATGAAGCTTTCCTGATATGTTTTAAAGCAAAATTCTGATATGACAAAGCCAGGATAATCTGGAAAACAGATTTTAAATAGCTCGAACTGCTTTATTACAAAAAGAGACATTTTTTTGTTCCTTGAAATCAGATCATCTGTGATAACAGTATATAGCTGAAAGAAAAAAACAATTGAAGAGATGAGGAAAACGTAACATTTGCAAAAACATTTACTTGACAGCACAGGGTGCTGTACTAGAGTGTGACAGGCGAGAGTATACTTTCCAGGGATATTTTTTATTATTTATATATGTACATATATATTTGTTGTTGTTATGTTTTGTTATGTTATCTGGAAGGTACTGGACCTTTGGAGACACAGTTACTTCTCCTGATCACCACTGGGTTCCTTCACAGCCTGCTGTTACTCCTGCTTCTCTGAAGTATATACTCTTATGTTGGATGGGAAAATATGGCCTCTAACAACATGAGTAACATCCTTTCACTGCACACCAGTTGCACATAGAGAAGAGGAAAACTAGAATGTCAAGAAGGAAAAAGCACCATCTCTTTTACCTGTCAGTACTAGGACCTACAGACCTTTCCATCTTAATTTATCATGAAGACCTAGCTAAAAATACAGTTCCTGACAAGTGGTTCCAAATAAATTAATTGAAAACATCAACAAGAAAGATCATTGACACTTCTGCTAGTTTTACTTTCCTGCAAAATGAATCATTCTGGGTACTGCTGTTTCTTCTGTAGCCTGGAGTATAACTGTTTACACATTTAAAAGAGGATTGTTCAGCTCATGCAGTCACCTTGGAAAATGCCAACCAGATTCCTTTATGATGGAACTAAACTGGGATATATTCCCTGGAAGCATTGTGAAAATACACCAACTGCAAAAAGGGACAAAGCTCATGGGCAACACAAGGACCAATCTAAATTAAACTCCCCTTGAAATGTGTACATCGGGGACACTGGATCTTAAACATTATTTGTTTTGTTTTGCAAATCTACTGCTTAGCTACACTGCTAGACCATACATAACCCTGAAGACCATAAAGTTTATTCACTGAATGCTGAACTTCTCTGAAAATCTAAATGTGAGAATGACAAAAAGCAGTTCACAGACATTGTAGTTCTTCTCTGCACAGATAAATGCACAGTGTCTCAAAAATACTTCAACAGAGTCTTTTGAAAATCCATGGCATCATCGGAGAAACAGAGCTGACTGATTTTGTCTGAAAAAAAAATTTAGAAGATGGTTTCATTTGTATTTTAGCACAGGAAATTGTCAGGTGAGCATACGCAAGGAAGAAAGTACTTTATAAAATTAAACTTGAGAAAGGTACCCTTAGATGGTGCCTTATGCTGCTGAACAAAATGGCATGAGAGGCAGCATGTCTCTGGATGGCTGAGCAGGGATCCTGTTTGGCCTCCTGGGGGTCATGCTCACTGTGCCTGGGGTGAGATCTGGCCTTGTCCATAGCAGTGTGGTGAAATAGCTCCAGGATGGGCCCTCTCCATCTTCCGTAGACGTCTATGCCTACTGCACTCCTACTGTCTTCATGCTGCACTCTGTGCATAGCAGTGAATGGGTGTATCACGCTCCACAAAAGGCTTCAGATGATCCAAGCTAAAAACCATACAAAAATATAGTAGTTACATTTTAGGACCATAAAAGCAGCAATTGAACCCTGGTTGATACGCAGGCCATTTTCACTTCCCACTTGCAAGTGATTCCACTTGCAGTTTTTCCCATGGTTTGCTTTAATCCAAACACCCACTGCATCAACAAATACAGAGCTGTAAATAAATTCAAGCTAAGAAAAATAGAATTTCTAGTCTTGTACGCGTTACATAATAGCTCTAGAAAGGCATTTTCACATTCTAGTGTCTCCATTTCATTGTTATTGTTGTCAATTATTAATATATTATTGCCTGGTGTATTTTTTATATCCTCATTGATGATTAAGACATAAGATATCTAAAGATATCTACAGAGTAATCTCTGTACTGAATGGGAGGGACTTGAATTAATTTGGGGAAATGTTTCCTAAGCAAATGAGTAGGGGAGAATATCCGTTTCTACATTTTGTTTTCCTCCTCTCATTCCCAAATGTTTTGCTGAACTTGTTTGGGTGCTCAAAGCTGGGAAATTTTCATCAAGTTTCTTCATTTCTGCAATGCTGGCATTTTTGAGTAATGAGCATGAGATAAAATACTGTAATATGCTCCTTGGTTGCAACTTTAACCTTTAGTAATTTTGTTAGTGTGACACAAATATTTTGTTTACCTTTCTATGAAAACAAGCGAAAGCACTTTGCACAGGGTCTTCCTTCCCACTTCAAAATCAGTATCAGATTTCCCAGCTGTTTTTGCATAAAATCAGAACATCATTCTAGGCATTTTCCATAGGTTCTTCTTATGTTGCTCTAATTTTTTAAAAATGAAGTAAAATAAATCAAAAGGTGTTTTCGACTGATTTTCTATGTTTAATTGGTTAGTAACTTACAATTCAGCTTAGGAGAAATCTTCTCATGTTCACATGCACAAAAAATTTACTGACACACACAGGGCAAATGATTCAAGCACCTATTTTCATGCAGCCTTATAGTTAGTAGACAGGATGGCGTATTTTGTGGGTATGCCTTCAGAACTCATGTTCAAAATTTGGTATTTTTGTATGAAAGTCTTACCAGATTCTGATTCTAACAGTACATCTATGCTTTATCCATTTAAACACCAAATGAAAGCTTGTTTTAGAATGTTATTATATGTAAGAGATTAGTAGCTTTTGAGAAGGAATATAGCGTAGCTGCCACCCATCACACTCTGGCCTGCTCTGCAGACATGCTGAAGCACACTACATTTGCAAGTTCTCAATGACATTCTCTCAATTGCTTCTGTGAAACTGTTTGGATGATACACCTAAACTGATTAGGTCACCATTATGGACATTAACATTGTTGAGTGTTTGAAAAGGGCAATAGCAGGGCCCCTTTGGATGCTAATGACAAAAGGCATGTTCTGAAGGATAATGTTGCTTGTAATTCTCTTTTCTTTTCTTTTCTTTTCTTTTCTTTTCTTTTCTTTTCTTTTCTTTTCTTTTCTTTTCTTTTCTTTTCTTTTCTTTTCTTTTCTTTTCTTTTTCCTTTCCTTTCCTTTCCTTTCCTTTCCTTTCCTTTCCTTTCCTTTCCTTTCCTTTCCTTTCCTTTCCTTTCCTTTCCTTTCCTTTCCTTTCCTTTCCTTTCCTTTCCTTTCCTTTCCTTTCCTTTCCTTTCCTTTCCTTTCCTTTCCTTTCCTTTCCTTTCCTTTCCTTTCCTTTCCTTTCCTTTCCTTTCCTCCTTCCCTTCCCTTCCCTTCCCTTCCCTTCCCTTCCCTTCCCTTCCCTTCCCTTCCCTTCCCTTCCCTTCCCTTCCCTTCCCTTCCCTTCCCTTCCCTTCCCTTCCCTTCCCTTCCCTTCCCTTCCCTTCCCTTCCCTTCCCTTCCCTTCCCTTCCCTTCCCTTCCCTTCCCTTCCCTTCCCTTCCCTTCCCTTCCCTTCCCTTCCCTTCCCTTCCCTTCCCTTCCCTTTCCTTTCCTTTCCTTTCCTTTCCTTTCCTTTCCTTTCCTTTCCTTTCCTTTCCTTTCACAGCTGTGTATTTTTTAACAATTATCTTCCCATCCAATAAGGCTTAAAATTCTTTTATGAGTCATGTCTAATAGTTTACTGATTAGCCAAAGAAAGCAAATATACATGTGATTTTGAAGGTGAACAGGTAAGGATGGAAGAAAGGGCTGTAATATCACTTCAGAGGATGGAGGCCCTGTGTTTTTCTGCACCTCCTCCCCTCCTTTATTTAATTGCAATTTTGTTTAAAAATCTCAAGATTTCTTGTTTATTTGTTTCTGAAAATTGAATAGAAAATTTAGTGTCATCACTAGGAAGGAAATGACAAGTTAGTTGGGAAGTACAGAAGAAAAAACATCTGTATATTCCAACCTTAAGGGGCAGGGCAGAAACTGAACACAGGTGCAAGCAAGGCCAGAGTGTCAGGGATTTAAAAGCAAGAGATGAGGGGACAGGATTAGGAGCAGGCTGTGCAGATTATTTGCGGACAGATACTTGTGCAAGTTAGGTCAGAAAATGAACCAAGAAGTACAGACTAGCAGAACGGGACTCAGAAACAATCTACAAGCCGTCAAGAACCTTTTCTATAGTCCCATGTCTGGTCAGAGACTTTACATGGAGTAGGATCCAAAGAAAGATGCTGCCTCCAAGATAGCTACCTTAATCCCCTTTGTAACCAGCTGGGAAAAATACATACCTGATGTGTGCAATCCATCTCTTCCTAAAGCAGATATTTAAAGCAAGACTGATGAATTGCACCCTAGAAGTGTCTACTTCTCTCCATTAATTACGAAGGGGACCTACAGTAACTAGTTGAGATATATACTTTTGCTATAAATGTCTAGTTTTGGATGAGATAAGTCCTACAGCCTCAGGTGTCAGTCTGCTGTATCACAGCACAGCAGTTAAGGCCCTAATCCATCAGGCAATTAAATATGTACATAGTTTTTGAGAATTAATGTGATTAAATGTTCTGAGGGATTGCAGAGGAGTTGCAAATGTGTAAATGCTTCAATGTGTGAAACACAGATCTTGAATTAACTTCTTACATTGTATTCCAGAAGTCTGCCAACAGTTCTGTAAAATTCTCCATCTCCTCACTACTTCTTCAATCTGCATCCTTTCCCTAATGAAATATACCATCTCTGCTATCAATTCAGCAGTGTGCAAGCACACGCTCAGCTTTCTAGGAGCAATTCAGTAACATTCAACCACCCAGATGTCTGGAAATGTCTTCACCAGGAACCTGGGTGAGTAGCCAAGGGAAGTTTACCTCTGAATTTCAGTGATATTCAGGTGAATTTCATGATCTTTACTTGTTATTATCAGAAATGATGGTGTGAAGTACTTTAATCAGTGTTAGAGTGCACAAAATCTGCTGCTATAGCAGTTCATAATAGGAGCTCATTATCAGCTACAATAGCTGTCTCCTAGAAGGAATGAATAAATAAACTGGGTTGAAAATATGATGTGAAAATATTTCTATTGTATAACATTATGCATATAATTCATCAAATTTTCTTAGTAGGTTGTGTTGTCTACCATGACATTAGCAAGGATTTTGATATGTCTCCCGTTCTTGTAATATAGTTGGGATGTTACAGTACAGATGGGTAGACTACAAGGTGCATGAAATCCTGGGTAGGTTACTTGTCAACGTGTGTAGATTCACCATCCACACTTCACCTTGGTTGAATGGTTACATGTAAAGTTTTTAAGGACTCTGTCCCGGGACTGATCCTATTTAAAAATGTGGAGAAGAGTGAAGATATATTCATCATATTTGTATACAACACTGTCTGGGATAGTGTTGTATGCTATCTACCTACAGTAGATGGTCTTGATGGCAGGGCTGCCATTCAGATGGACCTGGCTAGGCTAGATGAAGCAAGGAACTTTGTGAAATTGAACAAAGACAAATGCAAAGACTTGCATCTTGGACAGACATACCCTTCATCAGCACTGGCTGGGTACTGACTGGCTGGATAGCAACCCTGTTGGAAAGCTGCCAGGAATCCTCGGTGGACAGTATGCTAAACACGAGTCACATCTGGGTAACAGTGATGGTGGCTAACAGTATACTTGGCTGTAAAAATGGGATCGATTCAGCCACTAGATCAAAGGAAGAGCATAATCAGCTTGCTGTTCATTAGATCACTTCTGGAGACCTGAATCCAGTTTTGAGCCTTTCAGGACAGTAAAGAGATTGATTAACTGGAATGAGTTCAGCAAATAGCCACCAAAATGGATGGAGGACGGAGCATTCTTCCTGTGAGCAAAGAGGGATCTGAGCTTGTTTAGCTGGATCAGGAACATTAGGGACCTCCAGCAGCACAGAGCCATGAATTTTACTGGCTTGCACAGTGAGAAGATGAGTGACCAAAAATTGAAGCATGAGTGTTTCTGACAAGGTACAATGGTAATGTTTTTGTTATGAGGATAGAATTCTTTGATAGGTGAAGGTAACTATTCTGTAACAATAATGACTGTGGGCTGAAGGAAACAATTATCCAACAGAAGGAAGGTGCAATATTGCGTTTGGGACAGGATGTAGTCTTTTAGCCAGATTACGAAGATGTAACCTAGAGTTCATGGGACACAGAATACATCTGCACAAGCCTAAAAGTGAGTCTGACTGTCTTGAATTGCCGTATCAAAACAAAAGAATGAATCACTCCTTAGAGACAGATCACCATGATTTTTTTTCAGGTTTGATACTTCAGGGGCACACGTGAAACTCTTCCTACCTATTTTAATGCTGTTACTACCAATTTTGTTATACATGATAGACGTACCTCTTAGAGTATCTTTTAATATTTTATTAATAGTTTGACTTAAGTAAAAGGCATAGCAGTGAATGCTCTTTTTAGCTTGGCTCTATTGGACTATAGGTCTCTGTGAAAATTTTACTGGAAAATGTAAAGGCACAATTAAACTAGTGCTGTGAGTAAAGAAAACAATAAATCATAATTTCACACTCCGTAAATATGTTTTTCTTGGCCATCAAAATTATACACACCCTCGGCAACATAGTATGTCATGGTAACATAATAAACATACATATTACTTTGAAGTTTTAATATTCTTTTTGAGGTATACAGCACCTTTTAAATTTTTATTTATGACTGGAACATAGCATACAAACAATGTAAAGCTTTCAAAGTTGGACTCAGTGTAGATATTAAAATGCACTCATAATTATACATTTCACTATCCATTTGAGGTGACCTGCTATTTTGGCAGTTTGGAGGTGGAAAGATTCCCGTTCAATTCACGGAACATTTTCAGCTGTATTGGTCCTGGTATGTAGCAACAGTTTTATGTAGACATTGACACATAATACATATGGAAATACTGGAATGGTGTACCATGAAAATTAATATTCTGCTTTTTCCCCGTAGACATCTTGAATGAGACACTTTATATTATTTTTACAGAAACTTGATATGAACCTATATATATATTAAATATCGCATTCACTATTTGCAGTATGTTTTAGCACAATGCCAACATCTTCTATACAATGCAATATTTATTTTATGTGAAGTGTAATTTTGATAATTTAGATTTTTAGTATGTATTTAAAATATCCATACTGCACAAGATCTTATTACAGCAATATACATAGCATATAGAAACTATTTTTTTTTTTTCTGTAAAAATATAATCTCAGTAAACTCCTGGCAAGATTTCCAGCTTTTTTTGCCCTCAAAATCGATTTTGTATTAGGCATTTTGTTGCCTAAATATATTAAAAGGGATTTAAAAGTCTTCTATACAGGCTTAGTTTTGTATTCATTGAAAGGGATGGTAAGAATTTGATGCAGCTGTATTGCTTATGCTTGCAAAGGCACGAGTAAGTGAGCAGTAATTTCTACTGGTTTCATTACAGTAGCATATCAGGGTCAATCCTGAAACCAGTCCTCCTGATGGTCTCTGCTGAAGAACTTGAGAAGAATTTCTCCAAATAACACTGTTTACAGCACTGTCTTACACCCAAGGACGCAGTGCTGTCTGTACCACATCACTGGGAAAACATAATACTTTTGAAAAGGTAGCATATACTTTCTTTCCTCCTAGGTCTTTAACACTGTGAAATACAGGTTCTCATACTTGTATATGCAACAGAAATGAACAACAACATCTGAGGCTGCTGGAAGCTTCTATTTACAGTGGTTAAAGTAACTAACATAATGAAATCAGCGGGACTACAGGAATAGAAACAATATGATGAAAATTAAGAAATGTTGTTAGCTGATTTTAATGTTTTTTTGATGCTATCCAGACTTCTGGAATATAAATTTTTCACTTGCTTGGGAAATTCAAAAATACACACTGAAACCTTTAATCATTTGATTCATAGGACAGATGGTATTTTTTATTCTTTATACACTGTACCTGGCAGAGTGGCTCCTATGTAGCAGGGTAGAAGAATGATGATGATCATCAATAATACTAACTCTTCTATTACTTTTCCTTCCTTCCTTCCTTCCTTCTTTCCTTCCTTCCTTCCTTCCTTTCCTTCCTCCTTCCTTCCTTCCTTCCTTCCTTCCTTCCTTCCTTCCTTCCTTCCTTCCTTCCTTCCTTCCTTCCTTCCTTCCTTCCTTTCCTCCTTTCTATTTTTTTTTTTGCATTTATATAATTTAGCTATTATCACCTGGCTGTTTGGTCTGTGCCGAAGATTATATATAATTTTCTCTTTTTACACACCAGTACATAATTGTGGTGACTTAGTGTAGACAAGATTTCTCTCAACTCTCTAACTGCTTCATAAAAGCTCTTTTACACTCATCATTTTACAAAACAGTTACTGTGTTATGACAGTTTTCTAAAAATAAAAATAGTTCAATTCTAGGTAAAATTTCAGTTTCCTCCATTATTGCATGCTCTATCATCTTCCCTCTCTGTCAGTTTCTGGAATGACAAACCTCATTTCTTTTTTTTCTGACTGCACTTCCAACATCTCTCAACAAGTCCTAAAGGGCAGTCAGGTGTTTTTTCACCACTGCTTCCTGGGTTGTTGCTTTTGTCACCTTCACTACTAAGAAAACCTTTGGAAACATTATACAGCCAAAGTTTAGAGGTAAATAGGATTTCAAAGAAATCACACCCAGAAGGTTGGCCATGAGGAAATGAGAAAGGGAGACTGGTTGGCCAAGTTTGTTGGTTTAGATTTGTAGACCTGAAGGATGTATTGCTGCTACTCTAGGATAAGCTACAGAAGGTACTACAAAGAAGCAATTTACTGTCCTCTGTCAAAAAAAGGTCATGTCCAGGCTTCCTCCTCCTGTCAATAGCCTCTCTCTGGGAAGAAGATTCCATCAGAGGAATTTGAAAGGAAGTGTAGTTTTTCTCAGTAGCATAATATTTATATACCTTTTGAAAAGGAAGACAATGGTATAATTTTTGATCCCTTTCTTCCCGGCAGCAGCCTACATACTCAATGCCCCCCCTTTTTTTTGTCAAAAGAATGATGCTGCAGCAACAAAAAAAAATTGTTTGATGTTTGTTCAGTACCTTAAAGATGCATTGATAAGTGTTGCTTTGTTCTTGAAAATGTAACTCTATCAAAAAGAAATAATGAGAAAGGCACTGACACCGATTGTGTACTTGAGTATCACAGATGCTTGAAAATCCAAATACTTAAAAGATGTATTTTTAGAATCTAATGCTTGATCTTTTCCTGAAGATTGAGGAATTCCTGCATTCTTCTTGTTTCTCTAGAGTTGCTTTCCTCATGCTATTTCCTTTCAATTTAATGTGTTGTTTTTTCTCCAGTACAATATCAAACATATTTTTTATGTTGTCATAAATATGAAATTCATTATTTCTCATTTTGTAAGGTAAATTCTGGGGTTTTATTTCCATTTTGTTTTGTTTCCCAGTTGTCTTTGGTAGCAAATATGGGAAATTTCAGCATAAATCCAAGTTGCCCTGTTCTCAATTATGAGTCTGGTAAGTCGGATTTGTTGTTTCAAAGACAACTTCAATATAGACATCATGCAGTGTAGATTACTCTCTCTTTACTTTGTGTGCTGTTGTCATCCAGGAAGAGAAAAACTGCCAAAGTAGAGGAAAGTGGGAATTTCATTTGTAAGATTTTCTTTTTCATCACAGCTCCAGCATCACTGACCTGTGTTACAGTTCCTGTCTAGCAGTGTTCTTGCTGACTCCTTTAAACAAATGGGAATTTATGACAGAAGTAAAACATTTCCATAGTGTCAGCAATCAAATCAAAATCTTTGTAATAATTCTATGCTTATTTTGGAATTTGTGAGGGGCTCTTATTTTTGTTGTTATTGTTTTTAATCTCCTGAAGATGTATTTACTTTAGAACTGCTATATTAATCCCAATTCTGAACCCTTTAACTCATTTTTAATTTGAAAAATATCATATAGAGTTAATTAAATTTTAGTTTGAGTTCTTTGGAAATAAACTTCTTGTTATTGATGATGTCATTAGTGCCAGGAGATATGCATTTCCTGTGAAGAGCTGTAATAACCCACTGGGATTTTTCTCTTTTTTACAGTCCCTGAATGATAAATTAATAATTCAGATAATTTGTTTATAAACTAGGCTGTAGGGGGACATTGCTGAACACTACAAATAAGTTTTTGATGCAGTTATAAAATTATTTCCTATGCTATTTATCATTTCTTAAACCAGACACTGTTGATGAATATTCAACATCTGTACAAAGCACAGGAAAACCTTTTTAATCAGCACTAATACTGAAGCGTAAATTTTCTAATCAACACAACTGGTGTGTGGTGTGGGAACCTGTAGGGCTGCTGAATTTTTCAGATTAGGGTGTATTAACTGATGGAAGAAGGACAAACAATGGCAGCCAGGGAAAGCTCTCATTCTTGTTTTAATACTTCCCTGGTTTCCAGGAATGATATCAAGCCATGGGGAAAGGAATTGACGTGTAGGGCACAGGCTATTATCCAATACAGCCCTACATCCCTTCCAATAGCTTGTATTAGTTTCTGTTTCATTGTTTGTTGATCCAAACCAACCAGCTTCTTTATGATATGTGGATTTGCAGATTAACAAAATGGTATTTACTATGGGGCAGCTCTGTGAATTAAAATGCATGACCCAACAATGAAACCCAAGTTGTTCACATTTCTCTTGAACTATACCTCATCCACTCATGCACATGTTTTCATGGACCATAATTATACAATTAGATTTGATGTAATTTCACACTGCATTTTCTCTGTTAGAAACAAGTGCTGAATTTGTCAGGCAACAAAGTAGCTGGTGCACACAGAAAGATGAAAAGATGTGGGGAACTTCTTTGTCACTGTTTGACCTGAGTTAACGAAATGATACTAAAGAATAGTCTTCTGTCATTTTTTTGCTTAAAAACCTATGCACTATTCTTACTATGTCTCTGTGCCCATCAGATTCTGGCTCTTCCTTATCTAAAAGCAGTGACCAGAGAGGTAGTGTAGAAATTACTGCACTACAGATTAAGCTGTCCGTCCCAGCCTTCTCTGAGGACTCTCTCTTCCATGTTGGGAACGTGGATTGGAAAGCATCTCCACACTGTGAGAGCTGTTTTCACAGTCTGACATACTGAAGCAAGTATTCCTGTGCTGATGTTGGTCTCTAGATCGAAGCACAAACACACTACTCCTGCAGCCACTGCTAGCTGTGAGGAAACTGACTGCAAGGGAGGTCTGGAGCAAAACAGGAGGAAGCAAGACATTCCTTTTCTTGATCTGGTCTACCAGAAACCTTAGAAAACTATGTATTACAAACAAATGTGGCCAACCTGCTAGCTGACCCTGTATGAATACCCCTCATACACATAAAGTCTAGCAATAGATTGTGATCATTGTAACACAGTCTGTGTTCTCTTTTTGTAATTTTTATTTTTATGCTGGAACAAAAGATACATTTTCTGGAGCACCATGAACTACACCTGCTGAAAGCCACTCTGAGTTTAGGCCAAATCTAATATAGACAGGCATGACTCAATTAAAGTCACAGTTTGTTACACCTGTAGTGAATTTGATATTTAATGTATGCATTGACTTGTACTAAATATGTTGTGTGAAATGATTAAGCACCAGTCCGATCTGTAGCAAACTGTCATGGTTGACACAAACTTCTGAAGCCTCTTCAAACTAGGTGATTTATGATGATTTTCATTGCAATTTTTCCTTATTGTACTTATCTGTAGGGTCTGCAGTACTCTTTCAGAACATTTCTAGTTAATCTGTTTTTGACCACAGCTTGCTTAGAAATAGCTGCAAAAGCTTTCTGCTAGCTAGTGGAAGGACAGTTTCATCAGGAAAGAGCTGAGTGTGAGCTGCAGAAGTTGCTGGAGATGGAAACTAAATGCTCAGATGGTTAAACCAAGTTCCATGTGGAAGTGGTTATCTGCTGACACATCTGCTTGAACAGATTTTAAGTTAACACTGGTGTCACCCCAAGAACAGTATAGTGTGAGCAGTGTAGACCTCCAAGGAAGCTAACGAGGCTAACTCTTAGCAAATTCATCTTGTATTTTGTCAGTGCTGTACATATGATTTCAGAAGTTCATGTTGCTTCATACACTTGTTTGGCTATTTGGTGGAAAGAAAACACCTAATCTTGTTGAGATATTACACAGCTTTTGCATAATCACATTAAGTGCTCTAAAGTGACTACATTATAATATCATTTTGAAGGTAAGGCAATTTAAGAATGGTCTATAAATTGCAGATGCTGCTGCCCACATTAATGGTAACTCATAGAAATACATGCTGTTTTAGTTGGGAAACACACTTTCTAATGAAGTCAGAAACATCACAGCAAATTGGAAAGACATGTTAAATTATCCCCTAATCAGTTGTTTAATAAAATCTATTTCATTCATAAGTATGAAAAAATAACAGCAGGAAAAGTAGAACTGCTAATCCAGCTTGGAAACCTCTTTCTTCTTTCTATTCTCAAAATATTTGAAGAAGTACAAAGTTGATCTGTCTTCAGCACTGCTAATCCTGCCTGCAGAAGGAGACGAGATACAAATACTAGAATTGAACTACCTATTGGCAATATAAGGATTTGGTACAGGAAGAGTTTGGCTTTGATGCAGGTATTTTTGGTTAAGTGGAAGATAATAAAAAAAATGCAGTTGTAGAATGATCTTGAAGTTGGCCTTTTTGAAGAATTTAATGCAAAGACTAGACCAACTCATGATTAAAATCAGTTAACGTATCTGATTTTCTCAAACAGTCAGGATAGAGTACCCATACACCTGTTCTTTGCCTATAGCAGCTGTGAAGATGATTTAAAATGTTTGATTTTGCCATTGGAGTGAAAAGCAATGCATGTACATACCATCAGTTATTGTGGCACTTAACCTGAGGGGCAATAGAGTGAAAATCACATTTATGATTCAAATGAGTTGCTGTTTTGACTGTGTGCAAATGGTGAGATATAGTTTTCCTACTCAGGTTATTTGTTTATTTTTGATTTGTGTTGTGCTTTTTGTATGTTTGTTTTCTGGGACTAGGTTGATGGTCTGAGGTCAGCTGCATAAGCTTCAACAACACTAAGTGTTCGGTCCTGCGCTTTGGTCACAACTCTGTGCATTGCTACAGACTACAGACTGCTACAGGGACAGAGTAGCTGGAAAGCTGAACATAAGAAATGGATCTGGGGGTACTCATGGATAATTGGCTGAACATGTGTTACATGTGTGCCCAGGTGGCCAAGAAGGCCAGTGGCATCCTGGCTTGTATCAGAAAGTACTGCCCGCAGGAGCAAGGAAGTGATCATCTCTCTGTACTCAGCACTGGTGAGGCCATACGTTGTGTACTGTTCAGTACTCACTAAAATAAAGACGTTGAGGCTCTGGAAGGTGTCCATAGAATGGCAACGAAGCTGTTGTCAGCAGTTTACGGGCTGGTTCAGCCCAGTTCCATGACTAAAGGGGAAGGGGGACCCACAGACCCACATCCCAGGAAAGGGGAAAGGGGAAAGGGCAGGGAAATGGGCCTATAACAAAAAAGTGGCAATGATCTGAGGAGGAAAGCTAATTTACTAAATATGATAGCAGAATGCAAGAAAACACAGTATAATACAATATAATTGGAATTGAAGCTAATAAATCAAATAAAAGCAGAGAGTGTCCAAAAACTGAAGGCATTACTTTAATGGCGAAGGCGAGATGGCTAGGGAGCACGCACACTGCTGAGACGAGCAGGAAGGGAAAAAAGGGCCGTCTCATGACCTGTAAACAATTCTATTTTTCCCTCTGAATGAAAAACAGAAACAAAACAGTGAACAGTCCTCTATGGGTATGTAGCTCTTCTCTTCTGAGACAAGTATACCAGAACTATTGACAATCCATAGAACTGGAGCATTAACTCTTTAACTACCAGTGCACTACATGTTGCTATGATGTGGAATACTGATAACAAAAAATCATAAAGCCATAGCAGCTATGAATGGTCTGGAACACAGGTCTTATAGGGAGCAGCTGAGAGAACTGGAATTGTTCACTCAGGAGAAGGCTCAATAAGACCTATCACCCTCTACAACTCCCTGAAAGGAGGCTGTGGCGAAGTGGAGGTCAACACAAGATAAGCTTCAAGATAAGGGTGACAGGATGCCAAGTAATGGCCTCAAGTTGTGCCAGCGGAGGTTCAAGTTGGAAATTAGGAAAAATTTCTTCTCAGAAAGAGTGGTGAGGCATTGGAATAGGCTGCCCAGGAAGGTGATTGAATCACTGTCCCTGGAGGTGTTCAAGTAATGTGTAGATGCGACACTTAAGTATATGGTTAGTGGACATGGATGGACTGATGGTTGGACTAGATGATCTTATGAATCTACTATGAATGATCATGTTCTTTTGCTTGGCAAGTGGAGTGCTAGCTTGCAAAAAATATCCTGAATATCTAGGAGATAAATCATATTCTCATCCCAGGTGAGAGAGAGGGAAATATTCCTTTTTTCATCCCTTGGAAAACAAAGGAGAATTTATTGTGGTAATGTCCTAACTTGACACTTCTTTATTTACAGGAATGTTTAGAAGCTCCAGCTACCATAAAGTCATAGAATCATTGAATCATAGAATCATAGAATCACAAGGTTGGAAAGGACCTACACGATCATTTAGTCCAACGGTCCTCCCACTACCCTTGCTACCACAAGCCACTAAACCATATCTCATAGCTCCTCATCCAGATGCCTCTTGAACACTTCCAGGGATGGTGACTCCACCACCTCCCTGGGCAGGCCATTCCAGTGCCTGACCACACTCTGAGAGAAAAAGTTTTTCCTTATGTCTAATCTAAACCTCCTCTGGTGCAACTTGTGGCCATTTCCTTCGATCTGGTTTGTTGCCTGGGAGAAGAGGCTAAACCCCTCTTCATCACAACCTCCCTTCAGGAATTAGTAGAGTGCAATGAGGTCTCCCCTGAGCCTCCTCCAGACTAAACAATCCCAGCTCCCTCAGCCACTCCTCATAAGACTTGTGATCCAGACCCCTTACCAGTTTTGTTGCCCTTCCAGGGCAACAAAAAAAGACACATTCCAGGGCCTCAATGTCTTTCTTGTAGGGAGGGGCCCAAAACTGAACACAATACTCAAGGTGTGGCCTCACCAGTGCTGAGTACAGGGGGATGACTACCTCCCTGCTCCAGCTGACCACATTATTTCTAATGCAGGCCAGGAGGCCCTTGGCCCTCTTGGCCACCTGGGCACACTGTCGGCTCATGTTCAGCCGAGCATCAGTCAACAGCCCCAGGTCCCTTTCCTCTTCACAGTCATCCAGCAACTTAGCCCCAACCCCATAGTGCTGCATGGGGTTATTGTGGCCAAAGTGCAGGACCTGGCACTTGGCCTTTTTGAACCTCATCCCATTCACTTCAGCCCAGCAATCCAGCTTATCTAGATCCCTTTGAAGAGCCTCCCTACCCTTAGGCAGATCCACACTACCTCCCAGTTTGGTGTCATCTGCAAACTTACTGAGGGTACACTCAATCCCCTTATCTAGGCCATCAGCAAAGATATTAAACAAGAAGGGCCCCAGTACTGACCCTTGGGGGACACCACTTGTAATGATTTGCCAGCTGGACTTAACTCTAACCCGTTGGGCATGGCCCTCTAGCCAGTTCCTTACCAAAAGAAGGGTATACCTGTCCAGGCCATGGGCAGCCAGTTTCCCCAGTAGAATACTGTGGGAGACCATGTCAAAGGCTTTGCTGAAGTCTAGGTAGACTACATCAACAGCCTTTCCCTCATCTACTAGTCTGGTCACCCAGTCATAGAAGGATATGTGGTTAGTCAAGCACAACCTGCCTTTCATGAACCCGTGCTGGCTGGGTCTGATTCGCTGGATGTCACGCACGTGCTGTGTGATCTCACCCAAGATGATTTGCTCCACAACTTTCCCTGATACTGAGGTCAGGCTGACAGGCCTGTAGTTCCCCGGATCCTCTTTATGGCCCTTCTTGTAGATGGGAGTCACATCAGCAAGCCTCTAATCCTCTGGGACCTATCCAGATAACCAGGAGCACTGGTAGGTGGTGGAGAGAGGCTCAGCAATCATTCCTGCCAGCTCCCTCAGCACCTTTGGGTGGAGCTCATCTGGTCCCATGGACTTGTGACAGTCCAGATGGAGGAGGAGCTCTCTAACTGTCTCCACCTGAATCACTGGGGGTGTATTCTGTGTAGCATCCCAGACTTCCAGATCAGGGCATAAAGTGCCCTGAGGATAACTGACATGATTATTAAAGGCAGATGTAAAGAAGACATTGAGAACCTCAACCCTCTCCTTATCCTCAGTGGTCACATTCCCTGCTGCATCAAGTAAAGGATGGAAATTCTCCTCAGTTCATCTCTTATCACTGATATATTTGTAAAAGGATTTCTTATTCTCTTTTATTGCAGTGGTCAATCCGAGTTCAAGTAGGGCTATTGCCTTCCTAACTTCCTCCTTGCATGCCTTAGCAACTTCCATGTAATCTCCCCAAGCAGCCTGTCCCTTTTTCCAGAGGACACAGACTCTATTTTTCTTACAAAGTCTCAACAACAGTTCCCAGTTCATCCACACTGGTCTTCTTCCCCTATGGCTCACCTTACAACATTCAGGAACAGCCTGTTCTTGTGCCTTTAAGATTTTGATCTTGAGGAGTGTCCAAGCTTCCTAGACCCCTTTACCCTTAACAAGCGACTCCCAAGGGACCCCTGCAACAAGCATCCTGAGCCGGTCAAAGTCCGCCCTCTGGAAGTTCCAGATAGCAGTTTTGCTAATCACCCTTCTGACATCTCCAAGAATAGAGAATTCTATAATTTCATGGTTGCTCTGCCTAAGACAATTCCCAGCCTCCACATCTCCCACCAGTCCTTCTCAATTAGTGAAGAGCAGGTCTAGCGAGGCACCACGCCTGGTAGGCTCTCGTACCAGCTGTGTAAGGAAGCTATCTTCCACGCACTCTAGAAACCTGCCCTGCTTCCTCTTCGCTGTATTATATTCCAATATATATCAGGGAAGTTGAAGTCTCCCATGAGAACGAGTGCTGGCAATTGCGCAACTTCCACAAGCTGCCCATTGAATGCCTCATCCATCTCTTCATCCTGATTAGGCTGTCTATAACAGACCCCCACCAAGATGTTGCCCCTACAGGCCTTCCCCTCAGTCCTTACTCATAGACGCTCAACTTTATCATTCCCAATCCCAAGCTCTTCAACACCAAAACACTCTTTAATATAAAGAGCAACACCACCACCCTTCCTTCCTTGTCTATCCCTTCCGAAGAGCTTGCAGCCATCCATCACAGCACTCCAGTCATGGGAGTGGTCCCACCATGTTTTGGTAATAGCAACTAGGTCATAGTTAGCCTGCCGCACAATCGCTTCCAGCTCCTCCTGCTTGTTGCCCATCCTGCGTGCATTGGTGTAGATGCACTTCAGCTGAGTCATCTGCCTCACCCCCAGCTCAAGCATTGTTCCTCTAGGCTCATCTCTGGTGAGCCCTGTTTTGCCCCTTTCCCCTGTCGTAGCTAATTTAAAGCTCTTTCAATAAGCCCTGCTAGCTTCTGCACTAGGATTCGTTTCCTCCTTTGAGATAGGTGGGTGCCATTCACAGAGAACAGGCCAGGGGCCAAGTAAAACTGTGCCATGATCAGAGAACCCAAAGTTTCTGCCTCGACACCAGCCTCTGAGCCAGTTATTCATTACTTGTGCTTTGAAAGCCTGCTCCGTGTCCTGTCATCAGCCACGAGTAATAAAAAGTGGTAAATGAACAGTACACATTCCTGAGGTAGTAGAGTCCATCATGGTTTGTTGGAGCTGTGTAGGACAGTGGGATGTGTGTGCTAAAGGCCATTCTGTGCCAAGATACATGATGTGTCTGCATTGGGTACAGAGTCCAGAGGAATAAAATCTGGTTGAAGCTAGATGAAAACTTTCTGCTTTGGTCCCCCAGATCTGCTCATGCAGACTTAAGTATGGAATCTGGATGGTTCAGTGTTGGAATATCCACCTATATTTGTGCAATTCACCTCTGTGATCATACGATCTAATTCTTTAATTGATCACGTCATTTTTTATTCTTTTTATTACATTTTATTAGCTGTAATGCTTGAAAAATAATGGAAATTACCAGACAACAAATAATGAGTTAGCTGAGAGGATATGTCAATGAATTTAGAATTAAAATATAATCAAATCTTATAAACCACAAAAAATACTTATGACCAGCTCTGTTAATGTAGTGTTGCTTAATGCAGATGTTAAGGCTTCTACAACCTCTTTCTGTTTTTCTTTCATCTGGGAAGTAGAATCACAGGATACCCCTTGTTTTGTATCCAAGCAAACATCTTTCATCTTCCAGACATTCGTAAGAATAGACACATATATGATAATAGTCCAATCAATATAGTGAAAATAATATAATCAGGCCCATTCTTTTGTTAATTATTTCTCTACATTTCTGTTTCTACAATGCCAAGGCATTATATTCTGAGTTACCAAGAAATGTAATAAAAAATATCAAGCCCTTCCAACACAATAAGCTTCTCATAATGATCTCATTGTATTTTCTAGGAGGTATTTGTCTACCTCATAAAATCACCACATAACAACACAATTGGCAGCTTCTGTTGAGCAGAAGCAGCGTAATATAATGGCAGGTCAAGGATAACATATGCTGGCAGAGCTTTGTGGGTAAGTTTGTAATTCCTTTTCTGAATCCTCTTCACTAAAAAATCATTCAACATGATGATTCCAGCATCCAGGTTTTCTGTTTATGAGCTACGCAATAAGCTGTATATAGTAAAAAGCTATATATACTCAGAGTTAACATCTTAATAAAATATTGCAATTGCTCCATGCATGGTGTTATTAAACAGTGAAATATTTTATGCTGTCCTCTCATGACTATGTTGTGGATAGCCCCTCTGAATTCCTCTTCTGTAAGCTTGTCTCTTCACAGCTTTTCCTCCATATGTCCAGTGTAAGGATATAATTACATCCTGGCTTCTCTGATCTTTCTGGCCCTCTGTTCTACTCAAGTGCTCCTCTTTGCAACTCATGAAATCATCAACTGCAACAGATTTTTTTTTTTTTTTTTTTTTTTAAGAATTATCTTTAATACGTTGAGAGACAGTTTAAGTTCAGGATTTGTTTTGCAATCAATGAGAAGCAGCAGACTGATTATTGAGTAATAATTGTTCCTCAATAACCATGACAAGAATAATTTATTTTACAAATCCTAGCAGTTGGCTTGACTATCGTTTCAATACCATCTAATGATAAGGGCATCAGCCAGTTAGCAGAAAGAGTAATGACTACTTATATTGAAACACACCACAAAATCCAAAACTTTTTCAAATAGCTAGCTATTGTTATCCAATCAGAATAAAGAGGAATTTTTGGTATGAAAATGTTTCATAAACATGAGACATCTTCTAGCAAAAAATGCAACATTCTTCCCTTCCTACTGCCTAAGACAGTACTATCAGAGCTATTCTATGTGGTTTTTGTGTTTTGTTTTTGTTTTTGTTTTGTTTTTTTCAGCACAACAGCAGAATACAGGGGATCTAATATTTTTCAGAAGTTATCTGTGTTTTCATAATTTGAAAACATTTCTAGAAAATTATTACTTAGATAGACACTGATCTGTACTGCATTTTGAATAGGAAATGATTTTTAGAGTAAGCATTATTGAAGTTTTTTATGATATAGTTGTTCTGCACTTCTTTCACAGCAAGAATCTAATAATATAATGTGTGTTCTGAAGAACACATTAAAATGACATTATGCGATCAGGATGCCAATTACAGTATGACTAAAGACTAGCTATCAAGCTACAGAAAGTCAGTAATTGTGCTGATATAAACATAATGTTTGTATGTCTTGAGTAGAAAAGAATGAATCCCATTTTATTACTCACATACGATTATTGACAAAACACTTAGGGATACATTTTCAAAGTGTTGTATGGGTTTTTAGCTGCATGACTCCCATTTAAGTCAATAAGAGTCACATAGTTAAAACCCCATGCAACATTTTGAAAAATTACCACAGAGAAGCTTCTTTTTTTATTGCTTAGCTGCACAAATAATTTCATTCTCTAGTATCTCTTCCACATGGTAAGGTAGTCATCAGTAGTCTCATTGAAAATAATAATAATCTATAGGTCTCCAAATAAGGTGCACTATTTATATGCAGATTTCAAAAAATGATAACATAATTTGTACTTTTATTGTTCCTTACATCAGGTGATAGCCCCGTGTTTTAAAGTTATTAGTTAATTATGCCTCACATCACTTCACCAGGTAGGTACACCACTAGCTGCCACCTTTCTTGTCTGGCTTGAAGAGACAAAGTGAGTCAGTGGAAGAACAAAGGATTGAACCAGACCAGCTCTAGGTCCTTGGTCCCTTGTTCTGGCTGGTAAATACTCCCAACCCACACAGATTCAGCATTCAATAGTCTGTAATGCATATGAAATGCTAACATTAATTGGAAATGGCACTGGAGTGACCTCACTTCAGTCTACTGAGGTCTGATATTGCTTCCTTTCACTCATTAATTCATTAATTAGTTTAAAAGGGCTAATGGAAAACAAAAATATTCCATTTGCCAGGTTAGATCGCTGCTGAATATTTATATAAGTTTTTATTATTCATACAGAAGTTTCATAAGTACTTGGCAGTTCTTTTGTTGTTGTTGTTGTCATTTAGATAAACATAATACAGACTTTTTAAAGCATGTCTATTTAATGGATTGATAGGATCTTCACTGTGAGTTGACTTTACAAGGCTAAAGAAATTCCACAAATGAATTTTTCAATCGTTCTAGTAGACATTGCAATTCACTTTTCATTATGCATTAGTGGCCTCAGCAACGTGCAACGACTGTAGGAAAGCATCATGGGAAATCATAGGAAATCATAGGAAATCTACATAGTTCTTGGGCAGTTAAACAGATTTTAACATTTTCTCTATTTAACTAAAGAAGCACATGATCAAAATAGTAATTAATATTAGAACCTACACATAGAAACAGTAATCAACATCTTCTAGGACACTAGATTCACCAGTTTTGTTCATTTCAGCTCATAGACTTCCCTGGACTAAAGAAAATAAGCTTTATCTGGCAGAAACATTTTTTCTCTTCTGATATAAGATGCATGCAAGTTCCCATAACCTGTAACTGGCCTACCTATTAACAGTAACGCTAGCCATATCCAGCTTGCCTTAGAGTAGGAAACATAAGTTAGCATACGGTAAAAGTAATAATGATTCAGAGTTTTTGCAAAATAAAACTAAAATTCATTAAGATTGCCTTTATCATCCTGATATATTTAATTCAGTAGCAACAGATTTTTCCCTTTTCACTACCATAGTTTTATCATGCAATGAGACAAAAATTGTTTTTCCTAGTCTATTGTACCCTTGAGCCTTTGTTACCTGTATTTCTATCGGCATTGATTGCATTATCCATTGTTAAATGATTGATAAAAATTGTTAAATAAGGCAAACACTATATTCAGTGTAGTGTAATGAGGCCTATCAAGCAGGAGAAATACTTCTCATCATGGTATTAAAATTAAATGTAGCATTTTAAAAATTCTTGACATAAATAAAGAAGTTATTTATCTGGACCACTGCTTTTTTTAAAGCCTGCTGTTCTGTATAAGCAGATGCTATATAATATATTTTATTCTGTAGAATAATTTCATTCTCTTCTTAAATATATTCTGAACTTGCAGTCTTTAACCCGTAATCCACAATTCCACGGGCCTTTCCATGTAGGGCTCTAATAGCTGTTGTAGTCTAATTTCAGCAGCAGTTTTTTATCTGTATTAGAATGCTTGTTTTCACATGAAATGTGATCTATCCACCAGTATTTACTTAACTATTGCAGATACAATGTTATTTATGACTACATTAATATATTAAATTTAGCAGTTTTCTCCCTTTGCAGTTACCCACATGCTCTCCCATCTGCCCCCAGTTCTAGTTAGGGACATTCCCAAGATAAAGCAATTTACCAAACCTGTAATATGCATAAGAAATGCAGTAACTAACCACTGGGTTACAAACTGTTGGTGGAGTCAGTATCACGTCCAGTTATCTTTCCCCTTCTTGAACAAGGTAGTTATGCTGAATCCTCTGAAATGACTTTTCATTAAGGCTCAAATGCAGACTTCTGGATTAGTATCTAAATATCTGCCTGCTGTAGTTACATAGTCAGTGTAAGGTGCAGATAGGATTGACTGTCTTTTATTTTAAATCCATATTTTTTATTCTTATTTTTATGACATCACCTTACTCTTTTGAAAATCACCCTGAACATAGAATCATATCTTCTTGAGACTGACAGAGACTTACCCACTATGTTATTGAAGTGTTCATCTTTGTGTAATTGATGTTTCCCTGTTTTCAATACATTTATTAGTTTTTAAATTAATTCAAAAAATTCTTCAAATATTGCTGTAAGAGCTTAGCTCAACATTTACTTTCCTTAGATGCTACGCTATGGGATAGAAATCATCTGTAAAAGAAGTTTTATTATTATCAATGGCTTCAAAACCCCGAAATCCTCTTCTACCTTAGATTTAATTTCTCTTCTCCACGCTACCTGTTCTTATTTTTCTTAGGGAAGTCCTTCAACTTTTTTTTTTTGGTTGTTCCTTATCCTCTGCCTGTGATAGATAATAATAATTAAAAAATTATGCTTCTGATAAGTGCTTACTTCCCTCTTAACCCCTTCTCTCATTTAAATGTGATCCTATTTCCGGAGAGACTTTCGGCTACACAGAAAGGCAGATGGTTCACAAATTCCCTTTCTCACAGTTGATTTCCATTCAGTCTTACAGATGAAGCTATTATTTCACATCTTTTGTTTTTTTCTCCATTGCTGCATATATGAAGAGAAAATCCAGTTAGTATTTGACTGAAAAATGGCAACAAACTGGAAACAAAACTGGATTACATCTTTTGATTTCAAAGAACAGTCTGTAGTCATAATTCCAAAAACAAATAAACAACATAGTTGCAAGCAGGTATCCATGCAAGAGCTTACCGCACAAAAAGAGTGGGTTTTTT
This sequence comes from Gallus gallus, assembly GCF_016699485.2. Classification (NCBI taxonomy): domain Eukaryota; kingdom Metazoa; phylum Chordata; class Aves; order Galliformes; family Phasianidae; genus Gallus; species Gallus gallus. The sequence goes on along the minus strand of NC_052532.1, from coordinate 25,792,051 downwards.
CCTTCTTTCTGTATGTAAATTACTTACCTAATTTTATCTAATGACCTCCAAATCTGTAATGTATTTAACTTCACTGAAACTTCATGAAACATGCATCCTATAATTCCACTAAGGTTCAATAAGATTAATTGGTTTAGAAAAGGCCACAATGGAAGATTATGGTAGAGAGAGTAACTGATCATAAATCCTTTAATTAAAAAGGTATAATAATATATATATTCCCTGTTCATAATTGCATATACACAGCAGACCTACAGTCTAATTTTCCTTTTGGTTCTGAGGAAGAGAATTTTTTGACCTTAATAAAAGCCACCTAATGCAAAAAAAAAAAAAAAAAAAAAAAAAAAAAAAAAAATCCCACAAAACACCAAAAAACTAAAACAGCAGTGGGTTTTAGTTGTTTCAGGGTTTTGCTACAGAAGATTCATATGTTTCAGGGTCAGAGATTTTTATGAATTTTCAAAATATTTTAAAAAAATCTGTAAGAGTTTAAGTCTATTTTGACGTTCATCAGGTTTTAATACCACATTCACAAACAGCTCAGTCATTTTCAGTGTTGCATCATTATCTAGCAGGGATAAGACAAATTGTGGTGAGGAAATGGTTATCTCCACTTAGAACCTGAGATCTAACCAAAGCCCTGAACCCTCTCTACATGAGATAAATATATTCTTAAGAGAAAAACAAACAAACAAACAAAATTTCATTACACAAAGATGGTAAGTTCTATTTTCCATAGTAATGCCTATCTGATTGCATATTCGAATTCAGAGAAGTAGAATAGAGAAATGGGAGCATAACTGAGATATAAACTTCATTTCCCCAGGTGAACGCCACTGTCAAACTTATCCAAACTTGATGCTTTTTTAGATGCCATTAATATTTTATCCAGATTATACTTTATCAGAATTAAAGTTTTATTTTTGCACATCTTCTCCTTCTGTACAGAATCATCTTGGTGGCTAGCCTTTTCTTTGTAGAAGTTGTGTATTTGTATTCTTGAAGAGGAAAAAAATATAAAAAACCTTTCTTATTTTTTTGAATTCCATAGTATAATTCTACATTCACAAAACTTTGACCTAAATAATCTATTATAATTTGTTTTGAATTCATATTTGCTTAATTGTTTTCCTACAGGAAAACTGATTCCCACTGTCTGGCAACACTTTAATAAAAGCTTTTCATTTTGAGTCTTGGCTAAGTAGCTAGATAGATGTAATCTTTGCACATTTATTTGAGCAAATTTACTGCTAATGTAGTGTACCTATATGTTACTTTAAATAGATGCACTGTGTTAGAAAAAAAATTTCCTACATTTATTTTTAGTTTTGGTTCTACTGAATGTACACCAGGTCTTTATACTTGATTTATTCAGAAAAGACTATTCTTCTAATGAAGATCAAACATTAATATTTTAAAATTTAAATAAACCAATATTAACTTGCTTCTAAATATGGAATGCATACATTTATCTGAAAAACTTGCATGTTACTTTGGTGCATTAAACTATTTTTAGTCCTCAGTCTCTAGATCAATTTTGTCCTGGGACTTTTTCTATGTGGGAAAAAGCTCTGCAAGCAGGATATACATAATTTAAGAGTGACCAGTGATTATTTGTTGGTTAATGCACAAAGGAGAGAGTGATGTGGTTGGAACTATGTGTGACTTGGCTAAGGTGTAACATAGTTGCCTTGTCTCCTCATTCCCTTCAGACACATGATGAATACCTGGAGGTAAGTCAGTCAGAGAAGCAGAGGCCTCCATTGCTCCATGGATGAGGTGGATCCTCTGTGTTGCTGTATAGCTGACTCTCCATTCTTTGCTTTCTGTCTTACGCCTTTTCACACCATTATTTTTTTTCCTGAATCCTTGAGCTGCTATCACTGTCTCAAGAATTTCAATTTTGCCTGTGTTTTTACTTTCCATCTTTTATGACTTCAGCTTACAGATTTTCTCACACCTTAACAACAATTTCCTCAGTAAAACTGAGGTGGGGTCACAGAGCTGTGCTGTATCAAACTAAGTTCTGTATCACAGAGAGCTGAACCCCAGAGCCAAGCTTTACAGAATTATTTGGAGAGAGAATAAACCCCTTCATTTTTGCCTTTATAAACACTGTAATTTTAGCACTAATTGATCTTATCCTCCTGCACCTGACTTGTTGCAGTAGACTGGAGAAAGAAAACAAATACTTATAATTTTCCAACTCGCAGGCAGTTTCTCACCTTCCTGTGTGCAAGTAATTGAACCAATTTGACTGAAATGAGGAATACTTTCTCTGTACAACTGTAAAAGATTCTACCACTGTTAGTACTTGGTTTTCATTTTAAAAAAACTTTGGGTGCAGTCATTTTCCTAATGATTTCCAATGGCTGAAATTTATCTCATTCAATATGTCAGAATTGCATATCTGAAATAACTCTATTTCTTTAACAGATTGTCATAGATGACATGTACCGTAATGCTTAAAATGCATTTACTAATATTTTATTTTGAGATTCCTACTTATATTTTAAAATATGCTTTCTAAAATGTTTTAAGTAAGTTTTCATCTACTCTTGTAATCAAGCTGGAATGGCAGTGGTGACAGTCCACTCATTGCTACCATTGCCACAAGAGTCTGTTGTATTAAATGCACCGTGAAAACTCAGGCTACATCTGCGTTCGTAAATTAAAGATGTTGGGAGCACACACTGGCACTGACTTGATGAAGAATGTTAAGTGTCCCTGCTATCAAACTCTCTTAGCTCTTAAAACAGGATGGCTGCATTCAAAATGCCTCTTGTGAATAGTGCTAACTCCCTAACTATGCCTAGTAAATGCTTTAAAAGCAATTTCTAGCTGGCTAGAGCCAAAATCATGCCTAGGATGATCTATCAATGTAACAATATGGATGATGGTGTTTCAGTGCCTGCGAATGTTTAACATGTTAGTGAATGTTAGTGCAAACATCATCTTACTGTATCAAAGTCAGAAGGTCGTAAGGAAACTGTACAGTTTGTGAGTCACCGAGGGGATTACACATATGCTCTGTTCAAACTCTTGGGTGCTTTCAGGCAGGAGATGAAAAGATATTTCAAAGGTTTTACAACCTTTAGTTTAGGCCTATTCAAGGAAACAGCAGGATTAGGTACTTTCTGGGTGTATATATATTTGCAATTAGGAGTTACTCTCAACTATCTTACATAAATAAGCCTTAACTTATAGTAAACATTCCTACTGTCAATATGCTTCTTCAGTGGTCATCTTCTAGGAAAAAGACCTATTTTTTTCCGTAGGTGGTAATCAAGGGCAGTTGGAGGTCCTTGATTATTCAGGAATAAAAATGGACGCTGGTAACTTCTGGTACTGGTCATCTGCAGAATACAAAAAGGTTTTAACCACAGCTCACAGTGGGTAGGAGTCAGTTAACAGTAGCTATTCAGAAGAGCTGAATGGGCAGGCTAGATTAACCCTTACTTTGTGTCTGATGTTAAATGTATGCACAATTTTAATAGTAAACACAAGACATTATCTCAATCATACATAGCATAAATGACTCAGTCCTTGAGACTTTGAAATGTCTCCACTGTTTTCAAAAATTAAATTTCTACTGCTCGGTCAGGAAGATCTGTACAAAATCAAAACATATCACAGTTCAGTGCTGTCTAAAGAATGATTGAAAACAGAATGAACTTCTTGAAAATAGTAAATTCATAAAAGAGGGATTATTTCTGTTTAAGTGCATAAGCTTATATATGTAGAATCACGTGTGCACAAAATAATGAGCAAACACATAGCAGTCATCTAAAGAAGGAACATATATAGTACAGAAGTCACTGAACCTCATGAAAAAAGATAGTTAAATGTCTAAGGTATTTAAGTACAAGTTACAACATTTTTGGATCTATCAAAACACAATGGATCCAAAACTGAAATGCAGATACCCCGTCATAAGTATCTGTCCTGTGTATGGTCACCTGTGTGTTCGAAGGAGTAGCTAAGTCTTCAGCTAAGAAAGAAAAATGGGATCAGCAGCATGTGATTTTCTAACATATCCTTTTCCCAAAATAAATTCCAAGACTGACGCAAATGAAATCAACACTGTATATCCAATCCTATAGTGTTATTGCCTTATGCATCTGTAAACCTACATGGGTGGAATGTTCTAAAAATGCCAGTTATTAGAGGTATGGCATTATTCCTGAAGGCTTTTGGATGGACAGAGTACAAGTAACTGGATCCAAAGTGCTCCTGCATGACCTAAGGCACAAGAATCTCAGGACCTTAGTAAATAGCAGGCACTTGCTGAGCTAATAGCATATGAACATATTCACAAAACACTCATTTGGTTTCAAAGAATGAGAACAGCAGTGATATAATACTTGAAATAAAGAAGCATTCTTCTGAAAGCTTACTCCTTTCTGTTCTTATAGTATTACTTGCTAGGTAAATAATTACTTTTGTCACGTTTTAATGTATTTATTAAATACATTTAGAGAAATTCTCTGTTAAGCAAAGTGGGCTAGAAAAGGTTCAGTCTTACTGCAGTTGTGGTTACGAGCTACAGACTTTTGAAAGGAACTGCCAACTGCTTTCTCCTGGGGGTTCTCATTTAGAATTATTTTCCAGTAAATATACATAAGCCAAAGTACCTGTTCATCTGTAATTAGCTTCTCCTATGTATTTGTTTGGCATTGTCTTAGGTGTAAAATACAAATAACTCAGGGTGTGATATGTATCCTCTTGTTTTGAATACATTGCCTTTCCTTTTTTCTTCTTCAGGAGAAAAAAAAATGGAAATTAAAATCCTATTTTCATTTACAGAGTATGAACTTCTTTGTCAGGACTCCCAAGGAAAGAAATAAAGTGCAGTTCTTCTGCTGACCTAACAATCAATTTTTTGCCAAGAGTGCCAGTAACAAAGCAGCAATTGTGTTTTTCAAAGCGTTTTTTTCCAACTTAATATTTTGTTTTGGCACTTGGGAGCGTTGGAATATTTACTCATTAAAGGAATATCTTGTACAAGATTCAAGGATCTATATTTGCAAGAAAATATGTCTGCCCAAAGATCCAGGAAAATTAAAAAAACTCCGAGCATGTACATGATGACTATTTTTCAATTATTTGCTTGGGGTATACAGTCCTAAGCAGCAGCTACATCCTTTTAGGTGAAGATGATAGATTATTGCTACTAAGCAAGTAGGTATTTTTTAAATTTAAGAGTGAGACTAAGGATGCTGTGCTGACCGCTATGTCCACCTTCAAACATTGTGGCAGATAACAAAGATGCAGTCAGGACTAAAAGTAGGTGGTATATGATTTCTCCTGTCATTTGTACAGAGATCTCAGATTTATGTAGTGGTATATTCTCCTTGTAAGCAATGTTGAATAGAGTTTCAAGGATCAAGACTAACATTTTTTTAAGGTTCTGCTAAGAAAGCAGTGTTTCTTACAATAAAGTTAAACTTCTTTTCTACAGATTTTTATTTAGCTCAAGCAAGACCGACTTTGAAATTATATCCATCAGATTTCCTAGTTGATTTTTATTTAATGGACATCTTTGGTAGAGGGCCTCAGGACAGACTTGCTCTATCTATTTATCTTTATACTGAGTAGTTTATATATTTTAAGAAGGTGACAGAAAAACTCATTATGGTAATCGATTATTATACGAAAACCTTGGAAACTCTATGAAATAGAGCCATAGTCTCTACTTGTCTTAGCTTTAAACCAGACTTGTAATTAGAAGGATCCATAAACATTTATCACGTTAAGAGGAGTTTGGTCTGTAAGTTTAGAATAAAAATCTGGAATGATTTTATTGTACTATGTTAAAATCACATACACCCTTACCACAGAGAGATTATTTTGCCTAGCTAAATAGAGGACCACACACACTCTCAAAACATGTTTACCTAGAGATCTACCCCAAAAGTGATGTTCATTTCTCTAGGAAAAGAGACAGAACTCTTGGACTAGTATATAGGTTTCTGAATGGTCTATCCAAGACATATTTTCTGAATAGAGTTCATTCAAGAATTTTAATTCAAAAATATGGTCCCTCTCCTTCTTCTTGGCCTCTCCATCTTTCTGAAACTTCGGATGTTCAGCTGACAGGCAACTCACTGATTTCAGATTTCTTTCCTTCCCTCATTTCCGTTATTTTAGCTGCAGCTCATTCTAACCACATTTTGAGAGATTCCATTCCTGGATCCATACGTAAGACTCCCTTTATCTTATATTTAATTCAAGTTGGTTTAGAGATTGATTTATTTAAGCAAACAAATAAAACATTTTGTTAATTCATAGCTAATGTGTCTAGGAGTTCATTTGCTTTCATTAATGAGACAAATCTCTCAAACAGAAAAATGGGACCACCCTATGCAAGCAATAGCAGAGACAATTAGTACTTCAGAGAATCATTCAGTATTTTCAGAAATGCTGGATGTGAAAATGGTCTGTCTGATTTCAACAACAGGAGCGATCTTACTAATGTCCAAACTTGAGGAGATGGAACTGATCTTATGTACACAACCATAAGTATTCTCCAGTTTATTCCTTATGCCTTTTTGTCATTGTCACGGAGTTACCTAGATAGATCTGTGCCCGTGACAGGGGGGCAGTAGGCTTGCGGGCCCCCCTCCCCCCTGACTTCCCGAGAAAAAACGAAGCGGTGGCAACAACCTAAGAAGGAGAACTTATTTTACTAACTATGATGTTGGGATGCAAGATGACACCCCAATACAATCTAATTGGGAGTAAGTATAATAAACCAAATGAAATGAGGGAGAGAGAGAGCGAAAGAGCGATAGAGAGGGAGAGAGAGAGAGAGTGAGAGAGTTTCCGAAACCGAAAGCCTTACTTGATGAAGGCGCCCGGCTTGGAAAGCACACCCACTCCTCTCCCGGCAGCAAGCGAAAGTGAAGAAGCACCGCGCGCAACCAGATGACGTATCTTCCGTGATGTGTCTTCCTTCTCTGACCATGAGGTCCTCTGGGATACGTAGTTCTTCTCTTTTGTCCATGATGTTATGATGTGGGATACCAATAGCGAAGTTACAAAACCATGACAGTCATTGATTTGGATCTGCATTATATTATGTAGTTTGATTTCTAGTTTTGGTAAGGGTTATATATTTAATATTATTTATAATATTGAAAATAAATGGTTGCTCAGGATAAAACATAACTGACCATAAGAAGCAGACAATACTTGCAAAGCCATTCTTATGTTATATATACCTCAACAGTTTTTCAGTCTGGACATAGTATTTTGCAGTACAGATTTTCAGAGGTTATCTGCTTTGGATTTTCTTTTCTTGTGGCAAGACTCAGCATTTACAGTGTTTTTTCTTATGGCACCAAATCCAGCTATAAAAGGATTGTACATTACATCATCTTTCATTACTAAAAAGTAAGATTTTAGCCCATAAAGATGGTGTGAAAAAAATGACTTTGCCACTTTACTCTTGCGTAAGCCTCAGAAGTGAGAACACAAATAAAAGAATGATAAAAACTGTGGGTTTTTTTAGTAGTTATTTTTAAGAAAAAAATTATTTTAACAACAATTTTATGGTGTTTTAACATGTGGAGTTGACAAAATCATAATTTCTATTTCTTTAAATATATTTTATTGCTTCAGATAATATCCTACATATAAATTTACAAATGCCTATAACAAGAGTTAATCAGAAAAACTGAGAAACAAAGTTTTCAAAAGTAAAGAGTTTTTACTCTCCTAAACTGACAACTTCCAAAAACAAGTCCATAATAATTACATCAATTCTTTCCCCACAGCCAGCTACATCTTTTTAGCATTAAAGTTTTTCTCTCTCCAAGTTCACTTCAGTCTGTAAACCCCTCTTTAAACATGAAATAAAAATCATTGTTCCTTTGGCAACTATATAGTTTCTTTGTTGAAAGCTGCTTAACTCAAATATTCTGCTCACAAAGATATGTTACTTGGCAGCTTGATGTATACAGTAAAAGTGAATGATATCTGTTAATAGCAGAGAAGAAAAAATCATGTTCTTTATGTTTCTCCATAATAGAACGTTTTCAAGTTGGACAGTGTTTCAGATTGATAAACGTCAGGTAAACAATGGAATGCATAAAGGTCTAGCTCAGAGTTCTTTTGTCTGTACAGCCAGTGTGAAAAGAGCATATTGGCATGGGGCAGGATCAGGCCATAAGATGTCCAAGTGTGATGCAAATGTACTTCAAGCTGCAACTGAGTTGTTTCAGTGCTCATATGTAGTGCTGTCTCACTGGAGGAAGCTGAAACCAAAATGCACTCTACAAAAACTCTTACGTGAGGCAGATATCTTGCAATTGTAGGTGAGAGGCTATTAATGTGCAGGAAAAATACTGGTTGAAATATATATATTCTCTCTGGAAATTTGTTGCTGTTCTACGTAACAAGTTGATCTTTTTTTATTCAAACTATATTTTGTATATATGAGCAAGATTATCGTTTGGTTTTTTTGTTTGTTTGTTTAAATTAAATGAAAATGTTCGTTACTGTAGAAATGGTGTGATAAAACAGAATAAGCAATCACTGAGATTTCCTCTCTATTTTAAACTTGATGGTTACTTCTTCATATATTTTTCTTTCCATTTTTGGTAACAACATCCTGAAATGAATTTGACTTACCCAACTCTCACATGTAATTATAGGTCTAGTTTCTTGATCAGCAGTAAAAATAATATGAACTTTAGAAGTAAGATGCTACTTGTAACTTAAATTTCTTATGGTATTCTTCCAGTTGAAGCTGGAGTGATTATATCTTGCATTCCTCTTATATTTAAACCCTTAAAACTTGCTGTTCACAAGATCTTCAGACCACCTCTAGATCTCTGTAGACATAATATTGTAATTTTAGGAAACCTTGCCAGACCTCTATTTAGGAAAGAGTTAAACATCAGTATAGAGTGGAAACAAGCTTTGCACCATCTTTTTCTCATTTCCCGTAGAAAAGATGTGGTATACTCCGGCAAGTTCCTAGATTTGGCTGGTTGAGAGCCTGGATTGCTGAATGCTCTGCGTTCATTGACATAAATGAGCAGAAAGCCCCATAGTTCTGCATTTTGGAACAGCAGTTGCCTCACCTATCATCAAAACCATAGAAGTTAGATCACTAAAATGGTGCTAGTCCCCATTTGCTTCCTTAAGGAGGTTGTTTCATTCCCAAAGCAGTCAGGCTGAGTAGTCTTGAGCGGGATGCCTAGTATATAAAGACATGATCTACAAATCAGCTACATTCTGTCTTCTGATGTGGACCCACGTGTTTCTGGTGGCAGTTTACTGTGGACTTCAGAGAGACTGCAGTCTGGTGACTGCAAGACTGCTATGCCAATGCGTCTCGTGATTACTGAGCATGCAGAAGCCTTTTGCAGTGTTCTGCCAGTGTATCCTTGCAGGAAAGCAACCAAGAATTCAATCCTAACTTAGTGCAATTTATTGTGCATATATTTGCCCCCAACTAAACAGCAATATTTTATTCTTAAAAGACAGAATTTATTCTCATTAACCCTGCAGAGGTCAGTGGGATGTACAGATACATCTACTGAGCATTAATTTTGTGTTATTCACCTACAGCAGTTTTATCAGGCACTTCCAAGATGCAAAACACTGTCATATGGAAATTCATTCACCAATATGGTATTTTCACAGTATTAAAATGTTTATTAGGAAAACATATGCACCATGAGGCATGTGTTCCCATATTTTAATGTACATTTTATAAGGCTATTACTTTTAAACCTGTTATTTTACCCTTTTGTTTTTAAAAGTTGATTCATTGTTATTAAACAAAATCAAAGAGGTGAAGAAAACAACATGTGGCAGCTCTTTTTGTTGCTATCATCTTGTTTTATTGTTTGAATGCCTCAGAAGGTGGCTATTGTATTTTTATTGAGCAAGGAATAGAATCCCTTTAAAATCCAGGTGTTGACCACATGTTTATCAGACTTTCCATAAACAACAAAGAGTTTTTCTTTCCATATCTGTTCTCTTTGTGAAAATCTAACTGAGTCTTGCAAATATGTTAATCCAAGTCTACAAAATGTTCAAGCTCTTGATTTGATTCATGCATGCTAGCAAGGGTCAAACTGAGGGGAAGCATTAAAGCAGTATTTCCTCTGAGGTGACTGTATTGCTCATGCTTTTGTATATTGCTACCAGCATTGAATGGTGGCAGGTTTTCACTGCTGAGGATTAAAACTAATTTAATGTTTCTAAACTAAACATGCCTAGGATGCAAAGTTCAGATACAAGTCGCAGCTTTATCAAATTAGTTGTTCAGATACCGTGACTGGAGTTTTCTTCAAATATTAAACAGCACTGAGATCTAGCTTTTTCACTTGTTCTCATATTTGTTAAGCAGCAATTTTTTGAGCATGCTGTGGAGCTATACTTTAAAAACAGTCTTCAAATTTTGCACCTCTTCTTATCACACACTTGAGAGCCAACGCAATAAAGTCCAGATGACAATAATGGATTCTGGATTCCCCAAAACAGTTTTCTCCTCCTGGGAATCTCCATTTCCATAAAAAATTAGTTTCTGGTTGTATGTACTTCACTGGAAATCCTTACGTAAATACATAGTGTATATATTAAAATAACAGAATGCTAAAAACAGCACTCTTAAATAAATACAGATTTTTAAGATTTGGTATTAAATAATAAGCAGCACAGCTCTTGAGCTTTCAGTTCCTACGTGAACGGTAGTAACAATAAGGACCATTACTGAATTAAGTCCTATTCTTCCTACAACTCCCAAACAGATACTCTATAATAAAAAGGAAGGGCATCTTACACTAAAATGACCATAAAAGAAGAAGGTGATGATATTCAAAAGAATAAAGTGATAACAAGAAAGTTATGCAGTTATTTCATAATTCATAGTTACGTTGGCAGGCTAATATCTTTATTAGGGAATATCAGCTTCCTTCCTTCCTTCCTTCCTTCCTTCCTTCCTTCCTTCCTTCCTTCCTTCCTTCCTTCCTTCCTTCCTTCCTTCCTTCCTTCCTTCCTTCCTTCCTTCCTTCCTTCCTTCCTTCCTTCCTTCCTTCCTTCCTTCCTTCCTTCCTTTCTTCCTTCCTTCCTTCCCTCTGTAAAACTTCCTTCCTTCCAGAAATCCTCCTCCAGTAAGCTCTTCAAATATCACTGCAATTTAATTAGGTTTTCTACTTGTTAATTATGAGTATTGTTTTTTTGTTTGTTTGTTTGTTTTCTCTTATTATTGATTTCTAAAATGTATTTTCTTAGGTTTTGGTGTTTACTCCAGCAGGGAGTTCAAGAACATCATGGCTTTAAAAGTGGTGCCTTAAAGATATTTAGAAGTATATTTTTTCAACAAAATCAATGTATACTGCCAGCTCAGATTAGACATTTTTTGAAGTTCATTCTCTATGTAATCATTTGATCAGCAACACACAGGTTTTAAGTTTTTGCTGTAAATCAGACTCTCCTTGGCTTAAGTTTGGAACAAATAAGTATATTTCCTATTTGTAATATAGTTGCCATTCTTTGAAAATATGTCATAAATTGACAAACAAACATATTAGCATAATAAATAGCACAAGGGAGAAGTGTGCTGATACAGAAATGAACAGACTGACTTGACCACAACATCTGTAAAAGTGGAGAGGTTAGTGGTTTTACTGTCTTATTTTGGGGGGATGAGGGGGAGCTGGGGGATGTTGGTGGAGAGGAAGGGTAAGAGAGAGGGTAATTTCATCAGGTTTTCAGTAATTTAAGTTTTTGCAATTAAAGATAATTTCTCCAAAATATTGGAGAACTTACTCTGTCAATATAGTATAGGCAACACTGAATAACCAAATAGGAAATTCTTCCTGTTCTGTGTGATTTGGACTCCAAGTTAATAATGAGCACAAGAAGGATTTGGACTCAAAGGTAGATTTAATACTTTGTGTGTCTAGTGAAATGTCCTCTTGTCTGAAAAAGTGGCATTTTCTACAAACAGGCAACAGGCATATGGACTGTTGAATCGAGTTACATCAGGTGATGTTGTGTTACATGATATGACATGCCCCGCAGTGATCCAAGGCAATGTCATCTTGTATTACCTAGGTAAGGAAATAGTGTTCTTTATTAAGTAAGTGAAGAGAAGGTTAATCATCCCTAGTCATGAAGCATTTCTGTACTCCCTGTAAGGAGAAGCAGTTAATACGAAGTAGCCTGCTCTTCTGATTTTCTTCTGGATAATTCCAGGGAATCTAAATCCCATATGAATTGTGTCTTACTATTATTTACTAGTTGGCATGTACTTTACAAATCTAATTTAATATATTCCTATGTACACACAGAAAAGAAATGTCTGTAGTGTTACAAAGAGGTGTAGTACTTGGAGAGTGAATAGACAATAGCACCTATTTGGTTATGGAAATGAGAAATTTTGCAAAAGGGATATTAAGTAATCTTCTTAGACAGAAATGCTTAGTGTTGGAAGCCTAACTATTTATACATTTTTATGCATAGACTGGTCATTATTACTCTTCTACAGTTCTTATAAGCTTCTTGCTTATATATAGTACATTATGAAAATGAGCTATTGCAACTGCAAAGTATGATAAAACTGAGTTTTCAGTGTGACCCTACCCACGACTCTATCAGGATAGGTACCCTTAATAAGTGAGTCCTGAGTTACTGCATTATGGGATATTATCAGAGGAACCCATTGTACTTGGCCATTCAGTGTAATGATCTTTAATATTATTTCCTATTGATACATTCGGCATGTAAATTCACTTTTAAAAGATTTGCACAAAGAAAGTGAACACTTACACAGGTACAGCTATCTACTAATTTTACAGTAAATTACTGGTGCATGGTACAGAATGTAACCTCTTAGTTATATTCCACAGTAAAAGGAATGGGTTAGAGAGGTTTTTATGCAAATTAGAAATGCTCTGTGTTGGAAGCCTAATTGTACTTTTTATTGTTGGACAAGTCAATACTGCTTTAATACACATTTTATAAGCTTCTTGCTAAAATTGTATATGAAAAGGATTAGTTCCCATAGATGAAAGGCATAATCTTAACAATGAGGCCACGTAAGCAGAATGGTTGAAGTACTGATAAAGGATTTGATGGCTCCAACATAGAATAAGTCCTATTAGTCTTATTAGTCACCACTATTTGACCCACTACAGTTCATTGTACAAGTTCTCTATACTTGGTAGTGGAATGAGCAACAGCTACTGTAATTGTATTCTGGTGAGTTACAATAAATAGAAATGTGTGAAGTACTTTGCTGTAAACCAGAAACAACATAAATTCAAGAAATCATTTTAAAAATGAGCTGCTTTTTAAAAACTACTAGGTAGCAAGCACATCATGAAGGAGGCTGGAAGAGAAGGTCAAGGTTCAGGTTTGACTTGCTGTCTCACTTGATCTAAATCTTCCCACATGTTCAACAGCTCTCATTATCACAAATAATAAAATTCAGATGTTGAAGAACAAGAGTTCAGTTCATCAGAAGAAAATCTGAAGAAAATTATCTTCAAAATGCAGGTTTCACATTAGAAAAAGTATGTCATTTGTTGTGCATGTTTTCCTGGACAATCCTTGCTTTTTAAGTTAAAAACCTATGCAAAGTTTTTGTTTGTTTGTTTGTTTTTTCCCCTCTCTTTTTTTTTCTTTTTTCTTCTATTTCTTTTCTGTACTTATGACAATGGTGGTCACAAAGATAATGACAAAAAATGTGAGTTAATAAGTCAGCATTCCATTTCCAAAAGAAAAGGAAGCCAGTCTTACAAAACAGAAAAAAAGGAAGGGTTAAAAAAAAAAAGAAAGCAATCCTCAATAAAGATTTTTTGGTATTTTCCATTTAAGGAGTTCCTTAAAATATATAGGAAAATACTGAGTGATGTTAGCATGTATAGACCAGATCAAAGTGCAACTGCAAATATAATGAGGATTCTGTGTGGCCTTCATTTGTGACACATTTCTTCAACCATATGCTGGATCATGCACTATACTATTGTTGTGGTGGCCAAATTCTTAAATCCTCAAACTGTCCATCAAAGCTATGCCTAAATGTTAACTTATATTAACATTTTTAGTAAATTTAAACTAGAGATTATATATTTGGTTGTATTTCTGAAATGTTTTCATTCATTTCTACTTATGTCTGTTTATCTTTGAGATGGAGAAAGTATTAGCTGCCCACATCTAGAAGATTTTTGGAGGGTTTTTTCCTTTAAATCATGATAAATGACCTCTCCCAGTACTGCTCCAGGTAGACACTCTTTTTCACACGTATTTCATACAGTATAGTCTGGTTAGCAACATGTTTGAGACTAAGTGAGAATCTGTAGTATTTCTACAAATGCTGCTACTCTGCTTTTGTAGGTCCATTGCTAATATACCTACACATTTGATCTTTCTATGCCTTTTGGAAAGGCAGCACTGTACCAAACTCCAGCACAAATTAATATTTCCCATCACATTTCTTAGTAGTTTGTTTTGCCTAAAGAGGTACCCTAGATAGACAGGCACCCTTCTTCTATGTTTTAGCATTTCCTTATGCTACTCTTCCCTTAAGTATATATATTTTTAAGAGTTTTTATATGTATGTGCATTGTTTTAGGTTTTGGTCTATATTTGCAATGAAAAACTACTTTTCTCTGAATCTTTACAGATATTTGCAGTTGTACAGCCCCAGTATTACTGAAAATGGAAGGCATGCAGCAGTTATTTGAGTTAATAACACTTGCAGTTCAAGACTCAAATGAGGCATTTCAGAGCAGCAATTGCAGTATGTCGCGCAATATGAGATTTTGGCAAACCAGGGGATAAGATGATACCAAACTGCCAGAGAAATTGAAGACATTCTCCAGTCTTTTTAACAATAGAGATAAGGTGGTCAGCAAAGCAGATATTTATGAGAATGAGTGGGAGGAGAACTGAGGGGAATACTGGTAGGGTCTTGTATCTCTTTCTCGCAGTGACAAAAATCTTTAATTTTATCTAACTTCAGCAGTTTAAAAGACACCCATCCAGATTAAGCAAATTATCCAGGTTTTCACCTCAGCTGGTCTAGAAAGTTAGGCTCTTCTAAACGCAATTTGTCCCATCCCAAGATATATTGTAGACAGGATTGATTATTCTCTGCCAGTTTCTGTTTCTCTCCATTCATTTGAGAAAGAACCTAGATGATTAGCTTAAACAACTAACTTGTTAACAACCAACAGTTGGTGTTAGATGAGATGAATTCCAAATCTCAGGGTTCTGGTTAATGAAGACTTCATCTTGTCCATTTTTTGATCTATTTCTTCCATTTTTGTTAGTGCCTATTCTTATTCCCCCAGTCAATTCTGTTCAACAGGTGATCAACTTCTAGCCTCTCATTGTCACTGAATACCTGGCTTCCATGTATTTCACTTTAGCCTCAACAGATTCTAATTCCAGTGTCCCTATTCTGGCTATTATATGGAGGAGAGTGTTGGAGTGTTTTTCAGAACAATCTGAGCTGCCTGGGCATATCAAACCAAATCTTCAGACCTAGGTTGATTTTATTGCTTACAAAAGAAAGTCAAGTTTTAACTGTTAAAATTGTCGAGTCTTTGTGATTAGAAATGCCTCCTTAACGCTAATCCTGTTAAATGTTTGTGCCCCTTTGTTATTTAACAGAGAGAATGAGGAACTTCTGGACAGCAGTTTAGATCTTAGAAAAAAATATTTGTTCTTCAAGTTCTGATTTTAAGTAACTTTATATTCACAGGGTTTCTTGTTTTGGGCAGTGCTTGGAGTTAACAGATGGAGATATTATATATCATCTTCCCCTTGTTTTTCATAATGTAGATTTCAATAGACCTCATTGGCAGGACTTATTGGAAATTCATTCATTGTAGTTCTTGACACAACACATTAATCTGTTTTGTTGAAAGTATATTAATTTTATTTTACATTGATTTAAAAATATTTGTAGAAAAAAAGTTAATATAGTATTTCAAAAAACCTTGTTCGTTTGTACACTGTTAGCAGGACTTTGAACATTATATTTAAAAAGAATGAAACTCCTAAGTGTTAAAACCTCTATCGCTGTTTTATGGATTTCAAAATTCCTACAACAGTGTTTAACTCTACTGGTTGTGAGTCTTCAGTGTTGAACATTTCATTTGCCTATCTGCAGGATTTTTTTACACATACATTATACTAGTAGTATTTATATTATTGATTACAGTTGTGATTAGGTGTAATAATAGATGCTTTTGCCTATATTTCTCTTTAAAACAAATTATGTTTTCTATTTATTTATTAATTTATTTACAAATGTGGCCTATTTTTACAATTATAGGAAAAGATTTGTGAGAAGTAATGTTAGTCTTCAGCTGACCAAACTTCAGCTATATTTACAGGGAGGAAGAAGCCTCCCATTAAAGAGCACGCCACTGGCCACATGACAGAGAAACAGCCAGGTTGCTAGTAGGTTCCCCCACTTCTGTGATGTCTGTATCCACTACAGTCTCCAGAGATGGTAACGAAAGATCATCCTCTGGTTCTCCTCCCTTACATAGTTTAAAAATTCCTGCTTTGATAGCTCTTCCTTTAATGAAAGGTCAGTGATTGTGCCCTTGTTTGACATAACTGATGGTGTAGTTAATTAGAATTATCCTGTACTTAAAATAGCCCCTGTGCTTCTAAGATCTGCAGTAGAAGAGCTACCTCCTGCAGAGTTTTTGAGATATAAAGAAGGGGAGCTTCCTCAAGCACTGTTTACAAGCTCCTTTAGTACGCTTGAAGCATCTATAATCTATAGAAGAAAGACTCCCTCCTGTGGAACTTATAAAATACACAGGAGAAATGCTGTGGAATTCCCAAATCCCTATTTGCCTTTAAGAATTTATTAGGGTTGCAGCCATCTTTAGGTGTGAAGTTCCATTATGTACATTTTAGTTCTACAAACATCAGGCCCACATTGTCTGTTTGTTATTTTGGTTTTAAGATGACAAAACTTTAATGAAGCTTGCTAGGGTAATATTTAAGACTTCATAGTTGAATCAAGTCTGCTAAATGGAAATGACAAGTAATATCTTTTAACATCCTCAAGTACTCTAAACAACAACAACAAAAACAGCAAAGGACTATTCTAGAAAACATAACCTGTGGTGAAATGACTCTGCCATTAACTTTAAGAGAAATTGGCAAGACTCCTTCAGAGTGTGAAAAGTATTGATATTATTATGAATTGCAGCACATTCACATATACAGTGCAGTAATTCCGTAATTAGAGTATAATGTTTCCCTCCTCTTCATTTAAAAATTGCTTGGAAAGATAATTGCCTAGAATATGAAATATTTAATAAACGCAGCTTATTCACTTTCCAAAATCCAGAAAAACACTTTTTTTTTTTTTTTGCAAGTGTAATAATCAGAGAATTTGTCTCATTTGCTAAAATTAGAGGAGTCTACATGTCAATTTTGTAATTAGGTTACCTAAATGTCAATTCAATTTTTAGACTATATTGGTATAAACTGTGGCTGACAGAGCAGCAACTTAGATCCTTTCACTAAAGGATAGTAGACTAAATAAAATTACACTATTTTCTAGCATGTATAAAATTCATTACTAGTCATTGTATTTTCAATACCATTTTAGCTTCAAAAGCACAGATATCTTCAAGCATAAAATGCATGAATTTGGACATTAAAAAAAAAAAGGAAACAAACAAAAAAAACCTTGGAAAGCATGGGGTTCTTTCAGTTGTTCTTTCCCTCCAAGCAGGCTACTTACTTAACATAGTGCAAGAAGCTAGTGTAAGTTTCATTGACTTATTTTAAAAATCAGTTAATCAAAGAATAATGGATAGGATGTCTTCATCTGACAACATCTGTTGATCTGAAACAGGAGAATAGCCAGTGTGACAGTGAAGATATTCTTTACCTTTTTTTCCAAAGCTGAAAAAAATGGGGCATAGAGCTGTACAGCCCATAACAATGTGCATGTCTTTATATGATGTTGTTCACCAGAGACTTGTCAATAGGCTGAGCCATATTGGTTCTGGCAGTCTTTCTATTGGGACAATATTTGCCTTGAAGTACTATCTTTTCTCTTTTTCAATGTCAGCCTGAAGGCTCTTAGACAGCATATGTTCATTTCATGTCTTAGAGATATTGCTTCTGGTATTGCAAATGCATTACCACATTGAGCTTTTTTTTTTTTTTTTTTTTTTTTTTTTGTAAAAACAGATGGTACATATTAAGGTCTCAGTTTCTTAGACAATTTCTGCAGCAATTGTACTGCATTCTTCACATTGACAAAAACATCATCAGCAACATGCAGTGAGGAGCTGGATTATGTCAGAATGGTAAATGAATGCCTACAACAGAAAAAGTTACGAAGGTGAATCAGCTCCCTTAGAGAAACAAAGGGTGTTAGTTATATTTGCTGGATATTCAGTTAAAACTTAAAATCCTGATTCCATTAAGTGATTATTATGAGTGGAACTTGGCTTTCAAGAAGGATTGTCATTGATATGCATGAATCACATTTGGAATAGATGTTATCTTTTGTAAACTTAGGTCCTTAGACTCTTGAAAGGATACAAAAATCTGGGTGAGCATAAGGGATAATCCATAATGTGGTCACTGTAGGGGATTTTGACAATGACAGTGAAGAGGAAATTCATAGGCCAGCAAGCAGCAGTACAAAGCTGGGCCAAATTAGAAGACCATCTAGGACAGGCTGTTAAAAAATCTCTATGTGCTGTGAAGAGGCAATAATCAAGAAAGAAATTATTCTCACTCTCCCTGGGAGAGTACAGATGGAACTGTCCAGGAATATTAAGGTGTCTTTAGGAAAAACTAGAAAGTTTTGCCCAACTGAGATTATGAGAGAAGAGACACGGTGAATGGCCCATTGGTGCCACTAGCCAGTGGAGGTATTCAGGCATTTTTGCATTGGTAGAGCACTGAAGCTTCAGCAGACACTAGCTCAAGAACTATTAAATGTAAGTTACAGTCTTTGCCTTCTTTTCATGGGCTCTGTCAAATATCAGGGATTGAAAATGGAGCTTAGATTAAATTAGGAATTTAGGCTAGAAACTGGCACAGCTGGCTGTTCATATATACATTAAAAGGTCTGAGTTTTCCATATACTCACTGTTTATTCTGCTGGGAGGGTAACTGAAGTTAAGACTTTTTTACCATCACCCTACCTTATAAATTATAGGGCCATTAGTTCTTCACACGAGAGGATCACCTTCATGTTAGACCTACAAGATTTCCTTCTATGAGGTTCAAAGAACATCAAACCAAGTAAAAAGAGAGGAAAACAATAAATGAGGACAAGGGCCTAATGTGACACAAAAGCAGGAGGTGTGTAATCCAGGGGTATGTAAGTGGCTTGAGCAGATAATTAAAAAAAAACAAGTGGTCAGTTGTGCTGTAGCAGTTAGTCAAAACTTGTCTTGCTTCTCACAGTTCTATTTTGCATTTTATTCTGTATAGAAAGAATAGGTTAACCTGAAACACTGCAGATGGTGAGCAATATTTTGTGAGTGATGCTGATGTTCTAAACCTGTATTTGCTGACAATTAGCAATGTCTGTGGATACCTCAGACTACAAGTTCTAAGTGAGTTTTAAATTGGTTCCTATAAAGTGATAGTATAGCTGCATCTCATAAAAAATATGCATGGGATTAAGCTCATATTTCCACTGTGCTACTGAGCGGTCAGTCTACTTTGTCTTAAG
Source organism: Gallus gallus (assembly GCF_016699485.2). Classification (NCBI taxonomy): domain Eukaryota; kingdom Metazoa; phylum Chordata; class Aves; order Galliformes; family Phasianidae; genus Gallus; species Gallus gallus. The sequence continues at coordinate 25,772,349 of NC_052532.1, read as the reverse complement.
AATTTACCATTTTGCATTCTTCATCCACATCCTCTCTCCTCATTTGTTTTTCTTGTGCTCCTCCAGTCGTCTGATCTTTCTTCCTGTGTTGCATGTTCTCTAGACAAAGACATGTGGGACCTTAGATTTTGAACTTGGTATTTTTTCACTGTGAATATTTAAATGTCACATATCAATATGGTATCAGATTTCTTATTTTTATCAGACTAATTCAAATGAAAATTGTTGCCAAGTGCTAAAAAGAAGACTGAAAAACAGACCAATGTATGTTCTGTTAAACAACTACAACATTTCAAGGCATAGTTCAAAAAATCCTGCATTACTAAGAGTCTAGGAATAAGTGATTGTATGTATGTATGTATAGTGTTATTACACCTGATCATAATTTGATTTTTCAGAAATATGAACTTGTGTTTTTCTGTGTTTTCTGAGTCTAATGAAGGACTGAGGAAGATGGATGACATTTTGCCTCTTGCATTTCTTGGGATTTTTACTTCCCTAAATAGGTCGGTCAGATTCTTGGCCTATTTCATATGTTACCATGCTGACTGATTTTCTCAATTCAGTGTGAAAGACATTTGGAAACTATCAATTATTTCTGTGGCCCAGATTAAAATACCTTACTGTCGCCTAATTTTAAAAGAGGCAGGTGTGAAATCTGTGTCAATTGGCACTTCTGAAGGTATCTTACATCACCAAATATTCTGAGGACTTTTGACTGTGTTTTTTTTTTTTCCATGAAAAGTAATACCTTCTCTAAAGTTTTAAAACATCTCCAAATTCCTCTGATATCTGACTAAAGATCGTGTAAGTGTAGATTCCCAAATCTAGAAAGAGCCTGAACCAGGAATTCTGATGCTCATGGGTCACACTGTGATCTAGACAGAAGCATTAAATTCAAGGGAGAAGCTTTACAAAATGACATATATTCATGTAAGATGGTATGGATTCTAACATAAAGTACTAAAAAACTTTACAAAAAAGTTGTATTGCTGAAAACATGAATGTTATTGGAGTTTATTGTTTAGAAATCCCATTGACATCAAAATGAAATCTGCTGAACATAGAGAACATAAGTGATACAGATCCACCCTATCCTATCCATGTCCGTTCTGCATCATAATGTCATAGTTCTTCCCTGCTGAGCAGCTTGGCCTGGCCCCAGGCACACATCCATCACTCAGCAACTATCAAAACTTTGGTGTGCTATTAACACTGTCCCAGCTGAAACCAGAACAAGAGAGGGCACAGCGCAGTGCTAAGTCCACCTCTTGTGCCTGCCACACATACTCATTCAAACCAAAATCCACATGTATTACTCATCACATGCACTTACGCTGCTTGGCAAGTAAAACACAATGATTACTGATAATAATACTGTCTGAACGAGACAGTCTCTGAATCGAATGAGACTGCCTCCAATTCGAATGAGACAGACTCTAATGTGAACGAGACAGCCTCCAAGTTGAGCTAGATAGAAAGAGCATCAAAACTGCTCAACCTTATCAATGAGAGGAGATACCAGCACCAGTGTCCATTGCCCCTGTAAAAGGACAGAAATTGAAATGGATGTCACCTCATTTAGAGTGGAAAAAAGATAAAGAGAAGGAAGAAGAGGAAGAAGATCTGGTGAAGGATTCCTTAACAAAATCACTGTCACTGACATTGGATAAAGCAACAACAAAAACTAAAAGACAAGGTGAAAAAGACAGATTATAGCCAGGAAAACTGAAGAAACTGGAAAATCTAATGAAAGAAATTTGGATAGTAAAGCTGCTAATTTCAAATGTTATGCTTTCATGATAGATGAAAGTACTGATACTACAGATATGACTCAACTTGCCATTTTCATTAGAGGTTTTGAGAACGAAAATAATGTCACTGAAGAAATTGTTTCTTTGGTGCCATTAAAAGACAAAACTAAATCTCTTTATTTATTAGATTTAAGTAATTTTCTTTATCCTTTTTCAGCATAACTGGTACAGATGCTGAAGGAACCTGGGTGATGGTTGGCAAAAAAGAGGGACTAATACAATTAAAAGAAGATTATACAATTGCTGTCAACAACTCAGATTGGATAAAATATCAGTGCATCATACATGAAGATAATTTATATGTGCAAGCTTTAAACATGGATAATGTCTTGTGAATTTCATGAAGAAGAGATCGAATCATTGCTAATTCCGAAGTTCAGTAAAAGTATGAATGCTCACCATAGGGAGATCGCTTACTTTTCTGAAGGAAGGTGGCTGTATTGGGGTAAGATACTACAAAGATTTTATGATGTATGAAATTAAACAAACCATTTATGGAATCAAAAGCAAAATTTGTGCCATAACATGAAGATTAAAAAATGGTTCACAGATTTAGCATTTTTGGTGGATTTGGCTGCTCATTTAAATAGCTTAAACATGTGTTTCTTACAGGGTGAATATGGATTTATCTGTGCTATATTTCAAACCATAGCAGTGTTCAAAATGAAACTTAAATTATAGGAAGTTCAAAATGCATAATTCTATGCATTTTGATAAATTGGCTAAACTTAGACCTATGAATAGTGAAAAATGTACAACAGTGCTTTCCATTTTGATAAAGGAGAATAGGTTGAGTAGAGGTTTCAAGACTGCTGAAAAAGATTTTTGGTATATCTGTGACTCCATTTTCAGTCAACATAAATACAATATTTATTAATTTTCAAATGGAATGTATAAAGTTGCAATCAGACATTCAAATAAAAAACTTCATCATGTGCCTTTACCAGACCTTTATAAGCCCTGTCTTACCAGAGAGAAATATCCCTCGCTTCATAATCACGCCTTATTTTTATCTCTTTCAGGCAGTATGTACATTTGTGAACAACCGTTTTCAAGGATGAAACACAGGAAGAGTAAAATTTCACCAAAAATCTCTGATGAACACCTTGAGAACTCACAGAGAATTGCAACCACTGCTATAAAACCAGACATTAATGCATTACTTTCACAAAAAAAGGTCAAATATCCCACTTGTTCTATGTTTTTGTTGCCCTCTTTTAAAAAATATTTTAGTAAAAAATATAAAAGAATAACGTTTGTTACTTATGAACATTAAATATATTATATATTTTATATGCAAACGAAGACAATTCCTCTTCAGTCAAGCTCTGCCAAAAGCCCAGGCAAGCCAAAAGGTTGGACAGCCATGCTGTTGTAGAGTGTGAGCAGTCTTGTAGATTTTGACATTTAACACTGAGTTTGCAAGGCTTTTCAGTTTACCAGGACAGATGAGTTTCCCTGAAATTATTGTGTTTCAAATTAATGATGGCACTTTGTTTTCCTAGTTCTTGTGCCCATTAGGGAAATACATAATTCATTCTGAAGATGTGCAAGGATTGAGATACTTGTGTTTGTGATCAGCTTTTACAAACAGGAAAGAAATGTCCACTTTATGTAAACAGCTGCTAAAGTGAAATGTATATTTGTTTTTTCCCTATTTAATTTACTCATTGATTCACTCTGTTATTCTAGATTCATAGATCCTGAGAAAAAGCTATACAGCAGACTTAGTATTCAGCAAGAAGGGCAACATACAAATTTTTGAGCTGAATAATAAAACTTAATTTGTCTAAAGTCTCTTTGACATAGAAATACATACAGATAAGTAAGAGACAAAAACATCTCTGATGTTTTTTTTTTGCAATTTAAGGTCTATGTTCAATGTTTAAATTAAAAAGCAAGCAATTCTGGCAAATTTCCAGTTTTAACAAATTAGAGACATTTTTTATTCTGATAAATCCTTTGTCTTTCAGTAATTCTGCGCATGTACTGTGTTGATATTTTCTGATAATACTGTAGAAAGTTTATTTTTCTTCCATTGTTCTCCAGCTAAACCAGAGCATGAGGTGAATTCTTGTGAAAAGAAAACAAAGGGTATTTTTTTTTATTTTTTTTTTTGGAAACCAAAAGAAATTCCTCACATGTCGCTTGGCCCTATGAGCAGAAGGTGTGAAGGATAGGGCTGAAATACTAAAGACATCAAATGCTTTAAAAGCCAGCACTTGAGTGTTTAAAAAATAGACTGTCAGCTGAAATGTTTCAATGTGAGGGGGAGAGAAGGAGAGGCTCAAAGGTGTTTAAAAAGGCTGCTGGCTAGACTCGTATCAGGAGCAGTAATAGTGAGAAATTCATTGGTGTTGATGATGGAGGGGGCAGTATCATGGATGACAGAGGCACTGAACATGCCGGCACTAGAGCTGCCAATGGAGACACTGGTGGTTGTGGGAGGGGTTGGGGTCACAGCTTTGTTAGCAGTGTTGTGTCTGATGAAGAAGTGAATGCTTCTCTCAGAGTGCACCCTTCACCTTTATGTTAAAAATAGCACTTGGTAAGCTATACAAAGGAACTGGGGAGATTCTGCTTCTCCTTTGCCATATGGTTGGCTTCTCGCATCATATTTGGAACTTCCCTCCTGAACCACAACATTATCAAATGGGGAGATCCAAACTTCCCTGTAGTCACTCAGTCTTTGAGACTTTCACACTGTGGTCACACAGAGAACACATAAATGCAACAGAAGTTTTGTTGTGGTGACAGAACAAATGAATCACAGAATCCTTAGAGTTGGAAGGGACCTCTAAAGCTCATTTAGTCCAACTCCCCTGCAATGAACAGGGACACCTACATCTACATCAGGTTGCTCAGAGCCCCGTCCAGCCTGACCTTGAAGGTCTCCAGGGACAGAGCACCCACCACCTCTCCAGGCAACCAGTTCCAGTGCCTCATCACTCTTATTGCAAAAAGCTTCTTCCTTATATCCAATCTAAATATCCCTATTATAATTTGAAAGCATTTCTCCTTGTCCTATCACAACAGAGCCTGCTAAAGAGTCTGTCCCCTTCTTCCTATGGCACCCCTTTAAATGTCAGATGGAAAATGTTACCACACAGCAATCCACTTTTTTTTTTCCCCTCAAATTTTGCTTCTGAAATGGCAGAGGATGTTGAGGGATTGTATATTTCGTTACTAATATGCTGCTTCTTTTCCTTTACCTCAAAACTTTGAAAAATGAGACAAAAGCCTACTATTTTCATCATAAATTTTGGTAATGCAGTTGTAATGGTGTGAGAGTAGAATACCATGTAATTTGTTAGTCAGTTTTTATGTTTTAATATATATATATTGAAAATATTAGTAGCAAACTATAAACTTCTATTACACAGGAGTTTCTACTTTTATTGCTGTTCGTCATCTAAGCATACAAAAAGTGTTAATACCTTTTGTATTTTGAAACACAGATGTGAGGAGCTACTCTCAGGATTTTGTTTCAGACAGTTTCTCAATGTCTCCAACAGTGCTGCAACATATGCATATGTGTTACATTGGAATTTTGAGAATTGTAGTGAATGGCATCATTTTAGAAGCTTGTTGGCAAACAAAAGTTTAGAGATATTTATAGTTAGTAGCATTCCAGATTTTCAGTACATAGTTGACTAGACTTTTCAGCTTCTGGCCAACTAGTGAATGTTAAGATTGTATCCAGTGAGGTATAGATATTCATAGCAGAGAGGTCTTGGTCTTGTTTCAATTCTCTGTATAGTCCAAAGAGCTGTTCCCAATTCTTATATGAATTTATGGGCCTTTCTGTTTGGACCTCTGATTGACTCAGAGCTTGAAGCCAACTGAACCTGGAATCAGCATGGCTGCTTATTTTCAGCAAGAAGTCAAGAAGTTCTTTTTTTTTTTTTTTTTTTTTTTTTGTAAACCTACTGACAGAGCCACTAAGAATTTCTACTTCTGAGTTCTTTTAGAAGGTTTTTCCAGTTTGCTCCCCAGAAGTATATGGATACACAGTACATTTATTCTATTTATGCTTTTTACTCTGCTGCTCTTATAAATGATCATTTTTGAGCCAAAATGCAAGATGATATTTGAGAACATTGTATTCACTAGTATCTCAGAAATACAAGTATGTGCTGACCATGTCTAGCAAAATTAACATGATTACCAAGTTTTCTAGAATGCATAGCAGTTCTCTAAGCTGACATTGCAGTTGTTGAAAGTTTGGCTAAGTTTATTTGTGATAGGCATTTTCTTTATAGCAAATTGCTACTTTTGGGAGTCAGGAGGATGATGGGAAAGTAAAAGTTAACATTTTAGATTACTTCTCATTTCTATTTGCAGAAGTGTTCTTTGAAAACCAGTTTATTGAAATCCTCCTTACTTTGACTTCGTAAGTGGTGCGTACTGGAGCTGCGCACAGGTGGAGCCCATACTCACCAAGTACCTGCCTCATATAGTGAAATTGCTGACAAAGCAGTTCTAATGACTTGCATTTTGGTTACCAAACTCCCATCCATGACTGTCCCCGTACTTCTCAGCCCATGCCTTGTGGAAGATGAAATGAAAATGTTGGAGATTGAATTAGGGGAAAAAAAAAAAAAAAAAAAAAAAAAAAAAGGAAAAAAAGGAAGATTTTGTAGTCTGGGAAAAATAAGGGCAAGAAAATGAGAGTTAGTGGATATCTTGTGTTGCTTCTTGACTCTAATGCCTGCTTTGGAACTTTAGACAATAGGTAAGAAAAAACAATGGGGACATCATCAGTGTATGTAAAGGTTAATTAACAAAAAAGAATGATGAGATAAAGCTACATGTGATTGAGTATGTTTCCCGCTTTACTATTTTATTAACATTTGGGGTCTGCCCTTTAATGAATAACTGAATATTCCACTCTGGGCAAGCTTCTCATGCTGTTTCAAATCCCTCCTAATGCTTTCTCTTTTGCTCATCTGGTGGTGTCCCAGCTCATGTTTGGTCACTTCTTCTCAGCTGCTCTTTCAGCTCCCTACATGTTTCAGTGTCCTGTTTTACTGAGAAAAGCTCCTTGTGTTGCATACCAATTTCGTGCAACCAATTCAAAATATTTCTGAGCAAACTACCTAAAAATCCTTATGTAAACACCGTATAAGTTATTCATGAGTAGATCCCTAAGGTCCATATCCTCTTGTTGCACACAAAAATGAAAAAAAAAGACAGCATAGTATGTGTCTGGGAGGTGAGGAGAGTGCAGAGTGGGAGGATCATCTCAGAAGATCAGCAGCTTTTTAGCTGTTTCCAAGCCAACATGCAGGCCCCTTGGCAGCAAGGCCAGTATTCTGTGACAGCCTGGGGTGCTGCCAACAGCTCTCACAGGGGAGGTCTAAGAAACAATAGGGCTCCTGCCTGCAGATCTTTGCCTGTATATATCTGAAGTGTCTAAGCAGTGGTTTATCACAGCTGGCTTACGAAGTGTTTCCAGATTCTCTTCACAGTAGTAGAGTTTCTGACATGTTTCAAAAAGTTCAAGTCCTTGGGAGTAGTATAATAGCTTGGACCAGGTCTCTCAGGAGCTTTTGAGAATGTATTTTTTGACCCACTTGTATTCAGGAATGTGAGTCCCTATCTATCCTGTGTGCAGACTTTATGCTTGCCTTTATCCACTCTTTCTTTAGTGTCAATTCAGTTCTGAACAGGCCTGCAGAAAACTGGAAGGTTACCGAACACAAAGGGAAAGAGGCCAATTACAAGTGACCTGGAGGGAGCAAAGTACATGTGTGACTAAAGGGTTGTGGTGGAATGGCTGACAAGAGTAAAAGCTAATTCTGTACTAAAATTCTAAAGAAATTCATCAAAGTGGGAAAATTATACATAGTAAAATTATAACCAAACAGGCACACCTAGCTCATTAGAGTGTGCACATATTTATTTTTGTATTATTATTCAATTGCAGGAGAGATAAAATTGAGATTGGAAGGTTTGCTGGGAGTAGATCTGGTTCAGAAGTCTTTCAGATAGGACCTGCAGCTTGAAATGTACCTGTGAAAGAAAGCCTCCAAGCTTTACATCATTATCTCCATTCTGCCTATTATTTCTTCTCAAATGTTGGGGGAAAAAAATGTAAAAAAGAAAAGGAAATAATAGCTGTAAGTACTGCATTTTGAAAATAGACCACACCATTTACCAAGGCACATTTGAAAGTATTACTAATGAAAATAGGAGCACGCATAAACCAAATGTAGCCAGACAGTGATTACTGCATTTAGGACAGTAAGACTTTTAAGTTTGAAAAGATTTTCAGCCTTTTGTATACATGTTTTCATAGTTCTATTCAAAACCATATATTGCATACTTTTGTTACATCATTTGTAGTTCTTTCTGATGGGAAAAATGATCAAAATGCCATTCAGCCTTTGAAGGCTGGAAAATTACTTTATCAGTAACAAAATTACAATGAGTCGCAACAACTGTGAAGTGACTTCCTCAGCTGGCTTTCCTCCCGCAAAGCATTCTCAGGGAGCCAGGCCATGTTGGCAGTGGTTCTCTGCATGACAGCAATTGGTGCAAAGTTTCCTCACAGACTGACTTCCTACAACAGCTTACAGCAGGTACTTTGGAAGATTTGGTCCTTTTGCTCAAAGCTTTCACCTTCAGGTATCAGAGAGCGTTACCTGTGACTCCAAGGGATCCATGATAGCTCTGAAGGTGTCAGTGGATGGCAATTAGTACTATAGAATATATTCTTCCCTCACTATTAAGGTCCCATTGGTTCTGCTGAATTCCACTTTACAGTTGGGAAGATACTAGTAGGATTCCTTGTCTCCTGGCATGACTGCCTGGATAAATGGAGAAAATAGGCTTCAGAAACAGAGTCCGAGTCTGACTATTTCTGCTTTTACACTGAATGGCAAAAAAGTGAGCTTCTAAAAGTCTTATTCTGGTTATTGCAGTGGATTTAGTGAGACCTCAGCATGTAACCTGCAACATTTATCTGCAACTATTATCTGGAGGAATGAAGGAACTGACCAGACAGCACACCCTAAATTCCTAGTCATATTAGAAATTTTTCCTTTCATAGCTGTGGCTGTGTTTTCCTCACAATGTCTTTGTTGAACAAGTGAATGCAGATAACTTTACAGAAATATAATGTCTTGGTCATTATGGAGTCATTATGCATTTCCCAAAGAACCTTGATAGTTTTACTACTCTGAATTTCTACCATCCAACCAAGACCGAGGGCACTGTTTACTATGTTTTCCATCCTCCGAAATCCAGCTGCAGTATCCACTCAACATTCACTAAGGCATTCTTTCAGAGGAAAAACTGCTGAGGACAACAGCTACTGTCAGACAGACAAACTAAAATGGACATCAGCCATAGGCAGAGCAACCATTTTCAGGGTAAAAGTTATACATTCTGTGTTATCTTACAAAAATGGTAATTTATACAATGATGGGTTCATGCAGAAATCTGTGGCATTCAAGGACTATTTTGCTCATTAACTCCCTTTGTGTGAATAGCATTATGATATTTAGCTGTATCATGATACATCTTTTGGTCTCAGCACAGATAAAAATTCATATGGTATTAGCCATTTCTACCTATTGAGACAGGTAGTCATTGGAGATACATATTGAGACATACAGTCAATGGAGATACATAGAATTCTCCTGAGTGTGATTTAGAGTAGGAAACTTACTTCAGATGTGCTAACTTGCTCTCAGAGGAGCTTGAGTATAGAGGAGTCTGTGGAGATTGTCTTTGTAGAACAAACTCTGTTTTTTATGCATTCTGTTGCACCCAGGTTGTTATTTCAAAATAACAATGATCAAAGGAGAGAAAACATAATCAGAGGGAAATCAGCAAAGTACAAACTGGACAAACACCATGTAGCTCCAGATTTTCCAAGTGATTTCACTGATCATTGCAAATATCTATCCTGTCTCTTTGAACATACAGGTGCATTATGAATGCAAAAGAACGGGTACCATTTTAAAGTAAATTTGCACAAGCACAAAGTATAACTTGTACAAGGAATAAGGCAGTAAATGACCAAGTAGCTACATTTATGAAGTTATTTAATTACATCTCCCTCTATCTCTTCCCTTCCTCCAAGAATAAATTTTCATCATTAGTCACTAGAAACTGTTATTTCAAGGACTGACAGATGCTACCATATTTCTATGTGTTCAATGTCATTTGATTTCTTCTCTTTCTTCAACACAAAGACAACTGTATTCTTCTCTGGAGAGAAAAAAAAAAAGAAAAAAGAAAAAAAAAAGAAAGAAAAAGAGGTAGTTGTTCCCTGGTTGGTAGGAAGATGAGATATTCAGTGAACTGTTCTTTCACAGTATGACACAACAGAGTTACTTTTTGCTGTCCAGAGAGAGGCATTTCCTTATGCCCCTTTTAGACCTACCCACCACACATATAGACAGGACTTTCATAATGCACTAAGCTAACCTATATTTTAATGCACAGTTTTCAGTGTGAAATTAATTTTTTTTAGTCTCTATTCACACAATGCTTTTTCTATAACTCTTTTACATAATTTGATATAATTTGAAGTGACTAACAGTAACGATTGTAGGGATAAAATGTACCCCTAAAGAAAAGAACTTCCATAGGTGAAGGTTAGCATCCTATATCCAGCTGTGTTGGCCAAATTGATATTAGTTTAATAACCTGTAAACTGTGCTAGAAAATGTAATTGTCCTACATTACAAGGGTACTCCTTTAACTGCACGGTTTATTCAAATGTATAATCTAAATAATTGAGTACCTATGTATACAATAGAACATTGCTTCATATGCAAACACCATCTAATAGGCAGTTATATCCAAACAGATGGATGAAAAAGATGCCTGAATATAATTGGTTTGCTTTTGATTATTCCACAGATACAAATTTACTTAAACAATAAGTCTAGACATGGTAGGATTTATTGTGAGACAAAATTCAGTTTGGTAAAGTGAAGCTGAGGGATTTATGAGGCACTTAGTGGGACTGTTTTTTAATCTACTTCTCACCTTGCTATTTAATAAGAGTGATGTGGGAAAAGAAGCAGGACTATATCTACTGACCCACAAATTGTATCTAGTTTTTAGAAGAATACAGAAATTGCTGTCAGTCTGTTATGTCGTAAAAACATGCATGTGAAGATAAACATATGTGACTAAATTGTAGAAGTGTAGTGAAAAAGAGAGTAGAGCAACTATGCATAGTAACTGAGTTTCAAAATCTGGATATCTATAAACTCACTTCAAAGCCTCATTACTCTGTCATTTACGTTATACCATGTGGTTGTGGCACTTCTTTTGGTACATCTTACTTGGAGAAAATGGTATCTGAGTTTGGTGTTGCAAAAGTAACTCTGAACATCCGTCTCTGACAACTGCAACTACGTAGGATGGTAGACCATACTAAGCTGCTTGTTTGTCTGTTTCAGTGTTTGTTAGGCAGAGCCCTTGAACAAGCCTAGGACTGGTCAGTGAGAAGCATTGCTTCTTTTGAGGATGGCAGCAGAATTTCTGCCCTACAGTTTTTTGCAGCTTATGAGTTACACTTTGTATAAATACAGCCATGGAATTACATCTGTATATTCATTGTATAAATGCACATTCACACATATCTTTTTAATATACACATATTATAAATTGCTATTGTACTTACACTCAGTGCACAGGTATACACTTCTCAAGGAAAAATAAAGAACTTTTACTTAAGCCTAATATTATGAGACACTGAACTTCACTTGTTATATCTATAAGTCATCTTGAACCAGAATTTAGACTACCTTCAGTGGTGCTTAATTTACCCATTACTAATGTAATGTTTTAGTTCAAGGGAGAATGAACAATTCAGACTACTTCGTATGTAGGGCTATTACATTCTTGCTCTAAATTAAAAGGAGGAAATAATGGCAGTGACTAATTTAGGCACCTATGCTATGCGGTTTGAATATATCCCTCAGTCACTTACAAATTATTTGTGTTTCTTCCTCCTCTATCTCCTACTGTTTATAATAAGATCAGGTCAATAAGATGAAGCCTGTCTCAGTAGATATGTTTTTGACAGTTTGTCTTTCCTTTTTTTCCCCCTTTATCTCCTTTCTTTTTAATGCTGAAAAGCTGTAGGATGTTTTGTTTTGTTTTGTATTTTAAATAAACTTTTTCAGCAAATCAAAATAAGGTATAGCCACTGAATGCTGCCAAGTTTGTAATAAGATTTAGTAGCTTTCTAGAGAGCTACTTGCAGTTCTGATAATAATTTTCTTTTAAGTGTTCCACTTTAGAAAATGTCTTCTTTGTTACTGAAGTTGCCATATGTACATATGGGCATTTTTTCCTGAAAATGTTCCTGGGATTTTATTACCATTAATCTTTTCTGAGGGTGTATATAATTTATCTCACAAGCCATCAGAATTCCCAGAGGGTAAATTACTCTAGAGGTCTCTGTGCCCTCATACTGTATCAAATTGACCTGCTTCTTGTTTGCCATTTTTGTGTACTACATTGCTTATTTAACAAGAAACAGAATGATTGTGATTCTGAGAAGGTCCTTTGATAGTAGTTTTGACACTCTGCCTGAATAATGACCCTCATTATGGAGCCCATGACAGGCTCTGAAAGTACTGATTTATGAATACATCACAGGTTCAGCATTAGAGCTCCCTCTACTCACTCCCGATATAGGACTGGATATAGATACAGCCTTTTGAAATACAGTGAAGATGAGATAATTGCATGATTATGACCATTCAAACAACCTATTTTTCTGAATTAACAAAGCCCTGTCAGTTAATTTTGATTGTCTCCTAAGTTATTAGAAGCCTTTGATGTTTGTTGGGAAAATCCATTTCATATAGGGTTGCCAGCCATATCTTAAAGGACAGTAAGGCTGAAGTTACACATAGTATTGTTGCTGGAAATGCTTTTCTATAGCAAACACTCATTAACAGTTGATATGATAATAGACTGTTAGAAGCAAGCTTAGCTAAGAGCTAGAAGTCTGTGTCCTTGCTAAAACAAATTACAAGACACTTTGTAAACACATTTTTGTGAGGATTCTTGTTGATTTATTGTTTCTTCCATAGCAGTTATTTAAATAAATGTAGCTAATTTAGTTCGTTTGCTGCACTGTATAATTTTGTTCTTTCTGTGATGGGGTTATATGTAAAAGCCTGAAGGAATCACGTCCCCATTAATCTTTTTACAAGTGCAATAAATAAATAAAGAGACATGGTTTAATTCTGCTAGTTAGGAGATTTAAAAAGGCAGTGGTAGCAAACTGATTTTTCCACACTGTTCTCCATGTCCTTCTCTTAAAAATGTAAATAATAGTTCTTTTAGGAAAGTATTTACATTAACAAATAAGTCTATCCATGAAGATATGTATTTAAGTCTACACCTGGAGGTACCTTCCTGCCCCAGAACATGCTCATTCTGGAATGTCTTACCCACCCTAGAAGATGGTGAGTTTCTTGTTGGAATGTGAAAATTGGGCTCCAGGTTGGCAGTGGACTTCAGTCCGCCAGTGGAAGGAGCTCCCCTGAGGCTGAGTCTCTGCCACTTCAGTTGCAGATTTAGGTAGCAACAATCCAGCCAGAGTCAGAGAGATTTCCATTTGAGGATACTGATGGGAAGAAAGTAAAGTAGCAGTGTAGCATGCATATGTGATGCATCATGCAGTAGATTGGTTAGTGAAGGGAAGTGATCTGTTCTCTGTAACCTTTTTGGTAACTTCAAACCATGTCCAGGATCCCTTTTACCTAGGTGGCACTTGTTCATTTGCATATAAGCATGCTAAACCAGAACTTCAGGAAGTGATTAATTGGAGTGCATTGAACAGAAAATGCAGGCCAAGTTAAGACCAATATTGTGAGTTAACCCTAAAAATGTAAAGAATCAATGGTGGTTAATGATGTTTTGATGAATTCAAAAACACATGCAGCAAGCTATAGTGTCTGTCTGATTTGTATGTCTAAACTGGAAATGGAAAAGGCTCCCTGAGCTTTCTGTTTTCTACAAGAGCCAAAAGGTGATTGAATCTGACAGTCAGCACATCAGAATAAACAACAAAGTGGGAACAGCTTATTGTGTCATGAAAGAGGGTCTGTCTGTGTTAATAGTAGTGATGTTACCAGATTGACCTGTATCATAGAATACCCAGTAGATGTCTTGTAATTTCTTGCTATGTTTTATTTTTTGTTCACTCTTTCTTTTTTGCTCATAAGAAATTCTGCAAAACAAAAGTTTCTTGTGAGGTATTTTTTAATGGTTAATTGCAAATGAAATACAATTCATTTAGAAAGGACATCTAAGTCATTCCAGCATGACTTTGAAAACTGTAATTGAGAACAACTCTTGTTGTTGACTGCCCATTTCAAGGCCATCAAAATCACAACACTTTTTAGTAAAGCATGTCTGTTTTCAAGCAGTGGCTTAATGTTTTAGTTTTTTTTTTTTTTACTACTTATAGTTGTGTATGATGCATAAATTAATCCCCAAAAAATCTTTCCTTGAAACTTTTATTATCCCTTTCAAATATAGTCAGTTGTTGACTTTGTTGCTTTCCTTCTCAGCAAAGCCAGTACAAGAGTATTGTAGTTCTATAAAAGTATTTCAGAGCATAACAAAACCTCCTAGACTTTAATAACTATACATGACTGATCTGTCCTCTCTGGCAAGGTTAACTGTTTCTCCCAAGGAGTTAAGTGGCATATAAACTATTGTTCACACCATTTGTGCTAACAGCCTAGCATGACCTCAAATGCTGTAGTGGTCATACACGGTATCTTGTACAATACATTTATCAACAAAGGTAAAAGGACCACAGGGGCAGTGCTGACTTTAAGTGTATTAGGGATCTATAAGGATAAATGCCTAACCTCACTCTACAGCAAAAAGTAATTACTGAACCATTGTTTCTATAGTGTTAATATTTTTTTCATGGTTCTTTAGAAATATAAGCTATTTAGTTCTTAGGTTGACATCTGTACTGCATTATATTTTATACAATGCATCTGGACTAAAGTGTAGAGCAATCATGTAACTGTGAGATCATTTTACTTTTACAAGAAATCATCAACAGAAATAAAGCACAGAAAAGGGAACAGATTGAATTCAGTAGTTATTTAATAGATTTAAATGATCTAATTAACAATAGCCTGAACAGCAGAATTTTAGGGCTTTATTTTAAAATTGCATGCCCCATTTACAGTGTGTATAATCTTGCATACTTATTCACACTTAATTTTTTTTCCATCCATTAGCTCTTGGTTGCAACTGACTCCCAGTCCTTGGACTCCCACCCACTTCATAATTAAGTGCCCTACCTGAAAAGAAGGTAAGATCCGCTCAAGTAGAGAGTGACCACCCTTGTACTATTTAAGATAAATGAATTCAGTACAGGAGAAAACAAATTTGTCAAAATTTTCCATTTGAAAATAGTGTTCCAGAAGCCTGCCTAAGGATAGTCAAGAGATAGGCATTTATGATTTGCAGGGTATTTGAAAGCAGTAATTATTCTTATAGTCTTGAATAATGAATAATTATCAGAACAATCCACTGTCACGTGGCAGAGATATTTACAAAGGTCATAGTCCCAAACTCCTTACTTGAGGAAAATGTCCACTGAAGCGGATAAAAAATTATAATAAAAATTAAAGAGGAACCTGGCTAATGGGAACTGGAGTCAAATTACTCTATCATCTTTTAAGTCTGTGGGAAATCAAAGCAACTATTAATAGCTAAGGAATATGATTAAAGTTTTTTTTGCTATCCTATTTCCAGGTGGGGCTAATACTGTGTGCTGCAGAGAGAGGTTTGAGAAGCCCCTGGCAGACAATTACGATGTGACTCCCCATAGCAAAGTTTTGGTCTCAACAGCCGTTGAGGTTTTTGCATTTGTAGTAATACAGTTTTCTGTTCTCTGCAATATTTTAACTGTTATATTGTCACCACAGTGTGGTCTGTTGTTCACCCAAGTTAGCTGAACCCTGTACATCGCTGGGAAAGCCTCATAACACTAAATCCCCTGGTTTATTTTTGAAAATAGGCATTTTTTTATTGCTTTTATATGTGTGACTTGCTAATTACATAGAATTCCCCTTTTACCACTATAATGCCACAGATAAATGAACTTGCTGATTTTTCCTTGTATAGTAATCCTTTACACATACTTATATGCATCACAACATTTTTCCCACTTATCCACTTCCCACATTCACTGTGTAATCCAGACTTGTTCACTGCACAACGAATCCTCTCTGTGTTCTGTCAGGACTCTGCATTGTGTGTCATCTGGTCCCTCCTGGGAATGGATATGGGGGGCAATATCAACCCCTCAAAAATTAAAAGAAAAAAAAGCTACATATTTCTGATTTTTTTTTTTATGCCAATAGAAACATTTTGCTCTTTACCGCATGTATATCATAGCACTGACATCTGCCCTCAAGGTGAGGTGTCCTTTTGCTGCACTTCTGTGTATATTAAACATTTCACATTATTGCCAGTTTCTCTCACTTAAGCAAGAATCTTCCTTTAAATGTTTCCTGTCTAACTGGCAATAATGCAAATTTATAAGGGCCAGATTCTGAACCAAGCCTTCCATTTTTGAGTCTACCACCTTGGAGGCACAACATAGCTCACTTGGACATTGAACATCTGGAGTGCAGCAGTCATCATTTGCTCTGTTCTTTATGCCAGTATGGCCATGTGCCATTATGAAAAGGACATGAATTTAAACTGACAGAAGGAAATAGATCTGTGCTGTGTTTGTGTTATTTTCCCATAATAGATTTAGCATTTGGGTTTTCTGTTGAGATGTCAGGGGGTTAATTCTTTGTTTTTGTTTTGTTTTGTTTTTAAAGACCACTTCATTTCTCAGAAATGCATTCTGTGTTGTGCAGTAGTAAAAAACCTTGTCTGGTATTATGATATACCTGATTCAAAACAGCGTGTGATTTTGTTTAGACGACAAGTGTGCACATGCACAATGGAGTTACCAATGTAAAATGATTTGGGGGCAAGTAACCTACAAAACTAGGCAAAAGTAAAATCATGGTATTGAAAGGAAGTTAATATTCTCCAATATCTTCCTTAATTTGGAAGCAAAACAGACTATAAAAATACTCCTGTGTGGAGGATCAAAGGCCATCTACATTATTAATTATCAAAAGATACTGCTAGGATCATGAATAAATTTAAGAAATAAAAAGAAAATCTGGATGAATTAAAGTTTAGTCTTTCTCTTGGGACTACATTTTTGAGCTTTTTCAGACAAACCATAAGCTATTCCTTATTCTTCTAAGGATTCAAAAAGAATTGGAATTGGACTGTACTTTCATTGGTAGTATACGATCACCCATCCAATTACACGTATAAGGTCCTGCCTTTCTCTTGTCTGCCTCAGCATTTGTGCTAGTGTTTACTTAAAAGCATGAGATTTGTTTGATAGCTGTATGCTAAACTCCAGAATATATTTCCTCAGTACTGTAGTTCCTTAGGATTTCTCTTCCTTGGCCTCTTCCTTGGCCTTTTGGATGCCTCTAGTGCTAACTTTGCTGTTGGCTGTGAAATTGCCTCTAGGGCTGCTGTAGGGTCGGACAGCTCATGGTCTGTTTTTTCTTCACAGCTGCCATTGATGGAGAGCTGTTCTTACCTTAGAGAGAGGTGTGATTAAAAAGCCAGGTACTGAACTTCCTAAATTTTCCCAATATGCCTCTGGAACCCCCTTAACCATGTTTTGAAAAAAATCTCATAGTATTCATTAAATAACTGGGGAAATTCTTTTAAGAACTGCTTTTTCTTTTCCTGCACAAAACAACACAAATATCTTCAAAAGGTTATTTAGAAACAGATTGTACAATACTATTTTTTCATTTCTTCTCCACATAACTTCTCCCCCTGTACACATTATTGTTATTGACAGCAATTCTAAAGCCCTTTAAAAAAAAGAAATTAAATAGTGAATCAATAAAGATTAGCTATTTACTGTAGATTATTACTTTATCACTCCCATAATTACAATAATGGTTGCTGATGGAAATTCTATTTATGTGAATCATTTTATACTTGTTATTTATTATTATTAATGTTACCATTATTATCTTCTTACCCTTCAGTTCACAAGATGTATCTTCTCTGTGAATTTTAATTTCAATATCTTGCTATTATACTGTACATAATCCTATCAAAGACTGTCCTTCATGCAACATTTTCAGTGATATATTATCACAGAGACCATTAATGAATGAGCTTCATATCTTACTAATACTGTTTTAGATACTATTTTTATTAATTTTCTAAGCTGTAATTCTTCATATGGTACCTATGTCTGTCTTCTATTAAAGTTGTGTTTTTGATTTTAACATGAGGATTTCAAAGGGAGACATTAACTTTGTCTTTAAAAATACATTTCAGTTCATAGATTCTAAATGATGATATTATAATATCTCTGCTTTGTTCTTCCAGACTTTTTATAAATTTGTAGTCATATTTTCCCCTAGTTCTTACAAGCAGTATTCTGTTAATAAACAATTTTTTAAACAAATATATATATATTTTTTCTCATAGTATGCCATAGGGGTTTAAAAAACATACAGTCAAGGCACTTGGCATTGTTCTTCTGAGATACGAATTATTATAATGAATGACAGATAAATATTTATCAGTTTTTAAGCATACGTTACAAGTGAAAACAATAACTGAACGCTACATACTATAAGTTTCTATTAGCTATTTTCTCAGATAAATGCCAAATTTATTTATAAGAGACCACTACCGTGATCAATTTGCTCATTTTGCTGTATCTTTTCTTTATTCTCATGGTTTTCTCATAAGACTACTGGAAGAAATGCCATTACATATCCTGCATATGATATTCAGTTCTTCAAATATTTTAAACGCAATGTCTTAAGAGCACTGCACTCTCAAAGTTGAAAAATGGTATTGGTTTAGAATCACAGTTTAAGGGCAAAACATCTTCACTGGCATTTGAAGTATAGATTTAACTAATCTTCTACTGTTTAACCTTTTTTACTTATACATTCTGATACTATAGTGTTTGTAGTCAGTACTAAAAGGTCTTTAAAATTGCAGTATATATAGAAAATGTAAATAAGTCTTACAGACTTTCCTAAGATTATTAAATATACATGTACTCTGCAGTGTAGATTAATAGCTGAGGAGTGATGCATCGTTACGGTAACATAAACCTATGATATATTTAGCATATAGCATGCCAGCCCACATAAACAAAACATAGCCTTGTGATGGCTTTATAAAGACATACATCACTAATCTTTATACTGAACGTATTATATTTACCAATTTTTTACAGTGAAATCAACAACTAATATAAAATTCAAAATCTATGACCAAATAGCAGGTTGCTCTTATGGCAAGTGTATAAATTTTCATTTACATAACAATACATCAACATGGAAAATCTAGGACCGTACAACATTAAAAAGATTCTATACAACCTATCTTACCACAGCTTTCTTAATTCCTGCAAAAAGGATCTGAATAAATATGAACAATTCTTTGCTTGTTAGAACAATATCACAGATACGTGAGATTCATTTTTTTAATATTTGACTTTTTCCAAGGGGCACTTCTACAACTTCATAGGTTAAAATGTTTCTATTGATTTTTATGTCTGGATTTATTGTGCACATATAAGCATCAGAGTACAGCAGCTCATCTGATATCATAGGCATAGCAGTGTGATTTACAAAAGCCTAAGGATTTTACTTTATCTAACATAAAGGGAAGGTGTACACAGATGGACCAGTTCATCACAGCACTTAAGCACATGCCTAAATGTAAGCATAAACAGCACTGTATTTAAAGCAAATCAAGTGCTTGAGTCCTGGATGAGCTGAGGCTTAGATTATTTTGGAATCTACTTTTTTTTAGTGTTTAGCTTGCCATTTGGCCAGGCCCAAATCCATTCCTAATGGATTTTTTCTCCTTACAGAATATGTAGCTCTGGTCTTTGTGTTTTAGTATGACTGATTTAACTGAGGCTTGTCATGCTGATGAGATAGGGACATTGCATCTTCATTTAGATAGTGACTTGGCAAAGCATTGAAATCTGTGTTTTACTTCAGGAAACTGTAGAAAATCAGCCCTATAGAAGCTAACAGGGTTAAACATTCTTAAAGTTAAGCATACGCTTACATGTTTTGCTGGACTGAGGCCAAGGGTACCAGTTCAGAAAAACATTTAAGTGCATGCTTACATCCCTTTGATGTTAATGGGATTTAAGCTTGAAGATTTACATATATGCGACAGTGATTTGCTGAATGAAGATACAGTGTTGACTTGAGGGCTCAGACTGGAAGATTCAAAGTGGGCCCATCTCCTGATGATTTCCAACATGTCTAGGGGAATCGGAGTCCCTAGAAATGTTCAAAAACATTGTGTTTTATGAAACATAGAGCATGGTACTTATCACGGCTGTGGTGTGACTCTAATACCACAGCATCTGGCAGGAGGAAGCTGACTCCAACTGAGTCCTTTAGGACTGTGCTCCGTGCACGGGCAGGACCTCAGGGTCTGATTTCATGTGCTAAGAGGCAGCATAATTCCAGATCCAGTACATGGTCCCTGTCTTCACTGTCTCAAAGTTAGGTTCCTAATCTAATCCTCTTTCTTTCCTTACTGGTTGCTGGCAGTTTGTCTTTTCCCAAAACAGTTGTCAAAGTGAGTGAAATTGCTCTGTCTGTGGAGGTACCTACTTCCTTTGGTGGGCTGCAAAGAGAGCCTAAATTAGAGGCATGTGTTTTAGACAGATGGATCCAGCTGATGTAAATTGTAGCCTCAGTAACTAACCTTACCTCTGAAATCCAATTTGAGTGCTGTTGCTTCTTCTTTTTCTTTCTTTTTTTTTTCTTCAGGAGAACATTAAAATTACATTTGAGTGTCCACAAGGGGCTTTGTAACAAACATTGCAGATTAGCATCTACTCTGAATACACAGTGTTCATACACTCTGAGTATACAGTAGTTACAGTATCTGAAATATGCTTCTATTGGGTCCCACATGAACAATTACCCTGGACAATATTTACTAAATATGTCATTTTTCACTGAAATATTTTTTTTCTTTTTTTCTTTTTTGTTTTTAAGAAATCTCAGAGTGTTGGTCTGAGAGAAATGGCAGCTTTCTTTTCGGTGCTTACGGAGTAAAATTATATCTGTCAGAGTTGAAAATACCATAATTATGTCTTCTTATAATTTATTCATTACTTTATGGATCTAAAGCCTTCCAAGGAATGTCACAATTCTACAGAAAATTCTTGAATGCGGCATTTAGCAACTTGATTTCTGATGTAGCTGACAGGTTCAGATAAACACAGTGAATACATAGGTGGTATTTTTTCCCCTTCCACTGATGATGGCGGGATTTTCATGAGGCTAGGAAGTAACTTCAAACTGTAGTGGCAGCTGAGCAGTAGCCGTAAACTGGGTGAAGTTTTACCACTTCAGCAGGGGGCTCTGCAACAGTCTTCAGTGCAAGTGTCCAGTATGGGAGTATATAAGTATTAGCATTGCCCTGGCAATATCTATACTGTACTTGACCTCAAGATACTCCCAATGTATGTAAAATATTCATATCTCCCTTGGAATGCTTTAGTTTTCCTTTCCACTGCCACTCTACTGTCCTTTTTCTTTCTCATTCTTAAGTGGAGTGAACTAACAGCGACTGGAGATATAGCTTAAATCACTGCTGAGATTCTTCCTGTCAACTGTTTAATGTGTAGGAGTTCTGTTTTGTTCTGATTGTGTATGTTTAGCAATTTCCATAATAGGCTTTCTTCTCATTAAACTGCCTCTTCTATGATGAAAGCATTTGAAGCAGCAGGTCCCTTACCATTATTCCAAGCCAAAATGGAGGATTGGCATTTCATGGGTATAAGGTACTAAGTCTGAGCAGTTGGATGAAAAAGTTATACCCCTTTGGAATGACACATGAACACATTATGAAGCCAGATATCAGTTTACAGATCACTGCAGTTCTGTAGCTGAGAAAAACTCAGCTCCTACTCAAATTCTGGCCTGAGAAGACATAGAGTTACTCAGCAGATGATAAGGAGAAGGATACAGCTGTTATCAGAGTCAAGATTACGAGATAACTTAGCACTACAGAATGGTAAAGGTGGTATGGAGCAGAGGTTCCCTACACACAAGTGCTCCGCAATTCCTGTTTTGTTGTTTGTTGCCTGCACACAAAAGGATCAAATCTCTCTTTGCAGCTTGATCCAGCTCCCATTAAAGGGCAGTACAAATCCCATTGCCCTCAGCAGAACTGGATCTGTATAACCAAAATCCTTTTATGTGTCTGAGAGAATAGTGTCCTCTGTGTTGTCTCTGTTCAGCTCCAGCCTGGTTTGTAACTTCCACTTTCCCCATTTGAGTTCTGTGCGGCATGAAATTCGATTGTGCCAGGTGTTTCAGTGATGTTTTACTGATGTGGTATTCCCCCTGAAATTAATGTCTTTCTAATCACACACATTTACAGATTAAAGAGGCACTTGATAAAGTAGAATGGACTGAGTTCGTTCCTGGCTTTAATGTCATATTCTTACCTTAAGTACAAATATTTTATGTTGTCTTTTCTTATGTCAGTGGTTTTTAATGTGCCCATAAAATGATAGTTCTATGAGTTGCAAACTCATATTTGTTTTCAGTTAACTCTACTTGTATATCCCTCAGGAGTAGAATTACAGTCATGGAAGCTGATGCAGTGAATTTGGTGGTTTATAAGTAGGAAATACTTAGATTTTGGGGCATATGCAGCCTTTCATGTACAAAGTTCTCATTTTAATGTACCTCAGGCTACAGGCTTTACGATTTACAGTTAATTAGGATTCTGATTTGGGTTGAAAATTCCAATACCTATATGCTTTTATACATGCATTTCAGATCATGCTGGCTGAAGCAAATAACTGTGACTGTAGTCAATAAATGAATGTATACCACAGGGAGCAGCCCTTCCCCCGGCCTCCTCTGACAACCTGCAAGAAAATCCTACTGTGCTCCCAGTTCACAGCAATATCATTCTGACATCACTTTGTGATAGCTGGAAGATTTCCTTGCCTATCATTTAACAAAATCCCAGTACCATTTCCTTACTTTTAACAAAGTCTCAAAATCCCTTATGTATCCCATATTTGCTCTGCCTGTATTTCATGCTCAAATTGAACTCTTTAGATAACCGAGTTCTAATCTGCACATGTAGATGTGACTTTTATTAGCATCAGTCAGCACTGCATAAGTGTGTGGAAGGGTAAGTGAGGTAAATTCCAAAATACTAATGCTGGAGAGAGAATAGTAAAGCATACGAGATAGGAATTCAGCACTGGAATACTCAGTGTTTCTCTTGTATATTAGGATGCATAGCAATGCTAATAGCTATCCAAAAGGGGATAATTTCATATGATTCAACAATTCTTTTTAAAAGATAAGTATTTAAAATATATATTTTTTATTTTTCCATTTGTTTACTTTTCCCCTGAAAAAACATTCATACAGCCTTTTCCTCTATACTAGTTTTGCCTTTTTTATTTGTTAAAGAATCAATATCTTTAAACGATGTGTAAAAAAAATTCTCAATTAGCCTTGAATGCTATTCTCAGATCATCTCAGAAAAGTAAGCTTAATTTTGAAGCTCATCATTAAACTGGCCAGGAATTGGGTTGAGCTGGGTCTGTACAGTTTGAACACGATACAGCAGGGACAGAGATAAGCTATAAAGGTGGAGGAATCCTAGAAAGCAGTCAATACTGGTCATGTTGCTGTAGAAAAATGGGACAGCTTCTGGGAGAGGCTACTTTACATGAGCAGTTTTCATCTCAGATCCCTTTTCCCCTGAAGATGGCAGTCTGAAAAGAAGACAACAGAACACGAGTTAATTCTGTAGCACTTTGTTGCTGGAAGAAACTGCATACTCGCTTATTCTGAGAACCAGGTCTTGAAAGAGCTGTTGATGACAGCCAGGATTTACAGTGGCAGAGAATTTACACTGGTAGGGGGCTTTATTTGGCACAGTATGCAATAAATATATACAGTTTTGAACACGACAAAATGTATTTGCTTATTTTATTAATTCATAATGTCAATTTAGGCAGGTGGTCTAACTGTAGCTGTAGCATCAGGAAAAAATATATTCTGCAAAATAGAAAATAAGAGCTGAAAGTATTCATTGGGAAAGCTGAGATTTTTAAGAACAAGCCAAGGATGTTTAGGGCCTTGCACCCTCTGCAGTCATATTCAACTTTGCAAAAATAAATTAAAGAAGCCAGTTTGGAAACTTTTTATGATGGTTGTATTACCACAGGACAAAAAGCCAACTTCATGTATAAAAAATAGAAAATCAGTACAAAATCTGTCCAGTTTATAACCATTACCTGTTGGTAATTGTCTGGTTTCAGTGTGACAGCCATATGTAAATTCTCTGCCAGGATTAGACTTGTACTGTGCTGCATACTACATAAACATTTAGGAGATCGGATACATGAGATGCAAGGATTCTTGCTCAGATCCTATGCTTCTAAAAATGGAATGGTTCTCATGAGTAAGCAAAACATGGGCATACAATTCTGTGGAGTTATAGATTTAATAAACAAGAGAGATAAAGTACAGAAAAACTAACCAGACAACTGAGGAGTGTGTTCCAGGCTCACCTGTAAGGTTAGTAACAGAGATGGATGTATTATAGGATTTATTATAGAATCCATTCCTATATTCTCATTAATAAACCTTTCCATGCTATGTCTACAAGCTCCCATCAGACAGATATATGCTAATTCTATTCATAACTGAATCTAAAATGTCTGCTATTTAAAAGCTATCTTGATGCAGTAGTAAACAAATAGCATGGTGGAAGCCAGCAGAGTTATCTGCTTCTTTCAGGTCTGGCTGTGGCTAAAGGTATATTGAGACAAATGTGAGAGACCAAGACCGAAACAAAAAGAGGCAAAATATACTGAGGAAGTTTGGGATCCTTTTGAAAGTTAATTTAGTTTAAATAAAAGTTACTCTTGAAATAATGTACTTGTTAATGATAGAGAAAAGCTCCAATAAAACCCAAAGTAATAATGTGTAGAGCCAGAGCTTGAACTTAGAAAGGAAAGGGAGCACACCTACTGTTTAAAGCACAAGTCTGCAGAACAGGGTTCTATCCTTGTCTTTGCCACTGATGTATTGTGCAATGGCAAGTACGTAATTTACTCCATGTGAGGTAAGTACTATTCTGTGCATTAAAAAAGAATATTGAAGTGTATAAAAAGTTAAGCACAACATTTCACAAAGCATTTCCTAAGTCAGATTGCCTCCAAATTTGACAGTGCAACCTGAACCACCTGTTGTTCAAAATTCAGAATTGGGTGTTCCAGCAGTGCCTTCTGAGTTCAGTTTAACCCTTGACTTCAATGTATCTCCATTTTCTCAAAAAACGACTAGCCAGAGATCCTGTAAGTCTACCCTGCCAAAGTCCAGATAAATTACTTGTTTTGAATGTTCTTCCTCAAATAGGTTTACAAGAAAAGATTTTCCAGATATTGCAAATATCAAAAACCTTCAGTATTTTGTATTCAATAGGTAGGCAAATCATTCTTTACAAAATACAGTCTGTCTGCTTTCCTATAAGGTTGCAC
Organism: Gallus gallus; assembly: GCF_016699485.2. Classification (NCBI taxonomy): domain Eukaryota; kingdom Metazoa; phylum Chordata; class Aves; order Galliformes; family Phasianidae; genus Gallus; species Gallus gallus. The sequence goes on along the minus strand of NC_052532.1, from coordinate 25,746,891 downwards.
AAGATACACCTTGGCGAAATGACTTCTGCAATGCCCTGTGCACTCTCACTCCAGCAGTTAGTGTTTATCTCTCAGTATGTAACATCCTGTCCCTTTTACTTTATGTGCATGAGACACAGAGCGTAGAATTCACATAGATGTCTACTTTATGTCAAATGTACCCAGGGAGTCTCAGAGAGACCAGACAGCTCCGGTAGAGCCTGGCAATGTCAGAGGCCACAGCACTTTTTTGGTGACAGTTGGGTACAGAAATCACTTTACACTTGATTGCCAACTATTAAACCAGCTCTAATGGCCTTAACTGGGTGCTGATTTATGATAAACAAAGCACCCTTAGGATACCGTGGATGTCATTTTGGCAAAGTGACATTCATAAAGATGGTCAAATTCTCTGGATTTGGTTAGCTTTCTCAAATGCAGTAAGCATCTCTGCTTTATTTATTTGCTTGTTTGCTTGTTTGTTTTGAAAAACTTTTATCTGTCCCTACTGACAGACTTTAAAAGGTCAAGAACCCTGCTAATATTGTTTCACACATCAAGCGATTGCGATCATTTTGATATCATCAATAAGAGTAGTTTAACTAACATGTTCCATATGTTTGGAATATCAATGCCTACAGATGCACTATTAGCTCTACTAATGTAAGTGAAATATTTTAATGAAGTGTTACTAAATTAAATATTAACATTTTGTAAAATAAATAAATAAACAAGAGATGAATAAGTAAATGGGATAATGAGTACAGTGCATACTCCTGCCTTTAGGAGAGCATGAGAGCTTTAGAAGAAGTATGGAATGCAACTGTCATTCTTTTCATTTTATTTTATAGAAACATATGAGAGCGATGTGTTTAAATCTGTCGTTTTCAGGCATTAATGTACTGGGTACTGCAAACAGTTTGCTAGAGTTGACTGAATTTTTTCACCAGATTTTTTTTTAAATACAATTTTAATACTTTAAAATGAAAATCTTATGAACAAGTAATACTTTCCCAGATTATTTGTAATAGCAACTTTACCAGAAATGGTATTAAGATCACTGAAGTCTGTGTTAGATAACTGATTTCCTTATGAACATGGGCAGAGTAACAGAGGCAGAATCAGATCTTTTGTTGGAATTAGTATTTTCCTATTTTACAGCTTTTCAATTTACTGTAAATTCATAGAGAGAAGAGGTGAGAACTAGTAAGATTTTAATTTCATGTGTCTGAATAGAATGTCTGGCCAAGGGACTCACTATGCCAGATGTGCAAGAAATCCACCTCCTTTTGGAAGCTGGGATTGATCCTTCCAAAAAGCAGAGGACTGTCACCACTTAGGCTTGATTTGTTCTAAGAGCACAGGATGAGTGGGGTAGGAACTTCATCATTATGTTTCATAACAACATACAGAGAGGAAGAAGAATATTCTTATAAGCTGATACGTACTCCAGAGAAAAAACCCTTTTGCCCATTCCCATTGTTTAGAATAAGAACTGTTTTACTGCTACAATGAAATGAATGAGACTTCAGTTGCTTTTAAGAATTTTAAATAAATTGATACTGTCCTTCTTTACTTAGCATAAAGCTGTTGTTAATTATCTAAACCTTTCTTGTTGTAAAATGAGTCTCATTGAGGTACCTCACCAAAGATATCTTACAAGCTGGTTTCCTGATGTATGCAGTCAAATTTTCAAGGACATTTGAAACATTTTACAGTTGTGTCTACACTATTTCACATCTGAAATTCGGAATATTATCAATTCTATGGGTAATTAACAGGCCTTTTGAAAGCCCACATGATTGTGTTCAACTACATAGGAGAAGTCAGTAGAAGACATGACTGAGCCATTTCTGTTGCAAGTAAGGTCAGAACTGGGTCATTAGGAGATATCACTCAGCTAATATATGAGGTGAAGACTTACAGATATCTTATGATCTGTATATAGAGATATGTACATTACCTGTAATTCCAGAATTATCTGGAGCTGGATTATTATATAAAAAAATATTGTTTGAATATTAGACCTTATCTGTAACTGTCTGTTATAGTCAATAGAAAGATTTGGCTTTCACTCAAGCTTCTAAACTCGAGAAAAGTCTGTGGGAACTCGGAACAGCTGCAAATTCACATAGACCCACTGTCAACTTATCACAGAGTTATTCTACTGATAATGGTATTTTCCATTAAACAATTTCTGTGAAGAAACATTGGCTTGTTTTAGTGAGATCCTTCATCCCTCTATGCAGTTATTGTTAACTGTTTCCTTTTGACTAAGGTCTGTATAGAAAATTGCTTTTCATAAACTGCTATCCCTTACAGATTTGATGTTCATTGAGTAGGTGATGTTTGGAGTCTTTGATCAATGACTTGAGCTCATTTGCTTCAAAATGACAAAGAAGTCATTTGCCATTTAATTTCATATCATGTCCTCAGCAGTAGCTACTTATATCATGTTTGTATGTCTATCAGGATGTTACCAATAACTTGCCACAGTGATATCAGATAACCTAAGAAAGCATAGGTACCACTTAATAAGAGCTAGGCATTTGCAACCAAAACCAGTGTGGCTAACATGTATTTAGTTTAGGCTCTCTTCAAGTTACAGGTGCAGTTGTGTTAACATCATGATAAAAGGGAGGTATAACCAGAGAGCAAGTCTCAAATCCTAAAAGGGTAAAAAGGTGTGGTTTGTTTATCACGAGACTGCTATTCCAACCACTAATCTTTCTGTCCCGGGAAGTGTCTTATTCTCTTTTCTGTGTTGGAAAGCTGCCTAACAAATGTGTTTTTCAAGACAATGAAGAAAGCAGACCTCTAATCTTTCTTATCAGTTCAATCTCTTTCATTCAGCTGACAATGTCCTCTTGTAGACTAGGTCTCTTTTCACAAGAATTACTAAATGACAAGTTACTTTTGCTTTTTTTTTTTTTTTTTTTTTCACACCAGAATCTTAAAATTTATTGGCAATTCTTGGTAGCACATTATTTTTAACCATAAAAATACATAATTAAGTGTTCAGCGCTCTGACATTGCGAAACTAGATTGTTACTGCAAACAATTATTCCTGGCATTTTATCAATCCGTATTTTCACGTTCCTCTTTAATTAAAAAATTATTCAGAGCAGAGTACAGAGAAATCTGGTATCTGTTGGTATCTCTCTAACAAATTATCGACTGAACCCTGATTAAGTCAGAAAGAATTTAAGATTTTTGTTACTGAGCTGGGTTCATTACAAACCACGCACTCTCTACCTACCTCAATTTCTCCTTTTGTAACATACTCACTATTTTGTAAAGCAGTTGTGTTTTTTTTTTTTTAATTACAATTTTTGATAGAGGAAAAATATTATCTATATTGAAATACTGTCCGGTTAAGCCATTTTTGGAGCAAGAAAGCAAAAGAAGTTACTTTATGCATACTAACAGAACAATGTGGATAGGAGCATTTCATTCTGTTCCATTCACAACCTTACTTTCTCCATCAGTAGGAAATTTAATAAAGAAAAACTGAAAGAAGTGAAACCCAAATCATTGAAAGCCCCAAATATTATCATCAGTATGAAAGGACATAAAGTTGAATTCCTACGATATAGAAATCATTTAATTATTCTCATAAAAATATTCCAGCCTTCCTTCCCAACAGCCTTTTGACCCACACCCAGCTCCACAAAAAAATCCTGACTAAGGATAACACAAAATTTCCCTTCTATGGCAGTGGAAGCCTTTTGAAATTTTTTTTGAAGACAATCCAGAAATGACTGGGAGTGACAAAGGCTTGTCTCCCTCTAACTATGGTCACAAAGGCTCAGAAAAGACGACAATTTTAAATTTTTCCCTTAAAAAAAAAGTAATGCTTGTGGAGTGCAGGATCTATCAGCTTCCTACATTTGTGGCCATGTGTTAAGATGACATTCTGTTTGCTGGACACTGTGACATCTCTGCAGAGGCAAAAGTGCCAAGAAGAATGTACTAAAGCTGTCCATAAGTGTAAGCACAACTTCTCCTGCAGAAGTGTTTGCCTCTGCACTGATCAAGACTGATTGAGACCACTGGATTTTCACACATCATTTACCTCTTTCTCTGTGTCAGGGTATGACTGAGGAGAAATGGAGTAGGCCCAAGTCCTGCAGTTAGTGAACTGAACCACACTGGCAATTGTTATGATTTCAGCTCTTCTAAATTACCACCCGAAAAAATTGGTCAACTGAACTTTTTTTCTTTGTATTTAGATGGAGTATGTAGATATGCACATAGGACTGTTAGTTAAGTACTTATTAATGAGTTTCATTGACTGAAAACCAAGCAGCTAACAGGAGGAAACAATGATACCAAGCAAATGCAGTCCCAAAGGAAAGTAGGACTTGGCATGATGAGGGAACCCGCTCTCCACCAGTGGATAATACCAGAGATAGGAGAGATGCTTGTTTTCTCTTACCTGTCCTGTGGCAAAATCTGGCTTGCAGGATTGCTTTTCACTTTGAAGCAAAGGCAAAAGAATGTTGTTCAAAAACTATTAGTTACATTAAAACACTTTAAAACACATAAAAAAAATAATTGAAGAAAAAAAAAAAGAAAAAGTTAAAGATCATGGCATAATATTCACTCTTTGAGCAATTGCATGAAGACAGAGTGAATTACAATCAGCCTTCACCAGAGCCCGGACTCTCTATTTTGCTGAATTCTATTAGGTAATACCAGAAAGCGTATATAAATTAGCTGAAGCATTGTTTTCAGGAAAGATGAGTAAGGCTTTGAGGAGGCTTCCCAACCCATGACTTTTTGAATCAAACTTTGCAACAATTTGGGGGAAGAAAAGTTAAAACGAGCAGAAATAAATAAATAAATAAATAAGAGAAGTTAGTCACTCGCACTTGCCATTTGCTTGCATCAAAACTCTGGGGCATTGCCTGTCTTTTGATTCAGCTGTTCCCTTGGCATACAAATACACTTGAACGAATAGGAAATATAATGAGAAACATGCTTCCTTGTGCTATTTCCAGTTGGAAATAGCACAAGGAAAAAATGCTTTATCACTTTATTCCCAAACAGAAATAATCTGAGGAAGCTGGTTCCTCACAACTTCTGCTGATTGCTTAAATAGGTGGACACATGGCAGAAGAGCCTTTTTGGTGGGCTTTGCTTAAGTAAGGAGAGATTCAGCTGTCCAAATATCTCACTTCTCCTCCTGAGAAGTAAATGGTATGCTTTCTCTTCCCAAGAAACAGCTTGTATTTACATCTAAGACAAATCATACAAAGTGAAATAAGACTCATGACCCAAGGTCTCAGAGGGTCTGCTTCAGAAAACTGTCATGATGCTAGTAGGGACTGTGTTAGAGGCTAGGATTAAGAGTCAGAGGAGAAGGTTTCCTGAAGCCATCATGTTTAGCACTACAAGAATTTTGGTAATCAGGGTTAATTCTCTTCTCACAACAAGCTTTATTCAGTATAACTGTTGATCTGTTTGATGTAAGAGAAAAGCAACAAGCAAATAGTGTCTTAAAACAAGTAAATTTCTCAAGCATATTAATTCAAGTTATACATCAATGTAAAAGTGAGAAAAATCATATCCACATTAATTGATGAAAAATGAAAATGAAAAATCAAACACATTAATTATCAAATTAATTTGATGAAAACAGCTTGAATTTGGGAAGCCCTTTATTTTGGGAAGCAATCTGCTTGGATACACTTTAAGTATTACTACTTTCCCAGAGAGTTTGAAAATAAGGTATTTTTCTTTTATTACTGATGAAGGGAAAAAGATTTGGGATATAATTTTTTGGAAATACTGAAATAGCCATTGTCTTTACATTTGTCTCTTTGCCTTTCTCTTGTCACTACTTCAACATAGTCCAGATAAAACGCATCTAGCAGTAAAATTATGGGGGAAGTATTTGCACACAGCCAATTCCACTGTTATCCTCAGTATTAAGCTTTGTTCACTCCCATCATTACTTTGCCCCCTACCTTTAACAGTCTTTCATCTGCTCTTATATATATTGGAAATTATGGAATTGCAGGAGACCTTATTGGTTTCAACACCTAGTTTGATTGTCCCTGCTGAAACACACGTGAACGCTACAAAAAGTAAGCTTCCCACTGCATGTCCACAAAACTGATTTCTGTCCCACTGAATTGTCTATTTAAACAGTGTCAAGGAGGTAAAATGCTGTAGGTGCTCTAAGTGGAAACTGTGGTCAGACATATCTGCTTTGCCGTAGCTGATTTGTATTGTCAGAGGATTTCAGAAAGATGTTATAGTGAGGGTAGTTGGCCAGTGAAGAATTTTTGTTACAGAACCACTTTTTTTTGTAGCTCCTGCTGTATTTTATCACCAAATTGGAGTAGTGGAAAAAGGGGGCACTTCAGAGGTAGAGACCTGTGGCCAAACAGGACTGAAATGGGTGAAACTGGTACCTGCTCTTCCCAGTGCTCACAAAAATAAGATCCCTGGGTATCCTTATCGTTTGTGTGTCAAGGACTGTCCCTGGGAAGCCCCATTCAGATGTAGTGGGAAAGGCAGTATGATTTTTAATCTTGTATTTTTAATGGAATCCAGCCTTTAAATTATCTCTGATATACTTTGTTAATAAAATCTTGTTAATAAAATCTTCCAGAAATACTGCTAGAGAAACAGTTTGCATGCATAAAGCTCAATCAGCGTCCTTTGCCCTTTTGTAACATATACTGTAGGTAACAGCCAGGCTCTTCAGCAGCCTCAACAGCACAATGCCTTACACTATGGAATGATCTTCCAGACCAAACAGATGTTTTAAGCTTCTCATATCTGTTAGGTTTTGAAAAGCTCATTAGCAGAAGTTAAAAGAATGTTAAATTTTTTACAGTCAAATGGGTAATCATATACAAATGCATTACAATAAACTTGTCTCCCTCCATACCAAGTTTCACCAATGGAATGGAAATTATAGTGTTAGCACTTAGGAGAGAGTTGTATCTGCTTGCACTAAGAGGAAGAGTTCACATAATGGTTTGTAAGGCATATCAAATTTATTCTGTGAGGTAGATAAAGGTCTTTTAAAGGTCTTACTCCACTTGTGGAATGAATTTCTTATCATGTATAAATTCTGTGTAAAACATTTCTTTTTCCAGGATGTGGTTTGTTTTCTGAGTGAGGAGAGAGAAGCTAAATATTTCCACTCCTGTATAACAGAAAATCCTCTGATTTCAACGAGATCACACCCCGAGTGGTTAGTTAATACTGGAAACATAAAAAGGTACGCTGTACTGAAAGATCACTTCATTCCAGCAAAGCTTTTCTAACCAGAAACTGAGTGAATAATTTTGCAACAAAAGAATAGCCAAAGAATAATGGCAGTTTTTAGGGGAAAGTGAGAGTAACTTTGGGAAGCAAGGTTGAGGTAAATATAAAAATGTTATAAATCATATTTTTAAAAAACACTCAGAAACTCTTTTTTTTTTTTTTTTCCCCACAATTATATTTCCTTTGCCAAAGAATTAAATGTTTTAAATCATGTTTCAGATAATAAGCTTACTGAACAAAGTAAAGGGCACATTTAAGTTTTTCCAAGAAAAATTGAAACAGATAATCTGATAAAACAGCACCAAACTTCTTCCAAGGAAAGCTTAGAACATTAGAGGAATTTAGTAACATGAGCCCAAAAAGCCGTGATGCCATGAAGAGGGTTTCCATTGGCTCCAGTAGGCTTCTGGATGAGTCCGTAAAAGATTAATGAAACTGCTGACAGGGTATGTTATTTAGCTGTCAGGTCTGCTGTTCTGTGTCACCATGTCCCTTTCCAACTGCGTCCCCTCACTCTGGGAGCTTGTCCCATGTGTGACCCACCCTGTATGTGTCCATGAGGACAACAGTTCTACAGATTGATATTGTGAGGAAAGGACTGGACATAACAGAGGGGCTGATACAAGGCAAATTGTTGACTGTGGTGTCAAGTGAAGGATGATGCCTACACATCCTGACTGATTAGTTTAATTAAATGTGACACTTGCATTTTTTCACAACTGGTAAGTGTCACATTCTCTCTTTGGCTTGTGAGAGGAATCAGTTATTTTTTCCTGTACATTTAAGTTCATCTAGAGCTGTATGTATCAGCCTTCATTTCCTCCTTTTGAGACGGGAATATCACTGTTTCATGCTATTAACAGTGCCACATTCTGCTGCAAGCCAACAAGTAAAATGATTCTTGTATGTATGGATTTCAACATTTTAAAATTATGTTGGGATTATTTGGGATATAAAAAGTACAGATTTGTTGTTACCACTTTTATTTTTGTTACTTATTCATATTTATGATATTCTTTAGCAAAATATTCTGGTTCACTCTTTTCTGGTTGAAGAGACATGGACTCAAGTTGTTAGATCAATACTATATTTAGGAATGCACCTGGGTTTGTCATTGACACTGGGCTATTAGCAGATGGCTAAGCAATTGGATGATGACGTGGCCTTGGCAACTTGTGACTTTATTACTTTCCAACTGGACGGTGACAACATGATCTATCTGGCATGAAAATTCCAGTCTTTAGGAAATTACAGTTAGCATAGAGTACAGCAGTAGAGATTTTTGTCAAAAGGGAATACTTTGTGTGTCAGCCTTGTCCTCTGATTACCATGCTGTTTATCCATATATGAGTATTGCATAAAGTTAAGATTTCATGCTTATCTGCCCGGCTTAGTTTGAGGCCTGTACATCCTGAAAGAGATTATCTGTATTTCACTATCTCAGCTGCTTTCAGGTACTGCTTTTCTCAGGTGTAAGTAAATACTGTGTAATGAAAATAAGGCCTTTTCATTTTGGACGGAGAGATATTTGACTGCTAGTTGAGACCATTTGCATTTTGGTCACAACAACCCCAGGCAACCCTACAGGCCTGGGGAGGAGGCTGGAAAGCTGCCTGATGGAAAGGGACCATGGTGTACTGATGGACAGTTGGCTGAATATGAGCCAACAGTGTGACCAGGTGGCCAAGAAGGCCAATGGCATCCTGGCTTCTATCAGGAATGGTGTGGTGAGCAGGACTAGGGAAGTAATCCTGCTCCTGTACCCGGCACTGGTGAGGCCTCACCTCGAGTAGTGTGTTCAGTTTTGGGCACTTCAGTACAGAAAGGACATTGAGGTGCTGGAGCAGGTCCAAAGAAGGGCAACAAGGCTTGTGAAGGGCTTGGAGAATATGCCCTATGAGGAGAGGCTGAGGGAACTGGGGCTGTTTAGCCTGGGGAAAAGGAGGTTGAGGGGAGACCTGATTGCTCTCTTCCAGTATCTGAAAGGTGCTTACAGTGAGAGCGGGGTAGGTCTCTTCTCACTGGTGACAGGTGAAATGGCCTTAAGTTGCACCAGGGGAAGTTTAGGTTGGATATCAGGAAAAACCTCTTCACAGAAAGGGTTGTTAAGCACTTGGAATAGGCTCCCCAGGGAGGTGGTTGAGTCACCATCCCTGAATGTGTTTAAAAACCATTTGGATATGGTACTCAGGGACATGATTTAGCAGAGAGTTGTTAGTTAGGGTAGTATGGTTAGGTTGTGGTTAGACTTGATGATCTTTAAGGTCTTTTCCAACCTGAGCAATTCTATGATTCTATGATTCCTCGGGTGTAAGTAAATACCATGTTATGAAAATAAGGCCTTTTCATTTGGGAGAGAGATCTTTGAGTGCTAGTCGAGACCATTCCTGATATTTCTAGTCCAGATGAACAACACGGTTTCAAACCTTCACTAATAGATCTACACAGCATAAATGTGCCTTTCTCTGAGTTCTCTGGCATTCCTGAAAGTGCATAAGAAACCTCTTTTGACAGTTCTTAGTAACGCTACTTTAGACACTACTGGTTGTCTCATACAAATCTGAAGAGAACTGGGTGCAACAGGATTGTCCTTAGAGCTAATTAAAACGACAAAAACAGTGTGGTCATAACATTTTGTTACGTTTGGGCTTGTCAGCACTGATGAGGTATTCCTGTATTTGTCCACACAGAGCACCACACTAACATGGCTCTTTGACTCTCCTTTGCAACAGGTTTTTCAGAACTGTCCTAGATTTCCCTGTGTGCCCCTTCAGTGTAGTGCCTTGGTAGAAGTTTGGTAAATGGTAAATTGTAAAATGAAAGTGACCTTACTGTCACTTTCAGAGTGCTCGTATGTATGCAAGGTAGAATATACACTTCATGTCAGCAAATCAGAACAGAAAAAAAGAATTGGAAAAAAAATCTATTAAACTGACTCACTCAAAGTCTCCTAAACCACATGGAAAATCAGAAACAGTGAAATTTCACTGGAATTCAAGATTTCCATTTCATGAAGAATTGCACAGCTCCTTAAAAATCTTCTGTTCTAGGACAGAGTGTATAGGAAGGAAAAGGGTCATTTTGAACAAATATATTTTAATTTTCAAGGAAATCAAAATGTTAACAACTGTGTCTTAGATTTTAGTTCAGTGTTGATCTTTTGTACATGTTCACATTTGTAGTTACAATGAAGTAGGAAGTTATGACAAGAGGAAAAAAATAGTTCAAAATCTTTCAAACTAGATCTGCATAATTGAAATATAATGTACATACTGTTCAAGCATCTGCGTGCAAGAATTTTAGAGTTTTCCCTTGGAAAGGGATTCTATCAAAACTTTTCAGCTTGCTCTACCAACATGTTTCCAATCCTTTGTCAAAACAAATACATACCGTTCCACTGAGTGATCTTCTCAGATGATAGATTCTGGTGTTATTTTTACAAAATCTTTGTAGTAGATCATTTAAATTATCACCTTTTTCAATTGTTTGTCTCTCTGTTCTTACTTGGAACTACAGTTTCTCATTGGAACTGTTAAAGTGGGAAGTGAAGCTAACTCCTATTTTCCACTCTTCTTGGGTCCCACTGTTCTTTTTCCCTCTACTGGGAACTCCTCCTGTCTTCATAAGAATCCTGCTCATGATGTGGCAGGATTATGAAAAACTACTTCACCATTACTCTTTTGATCTGATGGAGTTTTGCAAACCCAGATTGAATTTATGGAAGACATGCGATAATCAGATCTTTCACTTACAGTTTAGTTTTTTCTGCTTATCTTTTCAGTAGCCATGTAGGAAGACCCATTTAGGCAGCCTTCTTACTCCTGATGCAGTGAACTGATTACCCAGGATGAAGCTAAGCTAGCAGAAAATGGAGAAATGTGTGAGTAATAGTTTTTAATGTAAATCAGTTCCATGATACATTCCTCCAAGTGTCTTCTCTTTCCTTCCAGAGTTTCTCAAAGCAATCCTTGCTGGCCTGAGCCATCTCATCACATCTGGTCACTGTAGAGGTGCCAGAGCCCAACTGGGACACGGTGGATGTGACATACAGGGGTATCCTGTGTAAATTAGAAATTAGTATGGAGGATATACAGATATGGAGGCACAAATAGGAAACATTAATTAGCTTCCAAACGTGAAATATCAGGCAAATGAGCACTCAAGATAGTGTCTTTGTCCAAGAATGAGGAGTTTCTATATGGCTTGGGTAATTATATCAGCCTATCCGTTACAAATGGCAGACAAGCTAAATTCTTTTGAAAAATAAATAGACTTTTGTATTAAAGAATGGCTGTTAGAGCAGCAGTCTAAAAGGTGAGTAGCCCAAGCTGCATTCTCTGTTTCAAAACAACTAATCTCCAGAGAATATTGGCCTTAAAGAGAGGACAGATACCTGGCTGCTATGCTCATCTGAGGATGGCAGTGCTCTTGAATCTAACAAAACATCTCATAATTAATTACTATGTCTCATATAAAACTATAGGTCTGCAGCCTCTCAGCAATGGTTTTGGCCACTTTCTTAATTGCCTGAATTTTCTCAAATTGTGTTTTTGAGATTATAAGTGCTATTTTTTATCTTATGTGTCTTCATCAGTATAAATACATGTTTTAGCATTAAACAAAACAAAATAATTCTCTTGATGCTTCATGATGTGCTTCTTTTTAACAGCCTGAACTCCTGTAACACTTCAGAGTGTTCTTTAATTAGAAGCATCTGATAGCAGCTCCTAGGCCAGAGAAAAATTACATAATTGTTCAAAAGTTGAACTTCCACACTAGATTTTGCCGTTGATACAGAAGCATTTACTCAGCTTTCTTGTCTGCTTTCAGTATAAACTTTATTTTTGGACCTTTTAAAATCCACATTGTTTTCTTTTTCACTTTTTTTCTTTCATTCCTTTTTTTTTTTTTTTTTTAATTTGTATGTGTGTATGTGTGTGTATCTTAAGGATTTGGGACAGGTACTTCATGACTGCCCATAAAACCATTTCATTTAAACTTATTCAAGTCAGAAAGTACATGAACAATCTGCAGCTATCATCGCCAGTTCTGGAAGACTAAACTTTTTAATGTCCACAAATCTGGGCACAAAATGTTTTATGCTGAGTTCTGTAGAGTGTAGAGCTCGGAGGGAACATTTTCATCACACAGTTTGACTTCCAGTTTAAAGAAAGCTAATGGACTTTTCTGAAATAAAACTTGTTTGAAATACAGAAAATCCTTAAAAAAACCAAATACTATTCAAAAATTCCTCAAAGAATCCATAGAAGGCTTTGGTACATTCTTCTAGTGGCTAATTACCCTCACTGTTAAAAATTTGCACCTGATTTTAGCTTAATTTTGTCAAGCTTCAATTTCTATCTATTGAATCATATTACATTTTTTTAGCTCGATTGAAGAGCCATCATGTTATAAAATTTCTGTGTCCCATTAGGCATTAAAGGAATGTGATTAAGTTCTCTCTTGATAAATTAAGTAGACAAAGTCTCTTGAATCATGCAGTGGAAAATTCATTTTTTCAATCTAATTTTTCAAGCTTTTCTCTAAAAGCTCTATAACTTTTCAATAGATTCCCTGAATTTTAGGTAGGTGAACTGGACAAATATTTAACTAGTTCCACATTTGCTGTAGTGCTCATTGGTACAAACTGAAAACTTTCTCTGCCTCCTGAACATGGGTTGCCTCTAATAGATTCTTCAGTATAGAATGATAAGCTATTATTATTATTATTTTATTATGTTTTATGTTTAATCCAGTCATAGGCAATTCTAGTGTAAATGAACAGCAGGCAGGAAGTGTTTTCCAGCTAGATGGTTTTACTTATGACATAAGGTACAGGCATGCAACTCATAAAATGGGGTGCTGCAAAGATACTGATCCTCTTAGGTATACCCATGGCTAATTGCTGTTCTATCTCACCTCAGCAGAATGTGTACCAAACCTGTATATATCCATATGACAGCCTTTCCCTTTCTCCATGCAGATCAGTAACATTTTTTCTGAATTAGTCTATGTTCATCTCAGAAGTTCAACTGCAAAAAAACCTCCTGTGAAACCTTCACTCAGTTACTCTAGAATACATGTCATCCTGCTCCCTGTATCCCAGATTAAACAGGAAAAGTTGTGGAGACTCTAGAATTCCAGACGACTGTTCTCTTGACTCATATTTCTACACACTCTAATACTCCTTACCATGAGAAGGCTTCTCCAGGACTGAAAGAAAACTGTCAATCAGCACTTTTTTTTTTTCTTTTTTTTTTTTTCCCCCAATAAATCTCCCTGATTTTGGCTGAACATTTCACCTTTCTGGGTGTTTTGGGATAATGCTTGCTTTAGATCTGTGGCCTTGATTGCAAATGAAGGAAAGGGTATAGTTCAAGTACCTTCCATTTTCTCTTACATATCTTGGCTTTCTCTTTTCTACTCAGTGGATAGAATGAGTTCTTTTCTTCATGGGTTTTTAGAGCCAAATATTCCAACTAGACACTGTATCTTGCACAAACTATCCCTGCACTTTTTATATCCTTGCGGTCTGGCTTATCAACTCACTAGAAAGAATTCTGTTTCATTGAGTGATTCCCATTTGATCATGGATCTTATTCTGTCCCATCTCAGGCTATTTTCTGAAGGCATATTTGCCACGGGCTGAGGAATATTAGACTGTGGCATGACATAAAAATAGAGATTGAATGGCATTACAGAACATTACTTCTTGTGTAGATTATTACAGAAGGGTGTAGGGATTTACTTGAAGGACTCCTATTAGTAGCAGTAAAAGCCTCATGGCTAAATGCTTGTGCAAGGATTAGGAAGTTTGCAGATTTTTATAGTTTATTGAAGGAACCGTTATGCAGTATCACAAAGCTAAGTCCTGTTTTTTTTTTTTTTTTTTTTTTTTTTTTTTTTCCCCCTACAGAATAGATATACATCAGAGGAAACTGCGTCCATCTTCCCTAGTGGAGAACATCATGATGTTCTGCAGTGACTGCACTGGGCTAGGAAAAGGTATTTATTCATCTCTCTTTGTTCAAAGTCAGCTAATAATAGAAGACAAACAGGAAGAAGCTTCTCCTGGGGATGCCCTTGCTAGCATTAGAAAGTGAGAAGTACGAGAGCTGGGCAGAGTGAATATGAATCAGGTTATTTTACTTCCTGGAGGAAAAGGCAGGTGTGTTGTAGTCTCACAGTGAGATTCTACCACCACAAAAGGTCTGAGACTCATGGGAGCTGATGTAAGAAAAGGGTCCTGAGATGCCTTTCCAGTCCTCTCCAAAGAGCTAAACCCAATTTTCACTAAAGAATAGGAGTAAATGCTCATCCTTCCTGTAAATCTCTACATCAAACCTAGACATTGGTTTGTGGACCACAACTGACAGGGACAAGGTAAGATTTGATGAAGTGGGAGAAACTGATCATTCTCTGCTTGTAACTTCAGCAAAGATAGTAGAAGTTTAAGATCCTGTGAAATGTGAAAGAAAGATGAGAAGAGCTGTGTCTTGGCAAAAGAAGTGGAAAGGGAAATCAGTAGGATTTGTGATATACTTGGCTTGGGAAGTAATGCAAAGGAAGGATAGTGCTCATTTTCAGCTAGCATGGGAGATAATGAAGGGAATCGAGTCAAGGGCTGCTGGCAGGTGTGGGATCAGCATGAACAGAGAGCAAGGATACGGGACTGAGTTTAATTAGGAAATTACTCATGAGCTGTATGCAGGTGAGGGGAAGGTGTAACTTCCAATCTCTTCTGCACTGTATGTATCAGTCCTTTGGTGCCTTATCTGGGACAGATGGCAGTGTTCACTAGTTGGACTAAAGTTGTTCTTAACACTCATAAGCATTACGTGGGAACTAGAGAGCACAAACTAAATTAAAAAAAAAAAAAAGATCAACAAACCACACTCAGATCAAATCAACAACTTAATAACATATACGCAAATTCATCTTAAAGAAATATTGATCTGTTTTGTGAATATGCAAAGTAAAATGCCAGGTAGCCAGAATAAATATGTCAGCATCTTTCTGAAGAAATACATTAAAAGTACCTTTAAGCAATAACTGTTTTATTTTAATTGTAATTACTGGATGATCTGTTCTAACTAGGGCTTTAAATTTAATTAAATATGTAATTGTTTTAATGCTACGTTCCCAAAATTGAGGAAAGTGTTGGGGAAATCTATTAGCAAATAGAAAAGTGACAAGTAATGAAGACTCAAAAATAAGATGAACAAATTGAATAATCTCATGAAGCCTGGTTTTGTCTGATACTGATTCCATACATTCACAAACGATGAAGTTTACAGTGTTGTTAGGAAAACGAGCATTTAAAAGGCTTTTAAATAATTTAGAACTGCAAAGTTTTATCAGATAACTGAGTTTCAATAACTCCCTGGGTACACTTTATAGAAATGCTGCACCTCTTCACCTCTTTTATTTCTCTTCACAGAAATGACTGCTGCTGGTAAGTGAACAGAAAAACAGAAGAGTGACTAACTAGGTCTGCAACAGGGATAACATCTCACTTTGCTTGGAACAGTACTGCAGCAGAACCCTGCAGTATAGGAGCAGAAGTCTACTTCATTAAATACTGTATGATTATATGAAGTGTTAAAACACAGAAATCACTACCAACTATACTACCCATCATAACATGCTCAGTTTGGACTTTGAGCTACCTTCAAAACTTTTTTATTTTTAATTATTTTTTTAAATATAACAGTTCTGCCCAACACCAGAATGGATGAAGTATATAGCAGCTTTTGTGAACATACACTGTGTTTGAAAACTATGTTATGTATATTTTAATTTGGAGGTCAAATTCTGTGGGTTCCCCTTATTTAGGTTGTGCCAGCCCATGGAATCAACTAAAGTAACATGGATTTGGCCATACATCAGAGCAGGAAAGCATACCGCAAAGAACCATGGTTTTATGTCTGTGCAGTTATGCCACATTCTCACCTTTATGAGGCATGGCTTGCAGCCATGCAGAGGGAAGAATGTGTGGAAATCAGGAACCCATGGAAATATTCTTCTAAACCCATAGAGCTGATGCCATTTGAGCATAAACATTAACATTCTAATCTAAAACGTTTTATTCTTTACTGAAACTGACGTTAAGTGCAGTGAATAACATAATCACTGAACAATCCCATGTGATGGCGAATGCTGTTGTTTTCAACAAAGACAAAACCAAAAGTATAGACACTTACCTTCCTTCCCTCCTTTCTTTTTGCACTTTTTCAGTTCTTTCCTTCTCTTCCCTCATTCTCCCTTGTTCTAATTTTTTACAGAGGAAAAGAAAAGAAAATGTTGAAACAGCAAAAGAAATCTTTAAAGAAATTGATATTTTGAAAGGTAAATGTTAAATAAAATTGTGAGAAGAGCTTTTCACCAGCTCAGAATAATGGGTCTTATTGTACTGCTCTTTCTGTGAACTCCTCAAACCTGTGGCCCTGGGATGGTGACACAGATTCCCTGCAATCTGCAGAGGAACTGCCAGTGCACTATTCAGTGATAATATTGATAGCATCTCACCTTGCTTGCTTCACACAGATCACTTTTCCCAATTTTCTGTCTGCCTTGAAAAGTATGTGCTCTTTCCTTGTCACCTCCCCCTGTGCCGGTAGGCGTGGGACTCAGCATGTGTACATGTTAGACAGACCTTTCTTCCAACAATCTGTCTTTCTTTTTACTCCTTTCACCTGGACCTGCAGTCATACTATTAATATAATGGCTCCTTTTGTGCAGAATGACGCAAAGGAATTTCAGGGCTTGGATTTATTTCTCAACAAGTCAGAAACAGTTTTTTAAACACTGCCATTTATTTCCCAGAAGCACTGAATCATCTTTGTGGCTGCGGTGCCATGAATTATGCCTCAGAATGCATACAAAATGGTGTCTTTCGTGGAAGGTTGGCTCAATTATTAGCATATCATCAGAGTGAAAATGTGTGTGAGGTGGCAAATTCTCATGAACATGAATTCCAGATTTGGTCTGTCTTGATAAGAAGTGGATAGGAGAACAGGAGGAAACGGCACTGATGCTTCAAAACAACTAGAGGCTGGAAAGTGTGGGGGGAAAAAGAATCTGCAATATTGCAGACAGATGGCTGCAACATGACTGACTTCAAGAAAGATAACACCTAATGGCAATGTGTTATCAAACCAAAAAGAAGAAAAATAAGTTGTTCACTGTCTCTTCCTTCTCTGAGCATGAGTTCCAGAGGGTTCTCTCTGACCTGACAGCCAAGATGTGAATCTTCGTCAGCCCATAGCTACTGCCTAGTCAGTACTGCTTCCAACACTCCCAGCCTCATGACCCCAGCAGGCAGGGTAGACTTTGTAACACTGTGGGGAGTGCTGTCATCCACAGAGGTGGAGTTTTGCCTTCCCACAGCTGGAGTGGAGCGATGCCCAGCAGGAACCACGCTGGGCTGCTCTCCAGTGCTCAGAAACTCTGCCCTTAATGCAAGAAGTGAGAGCTTCCAAAGCCCAGAGGATGCTACTGTGCTCCCTGAGGCTGAGCCCCTCTCCCACTCTGTGTTGTATTTTGGAAACAATCACGATCACCGATGCCTTCTCTTTCCAGACAAGTGCCAGGAAGAAGTTTTCTTTCCGTGTTCCAACGCATGATTAAAGACATGCTTTTAGCAACAGGGCACACACCGGATTTTCTCCACCCAGCAATAGCAAAATAACTTCAGCTCCTGAGAGTTTCTTATCCCCTCGTTGTTTATAATAATATCCCTAACACTATTACGCTGTGTTTACCCAGCTCCTAAACACAGATATAAAAGGCAGGGTGAGCGGGATCATCTCTCTATTGACGTCATCAGGGGATGCAATAATTTTCACTACGACTGAATTTTATCCAAAATTTGTGCTAAAAATGACTGTATAAACATTTGCTTCTTTAAAAGCAGTAAATATACGTCAGTCTGCATCTCTGCAGGAAATGAAGAAGTTATTTCATATTTGGTTTTCTACTTAGGAGCCACAAGCACACCCTTCAATAATATAGGCGATCCTTGTAAACACCGGAGTTACTTTTTTGAGGTGAAGGAGTGCAAAAATGAATTCTCTATTTTGCAGCTCTTCTGTCATTTAAAAATTATCCGAAGCTGCTTTCCAGTTTGACACATTTCTGTGCCTCATTGCAGTTCTGAATGAATTTTTATGAGTAAGTCATACACCCCAAATAGAGGATTTAGAATGGAGGTATTAACCTAGAGGTGTGAACTGTGTTTCCATGATATACTACAAGTTAACATTCCTGCCTTTTCATAACTTTCTGTTGCTGTTTGGGAAAAGCTATATCACAATTTGCTAAACTTTGAGCAACACTAATTCAATCATTTGAATGAAAAGTATTTTCTAAACATTTTGCCAGCTCCACAGGGGCCAAGACTTTCTCTTTTGGGAACCTTTTGTGTAAGTACGAGGTTCCTTCATATTTCCAAGTGCTATAGAAGAGCTGGCAGGAAAGTGAGAATTCCTCTGCGTGAAGCATTAAGATCTTTTGAAACTTCTTTTTGCTCCCCATGAGAATTAAATTAAGTCCTTACCCATTAAAGAAAGAGAGAGAGAGAGAGAGCAGCACAGATTAGTCAATGGCAATTCGGGCAGCTCTCTCAAAAGTGAGAGATTGCAGTTCAGCTTTCACCTGTGGATCACGAAGTACCTTGGTCTGCCTATAGTAGGATGTTGGAAGGAAAAGCGCTTACTATTTTAGTTCCAAAATCCCTCTCAGTATGTGAGAAACTTTCCTAGAAAAAGTTTTGATAACTGTTAATTTTTGTGCAAAGCTTTGGTGTCAGTGGTGACAATGACATTGCAAGAAATTCCAGTGTATGCAAACTGTATGAGAAGCTCAGCTTCTTTGTTGGCTTTCCTTAATCCTTGTGAAGCCTACCTGAGAAGTCTAGAAGTAACTTGATTACTGCCCTGTATTTATGTTTCAATTCTTTTCCACTTCCTGTTTTTTCACACATTCTATATCTTTTTTCTTTTTCTTTTTTTTTCTCCAAATCTTTTCTAATTTTTTACTGAAAACCTAAAGCAGGGCTCCCACAAAACCATTCATCTCCAGAAACATCAGCTCAGCACTGAGGCTCTCTACAGCAAAAGGACAAAGTAATTCCTACTCTTAAATGCTTTGTAGTACTGGGGGCCTTTGAGGCTGACCCTGCAACCCTTATACATACAAGTAGTCCTTGTTGTCCTTATATAAGTAAGAG
This sequence comes from Gallus gallus, assembly GCF_016699485.2. Lineage (NCBI taxonomy): Eukaryota > Metazoa > Chordata > Aves > Galliformes > Phasianidae > Gallus > Gallus gallus. The sequence goes on along the minus strand of NC_052532.1, from coordinate 25,727,396 downwards.
TTAACTGCTCGTGTGTGTAAAGGTTGCAAGGTGAGTCCCTATGAATATCATTATCCCAAGTATAATAACTGTTTTGCTGAAACTCTTGGGTTATCTTTTATAAACGAACCCATATTACTCAATGGAGAATTCTGGAGAGGGAAAAAGAAAGAAGTTAATGTTGCGTTTTGAAGGCAGGCAGAGGTCACATGAAAATTGCCCAAGATTTTTGATTGAGTAATGTACTTTGGAATAAGTCGCTGTGATTCTTTGGCAGAACACTGTTTATTGTTCAAGTGAAATTTTTCACAGTTAATAAGATGGTCAGTTGCAGGTATTGAAAATATTTGCCCTGCCAAATACCACAAGAGTGAAAACCGTCATGCTGGTTGAATAATGAAACAGAAATCATTCCAGCAAACTGCCTGACAGCTGGGGGAGAAATTCCCAGCACATTATCTGACCAAAAAAAAAGAAACTGTTTTATTGATTAAAAACAAAACATTAACAACAACTATATATATATATATATATGTATGTATGTATATAATCTCCCCAAAAAACAAAAGAACCCAACCCAGAAACACTTATTTCTGACTATTTTCCTAAGAGAATTGCCAAAGGATTTTGATTCTATTATTTGCAGAGAAGTTTGACTATCACTTAATGAGATCAAAAGTTTTCATTCGTCCTCTTTTTTTTTTTTTTTAAAGGAAATACTGTCGTTTATCCAGATATTTCTGTTCATGCACAGCCTACTTTCCATTGACCACACGATGCCATCAGTGTTTCAGTGGATTCTCCACTGATGTCAATGGAAAATTCTGCTTAGAAAGCTCTGTTTAATTTTTATTGCTTTACGAGCAGGGAGAGTATATGAATCACAGCACTGAAATTGCTTTTGGACAATAATGACCAAAAATTCTGCATAAGCATGCGGTGATTCAGGGACGCATGCTGCTTTCAGGAACATCAGCCTAAAATGGGCTAACAGCGTAACTGAAAATGCAACAGGGCTTTGCAGCAGCTGTTTACCAATGACCTCCTTATATCCTAAACCCAGATTCTGTAAGGTGGAAAAATGCTTTTCTGCTTCTGGGCCCTTTGAGCTTTGCTCCTCTCCAGCAACCTGGACTGCATCTTTGTCATAAACGACTGAAGGCACACGGACACTTCCACTGACATCTCATGTTAAAATTTGTGTAAAATTACATACACACACACGAATTACTCAGATGCCTTCATTGTTTCCATGACTTTCAGAGAATGAGCGTTACAGTAAATAATCCTCTTCTCATGGAACATGTCTCAGAGAAACTGAGCTCCAATCTGACTCAGATTTAGGAAGAACTTAGCAACAGCAGCAGCAGAAGTCTTGTAAAGGAACACGGCCCCTGCTAGCAGGGAATAATGCGTTCCCCAACAGCCAATCGTGTGCCTGCAGCGAACCAGCAACGGGACTCCTGCACAGCCCGAGCCGCTGCTTGCCCCTCTGGGTGGGGGTGGGAAGCAGGCATGTGCTATACACTACTCCTAGGGATAAACTCTCTATGACATTTTGCTTTTTTGAAAGCTTTCCTACCCTTCCCTCCCCCCCCTCTAATAAAAAAAAAAAAGAGAGAGAAAAAAAGTGTTAAAAGGGCAAACCATGAACTACAGTATGCTTAAAATTCAAATAAGTGCTCTATGTATCAGTCTTGTGTTCAGCCTATGCAGCCTCTGAATGTGGTTGAGATGCTCGGGAATCCCAAGTATACCCACCCACTTCCAGAGATCACTGTAGGGACTGCGCTGAGGGCTGCTAAACAAACGTGCGGCCGGGTTAATTGTGTACAGCATCTGGGCAGCCTCATCTAGCTCCTACAGAGACGATGGTGTTTGTCCGCGGTGCTGGGGGGTAAAGTCGTTCAGGCAGGAAGCAGAACCAGGGGCAAGCCCTGCTGGCTTTACCCAGGCGACAGCCCCGGGTGATGAGAGGATCAGGAGAGAACGCCCGGGGTTCGCACGAAGTTTTATCCTTTGTGCACGCTTTTTCCCCGGACCACCGTCTCGGAGAGCCACGAAACATTAAAACGGGAAACAAAAATCAAACCAAAACACATCGGGGAGCTCCCGCAGCGCTCCCGCCCGCTCCCCAAACTCGGAGCCGCGGCTCTCGGTGCGCGGAGCCGGGCGGGCGGGAGGCGCTCCGCGGGCGGGGGCCGCTCGGCCGGTGGTCGCCCCGAGCGCTGCGGGGCGCTGCGGGGGAGGCGGAGGCGGACGACTCGGGGCTCTCCGCGCTGCGGGCCAAGGGGCGGCCGCCCGCCCGCCTCCAGCCTCCTTTTGCCGGTGCTGAGAGGGGCGCTCGCCCGTTCGGGTGGCTCGAAGCGCCCGACCCTGCCGGGCACTCGGTAATTGTTCAGCCGGCTCCGCACAGGGTTAACAATTTCCCCGGTCGGAAAGCGTATATTTAATATGCGAGCATATTTGATGTTCATTGACGGAGCAACAATAGGAATGGTCTTGCTTTATGTACCAGTTACAAGGTTTAATATCATTATATTGCATGCGATATTAGTTTTTATTAGTCGCCATTAACAAGATGTTTTCTACTTGAATTCTCATTTACTTGTTCAATGCAAAAATTATCTTTGGAAAAGGGAAAAACACATCTTCGAGTGTCAGCTATATTAAATTAAAGAAGTGTTTACTCTTCCTAAGGAAAGCATATGTATCTAAATAGGCATCTTTTACCGTTTGCATAGTAGATTGGAAATTAGCATTTTTGTTCATTTTCCCATGTATGCACAGCGCCTGGAAGAGTAATACTCCATGCATATCAGATCAGCCAGCCTACAATTTTTGTGCAATATATTATTTGGCAATCTAAAATTTGTAATTTGCATGAAATTGCTTAATTAAAATACAGTCACTCAGGGTATTAATTTCTCTGTCTGGCAGTTCAACGTACTAAAGGCGAGCTACAGAAAATGTGAAATCCTGTCAGATGTAACAGTAAAATATTAACAAAAAAGAAAAAAAAAAAGAGAAAAAGAAAAAGAAAAAAAACACTTCTGGCAACAAAGTGACAGAGTGATAATGCCTTTGCCCTGATTCCGGGTTCAAATAGGAGCTCGGGCTGACATTGAAACCGGCGGAGAAATTTACAATAGCTGCTCTGGCTCTTTGCCAGTAAATCTGCATCGCGGACCTTTCCCGGCGAAGCCCTTCTCCCTCTCCCCACCCCCTCCCTACACATCTTTCCCTCTTCGCGAAGACGAAGAAGAAAAAACCCCTTTTCTGCAGCCCGAGTCCCTTACTATTTTCGGCAGCTTGCTTTTGAAATCAGCAACCCTACTGATAAAATGATCCAATCAGTCCTTCCCAGTTGTCAAGACAACAGTTCATAATTGTAGCGGCTCTTTTCATTGCAGCCAGACATTTCATAAATAGATAATTCTCTAATTGATCCGGCCAGTCCCACTTTGCATACCCCGCCAAACTAGGTAAGCCCGGCTCTATTCCGGCGCAGCAGCAACTTTGTGCCACGCCATGCAAACGGGCTTTCTTTACCGCTTGCGAGAGAGGGGGAGAAGGCAAATAATAAAGAATGAAGGGGGGGAGCAACTGGGATTCTGAATAAACTCGTACTTGGGGGGGGTGGAGGTGGTGGGCAAGGGGGGCTGAATTGGTGCTGCCGGCCCCCACGTGTGTGCGGAACGCTCTGCGCGCGGAGGAAGCGGCACACGACGGTTCATCCCGAGCGGCGCGATCCGGCCCTGCGCGGAGCGGCGCGGAACGTCGCGGAGTGGGGCGGGCGGCGGCAGCGGGCAGCGGGCAGCGGGCAGCGGGCAGGGACGGGAGGGGAGCAGCGGGCCCGGCCGCCTCGGGGCAGCGCGGAGGAGAGGCAGAGCATCGCCTGGGCTTGGCGCTGGCAAATTGCTTTCCTGTGTTTCTGAAATGAATTAAACATCCGAGTTAGTGATCTCCGGCACTTGGGGGAAATCCTGACTCCGGGAGGGGGAAAAAAAATAAGGGGGGGGGGAGGGGGGTTGGCTGGTGGCAGCCGATGGCACATGAGGGCTCGCCGCAGAGCAGGGCTCTGGCAGAGAGCTTTCCGTCCCTTTCTCAGGACAGAGCCGGGATAACAACCGCAGGAATCAATTGCTTGGGAAAAAAGATATAATAATTCAAATGCAAATATCGAGCTCTTTGTTCTTCTTAGACATCCCGATACCTGCGTGTGTCAGTAATTAAACACGTGCCTTTGAAACCTGAAGTGCAAGCACTCTATTGTCTTTAAAGTCCTCCTCTCTAGAAACGCACCTATAGATCTGCCCGCATTTACTGATATAAATCCGATGTCCGTATGCCTCCGGAGAGGTGAGGAAC